>NC_047127.1:16991992-17591992 GCF_009829125.3 Periophthalmus magnuspinnatus | reverse complement strand
CCTGTCAGTTGGACTCTTTTAGTATTAATACCTGCTCAAATGAGTTTCTAGGTTCGATATTATTTTAGTATTGATTAGTATCTGTATATTTTCGAGTATAGTATATTTTCACTAGTACTACAACACTACTATTACTACCTACTACTACTACCACTGTTTACCACTAGCTTTCTAGTGCATTACGTAGAGCTAAATTTGATATTGAAAGATATTTACATTTATGCTGTTGGTCCATTGCACATGAGGAATAACCCATTTCCAGTTGTGTGCTAGTATCCATTTGATAAATCTGTTTGATCATTGCTCAAAGCTGTTTTTGTCTCTTAATAACATAACCGCTTTTGAGACCTCTTTTGCATTTCTGCAGATAATGAAATGTTCTGAGAGATTTTCCTTCAAAATGGCGATCAGTCTCTGCTGTTTACAAAGTTCAATTTTTAAATCCTTGTTCTGTTTTTGTCCTGTTTTAGTCATGGTTTAGTCCTGGTTCAGTCCAGGTGTAGTTTTTAGCCCTGGTTCAGCCCTGGTCCAGCCCTGGTCCAGTCCCGGTCTAGCCCTGATTCAGCCCTAGTCCAGTCCCGGTCCAGTCCTGGTCCACTCTTGATCTAGTCCCGGTCTAGCCTTGATCCAGTCCCGGTCCAGTTCTGGTTCAGCCCTAGTTCAGCCCTGGTTCAGCCCTGGTCCAGCCCTAGTTCAGTTCCTGTCCACTCCTGGTCCAGTCCCGGTCCAGCCTGATCCAGTCCCGGTCCAGCCCTGGTTCAGTCCCGGTCCAGCCCTGATTCAGCCCTGATCCAGTCCCGGTCCAGCCCTGATCCAGTCCTGATCCAGTCCTGGTGCAGCCCTAGTGCAGCCCTGATCTAGCCCTGATCCAGTCCTGGTCCAGCCCTAATCCAATCCTCCCTGAGCACGTCGCCTGGGGCACAGAGCTGTTTAAATGATCTGTAGAGTTTGTATCTTGAACATTTCTCTATGTTTCTGCCTCATGTTTTTCAAAAGAATTTCATTTTTCACGCACCCATCTGTGCTGAGCCGAGGGGTCCAAGCCCATTAAAAATATTCACTTCTGTAGACATTTACACCATGTTTACATGGAGTATGTTTTATTAAAGCTGAGAAACACGACCAGTCAAGTATGGACACACCTTTTCATTTGATGTTTTTTTTTTTACTACTTTCTACATTTTAGATACATACAGAAGACAGATATGAAGTAAGATATATGGAATTATGTAGCAAAGAAAAAAAGGTAAATACAAATTTGATTTATATCTTATAGTCAAATCCTCAAAGTATTTGTTGAAATATTTATTGGTTCCTTTACTACGTAACTCCACATATCTTTCTTCATTTATTTGATGTCTTCTGTATGTATATAAAATGTAGAAAGCATTAAAAATCATCACTAAAAATCTAAACATCGAATGAGAGGGTAGTGCAAATCGGAATCACAATTTGAATGGACACAATTAGCAAAATGACAAAGGCTGCGATATCTGAAGTACCATCATTTCCTCTATTCTATTCTGCATGAATGGATGTGGGTTTGAATGTGTTTCAAATGTGAAATTTTAGCAGAATCTTATTATTAAAACTAAGTCTTTGGACAAGTGGAATGTCAATATTGATTCAATTGTCTTTCGTCATCAAATTCTCCAAGTAAAATTTTCAATAGTTTTCCAAACATTTTGGTAAAATTCCAGTCATTTCCCAGGACAAATCCGTGACTTTCCATGTTTTCCAGGTCTTGTGGGATCACTCGTCTCATGATCCCAACAGTTTAACACTTTGACATACACTTTAATTACTTCTCTCCAGAGACATGAATATTCTGATTACAGCTCATTTGCATATTTATGAAGTCAGTCTCATTTCAATTTCTCAAATGTGTTTCTTAATCTAGTCTTGGTTTAGACCTGGTTTAGACCTGGTTCAGACCTGGTTCAGACCTGGTTTAGATTCGCTTTAACCCCACCTCATTTACATATTCATCTAATTTCTGTTTCTGTGGCAAACCAAGTTGTGGTTTGTTTGAGTAACCCTTTATTATTAGTCTGTCTACATCTCCAAAGCTCAAAATGCTCTGTTCCACTTTGTGATGGCATGAAGTGGTAGTTTTCAAGTTAACAGTTTATTTCACTTTTAGTTCAGTGGAGCTCAGCAGGTGTATGGAGATTAAAAACACTCAGTTGTGTTTTGTTTCATTCACACATGTTTAACAAACAAACCCTGCATATTCAGGCTGAGTTTTTCTCTCAAACAGAAAACACTCTGTTCCACCTTGTGATGTCATCAGATGGTAATACAGAAAGTCCTCCTTTTGCATAATATAGAACCCTTAAATCTAAAGATTTTCATTGGTCACTTTTCTTTGTTTTGGTTGACATTCGATACCAGAGCTCCAAACCCAAAACAAACCACTCAGCGAACACATGGGGAGGAGACCTGATACTGTTGTCAGGTAGAAACGGATTAACCTAGCCCCCCTGCTACTGCTGCTAGCCACCATCTGCTAACTTGATTGATCCATCGAAAGGCATTGATCAGTGTGGCTAGCAGTGTGCATTAGCTGATTAGCATGGGGCACTTATCCTGTTAGCGGGCTAGGGGTTAGGGAGGAGGAAGAATGGGGATCTAACCAAGAGCTAAAGAGGATTTTTGGACTTTAGCCACCTTTTCAAGTGTCTTAAAAGGCAAAGAAATCCCTCTTCTTAAACACATTAGTTAAACAATACGCTATTGTTGTCCTGTGTTGCATTGTGGGTAATTGAGTTAGATGCTAGATGGGCCACATGTTGCTAGCATTACTAAAATTTGAACTCTAACTGCAAAATGGGATATTGTTGCATTTATATATGTTTAAGTCTTTGAACGTTAGGAATTGGACCCACCTCAACCTCAATGTTGAGAAATTAAAGGGGTAACCACTTTAACTATCAGGGTTTAAGACTGTGTTCAATGTATTTATTCTGTTTGACCCCAGTTCAGTCCTGGTTTGGTCATGGTTTGGTCCTGTTTGGTCATGGGTTGGTCTTTGTTTGGTCCTGGTTTAGCCCTGGTTTAGTCATGGGTTGGTCCTGGTTTGGTCCTGTTTTAGTCCTGGTTTGGTCATGGATTGGTCTTGGTTTGGTCCTGGTTTAGTCATGGTTTGGTTATGGGTTGGTCTTGGTTTGGTCCTGGTTTGGTCATGGGTTGTTCCTGGTTTGGGCCTGGTTTAGTCCTGGTTTGGTCATGGGTTGGTCCTGGTTTGGGCCTGGTTTAGTCCTGGTTTGGTCATGGGTTGGCCCTTGTTTGGTCCTGGTTTAGTCCTGGTTTGGTCATGGGTTGGTCCTGGTTTGGTCCTGGTTTATTCCGGGTTTAGTCCTGGTTTTAGTCCAGGTTTAGTCCTGTTGTGGATTTGGTTTGGCCTTGTGTTAGTCCTGGTTTATTTCTGGTTTAGTCCAGATTTAGTAAAATGATGGTTTGCCTGAAATGTTCCATAGTATAACTGTAAACTTATCTGACATAGACGTATTATGGTCTATGCACTTTTTTCTGCTGCAATGAAATAATCTGTAAGAGCCCCTGACTAAATATATTGTCTGGTAGACAGTGGTGGAAGATGTACTCAATTTTGTTACTTAAGTAAAAGTACAGATAATGGAGCAAAAAAAATAAAAAATAATAATAATACTCAAGTAAGAGTAAACAAAGCCTTTTCAGCAGATCTCAGACAATAATTATAAACAGTTTTACTTTTCAGTCCAGTTAAAAAAATGTAGTGGAGTAGAAAGTATGGATACCTGGTCTCAAATGTACTGAAGTAAAAGTAAAAGGAACCACTTAGGTACAGTACAGTACAGTACTAGTACTCAATACTAGTAAAACTAGTATTGAAACTTGAAACTCATTTAAACAAATATCACATTTTCAAAAATCCAAAATAGGACAAAAATTTTACTTTTTCTGAGTAGTTTTTGAATTAATTTGATCAGAACTATAAGCCATGTGGTAAAATTATAAAGTACAGTTTTCTGTTTTTCTTTGTGTATAACTGTGGTATCAAGTTTTTTCATTGTTATTGAAATTAAGTTTGAAATTGTGAGTAGTTGTAATGTTCTGGCTGATTTGAAATAAAATGCCTATGTGTGCATGTCTCACACCACTGTCCAGCCTCATCACAATTAGAGCCTTATCACAGAGAAGTATATGGCCGCGGGATACGACAAGTGTGAACGGGCAAGCCGATAATCCTGCTCTCATTTCTACTGTGTGATAATTAAAAATTTCCTATAGGGGGAGAGAGGGAGGGAGTGAGAAGGGGAGAGGGAGAGAAAAGGGAAGAGGGAGAGAGAGGGAGGAGAGGGAGAGAGAAGGAGAGAGGGAGAGAGAGGGAGGGTGGAGGGAGAGAGAAGGGGAGAGGGAGAGAATGGGGAGAGGGAGAGAAAGGGAGAGAGAGACAGAGGGAGGACAGGGAGAGAGAAGGGGAGAAGGAGAGAGAGGGAGGGGAGGGAGAGGAAGGGGGGAGGGAGAGGAAGGGAGGAGGGCAGAAGGGAAGGGGGAGAAAGGTGTGTAAAAGAGAGAGAGAATTAGATGCATAATTTAAATGGATTTGTACAATATTGTAATAGTAATACATTTATTATATGAACGAATCAAGTGATAATGATTCAAACTAATAGGTCCATCACTGGCGTAAAAATGGTTTAGTCCTGGTTTAGTCCTGGTTTAGTTCTGCTACTGCTATTACTGCTATTGCTACTAGTGCTGCACTGCTACTAGCTCAACATCTTGAATCATGCTACTGTTACATCTATTGCTAATTATTCAGTATTACCACTAAAACCTCTACTACTACTACTACTACTACTACTACTACTACTACTACTACTACTATTTCTCTATAAGTCAAAAATACAATGCAGTTACTGCACTTTTTAGTAAGTCGTTGTCCTCGTTGTGAGAATTCTGCACCAAAACCATCTGCTTAAATGTTACTGAAATGTCAATGCAAAATGCCAATCTGACAGTTGGACCAGTGTAATTCTCCTCTTTATGTTTCCTCTGTCTTCTCTTCGGAGGACGCACAGCCAGGATCCAGATTTGAAACATCTGAAATTAACACAATATGTATAATGTCGTAGTTGTCAGCAGTTTGTTTAGGGCGGAGCGTGAAGCCATGTTGTCAAAACTCCAAATGAAAAACAGACGTCCAAATCAATCTGTTAGCATTAGCATATTGCCAATATGGTTTCACTTTAAATATGTCTGTAGTCTATGTCCAAAACAGGAACTGTATTTTCAATTTTATATTGGAAGCATTGTTTTAGATGTCACTTTTTAGTAAATTAAGTATTGATATTTTGGTGGTGATGTCATCAGCATTCCTAGGGAGTGTGCTGCTAACTAGATGCACTGCTCTGTCTGAAGCTCTGTGACTCAAATTAGACTGTAATTTGAGCTTTGTTTCAACACAATCTGGCCATAAAGGACTAACTGGAACTACAACAGGGGAGCCAATAGTACAACTACTACTCCAGAAAAGTTAAATACTGTTTCTTTGAACTGATATGGAAGCCTCAACAGGACAAATTCATCAATGCTATACAAGAAGCACATGCGTATTTTCTATGCATTTTTACATACATTTTAATTCAGTCTTTTATGTGATTGTATATTTATTTTAAAGTGTGCAGAGAACAGACACATTTATCTATAGATCAGGTTCATTCAGTTTGGTCCCTATACTTCCTTCACTATTACATTTTACCCCACCCCTCTGCAATACATCTCTCCTTTCAATCCCTGCCCCCGTCTCTGTCCCCCCTCCTGTGTCTCTCTCTCACCTTTTTTCTGTCTCTTTTTCCTTGTCTCCTCTCTCTTCTTATCAACCTTTTCTTTGCCTCTCCTTTCCTCTCCTTCCTTCCTAATCCCTTTTCTACCCTCCTTCATTCCTCACTCTTCTTTCTCCTCCCTCCTTTTTTCCTTGTCTCATCTGCTCCTCCTCTCCTGTGTCTTTCTTCTCTCTCTCCTCGTATTGTCTCTTCCTCTTTCTCCTATTTCTCCTCTTCCTCCTCTTCCTCCTTTTCCTCCTTGTTTCCTTGTCGTCTACATCCTGTCTAATCCCCCCTCCTCCACTTTCTCACTCTCTCTTTATCTTTCTTTCCCCCTTTTCTTTCCTCTCCTTGTCTCCTCTCCTTCCTAATCCCTCTCTCTTCTCCTCTCCTTCTCTGCTCTCTTGTTCCTCTTTCTACCCCTCTCTTGTCTGTTTCACCCTCTCTCCTCCTTGTTTCATGGTATGCTCTCTTTCCTAATCTGTCTCTCCTCCTTTTTCCTCCTTCTCTCCTCATCTCTGTCTCCCCCTCTCTCTCGCTGCTCCTATCCCCCTCCTCCTTCTCTCCTCCCTCCTTGTCTCTTCTCTTTCCTTGTCTCCTCCACCCCCTCCTCCTCTCTCCTCTCTTCCTAATCCCTCTCTCCTCGGGGGAAAGACAAACTCAAACTGTCTGCAGCAGCATTTCTCTGAGTATGTCTTAATCCCACTGACCCCTGCACCTCAACACTACACTGCTCCTGACCATTACTGCTACTTTTACTACTACTACTGCTACTGCTGCTACTAATGCTGCTAATACTACTACCACTGCTACTACAGGCATGTTACTTGAAATCATCAAATGAGTACTTCAAATTGTATTGCATATTTTGAAATACAGAATTATCTAGGATAGTTGAACAATTATAGTTGTCAAATTGTCTGCTACTACTATTTCTACTAGGTCTGGGGCGATACTGAAATTTGGTGTCACGATTACCATGGCCAAAATAATTGTGATTAATGATTATATCACGATAATTATTGTTGCTGACAGTTTAAAAATGTTCTTGATATGAATAATTAAAATTTAAATTTTATGAATAGGTTCCATATCTAAACAACTGTTAAAGTTGTTAAAGTGAAAATGACAGTGATCTACAGGAGATTGTCAGGGAGAATTTTTTTTCTGCATATTCAGGTGATACAATGGCGATTATCTTTGTTAGCGATTATCATGATTATATAAAAAGTGCCACAAATGAGGCTCAAGCTTTTTTATCACTATAAACAATATTATTGTTTATCGTCCCATCCATAACTACTACTACTTAATCTACTAATAACACTGCTTAATCAACCTCTACTGCTACTTAAACAACTACTACTGCAGCTACCACTGCTCTTAATTCTACTACTGTGACACTGCTGTCATTACTGCTATTATCACTCCTACCAGAACTACTACTACTGCCACTATAGCCCTATTCAAGCCACCAAAATAAACAGTGAGTGCGTAAAACTATTTGCTTTAAATAAATGTACTTATTAAAAATAATTCAAAACGTCTATATCTGTTTATATTGGAATTTTTCACCTTAATTTTACATGTAAAATCTTAAATTTTGTACCCTTCCTCCCTGAGCATTGACTGACAAGCCTCTCATGGTTTATTGAGTCTGTTTGTGAATAGAAGTCAGGAAGTCACCACGCTCCATCAAATCTTCAGCTCTACCTTTTAAAAACAATAGGAGCTCCAAATGTCAACTCAAGAAGGACATATTACAGCATTGGTCCCCGCGGCCACCATAGTGATGCCTTCAAAGGAATAAAGCCAAATAGCAGGACATTTAAGAGGAGAGAGTGGAGGGCAGAAGGATCAGAGCTGTGAGAGCCAATGGACTGCTAATACATCTACTGTTTTGAGTTAAATAAATTAGCTGTTTATTTTTGTATCTGAGGTAGTTGTCAAAAATGTGATACCTGTCATACTTATTGATATTGAAAAAAGACAAAATAAGGCATTTAAAGTGGGACTAAACACCTAAACTCCTCCCACAACCACATTTCAAATAGAGCTGCTAAATTTGGCAGTGCTGGGATGACTAAAGAATATAGTGCGGGGGATGGAGGGCGTCTGGAGGTATAAGCATGTGTACAACAATGTCATTGGTCTAACACTTCAAACTCCTGCAGCCAGGTGTTTATAATCAGAACACATGGCTGTAATCAGGGCAGTCTTGTGTGATGTCATGTAGTAATTGAAGTTACATTGGCCACCATAGGCATTACAGTTTTTGATATCTAGTTTGCATTAAAATTCACCCCAAAAATGATGAGAAACAGTTGATATTAAAATGTCATATACACAGTTTAGTAGCAAAAAAAGTGTATTCTATACATTTTCAATTCCTGTCCGTCAGCTAGTATGACCACTGAAATTAAATCAGACCTTCTGCAAAATTGACTTTTTTTTAACAATGTTTTAACGATGTGTTGTTTCCTTCTCATTTACCCTCTCAAACTTGTTTTTGGAGTGATTCATGCACATCTGAGTAATCTTTAAATCGCCTATTTTCAAGAAGCCATATTGCAGATTAATCCCCATTTCCACCTCCACCGGTACGCATCCGCTCTCTAACCCGTTCTCTAATTTTATTTTTTTTAATTGGTGATACATGATTTGCCAGTGTCGCATAATCATTCTCGTACAAATAAAAAAATAAATAAAAAATTTGCTCACTAGTGTGATGTACAGCTATCCATAGGGGGCACCGGTAGCATAAGGTGCTTTGTTGTATTCATGTTTACGGCGACGTCAGCTCCCATTGGGCACCGCAGTTTTCTAACGTGAAGTCAGCGGACTTGTTTCTTTTATAAAGTTGTTTTAGATGACTATGTAACTATTAGATGACTACTATACTACTATAACGTACAAATTATAAAATAATGATCCACAGGGGTCATAGATTATAATATAAGTATAGACTTTTAAGAATGTTTACCATGTTTTGTGTTCCCTCCTCATTTACCCATCAAAGTTGTATTTGGAGTGATTCAAGCATTTTTGAGTAATCTTTGTCTGGCTAAGATATATTAAATGTAATCATGTACTCTATTTTTAGTTAAATGAGTAGTCTAAATTGTCACTTTAAGTAACAAAACATAAAATACAATAGTTTAGATGTCCAAAAGTAGTAGTTATAGTAGCTTGAATATTGCATAATAGAGTCTTTAACAATAGCTAGTATCTTTCCTGCCTTATACCTCTCATAATATTAAACTGAACCCAATGCATCTTACACACATACACACACACATATGCACTCACACATGCATTTGTATTTTATAGAGAATTGCAAAATGAACTGTCCTGTTGTCATGGCGATCACGTTTAGGCTTCGCTGCTGTAAAGAATAATAATGTGTGCCAATCTTCTCCACTACCACAGTAATAAACACAGGCATTGTTAGCGAATGAAACCTCCTATTGTCCATATACAGGCCATGTTAGGGTTAGCATGTTAGCATCAGATATGAAACCTCCTATTGTCCACATACAGGCCACATTAACATTAGCATGTTAGTATCAGATAACTTTGTGGGCAACCATAGTGAGACCCTGTCATGCACTGCAAACCCCCTTCACTTATGAATTATGATGCCTTATGAATTATGAGTAGGCAATATATAAAATTATAGATTATGTTATTACTAATACTAAAACTCATTTATTAAGTTTTTTCATGATATTTCTAAGGGTCACCTCTCCACAGATCTGACCTGTGACTTGACCCGGTGGTGTTTTCATAGAGATCATTTTAATGCCATGCTGGGAAACACTGTAGCCAAAGCTATAACATCTCTATGGACAAGTAGACAGCAGACCCTCCTTTCAAAAAGTTACATGATGCACCTTTAAATTTAATTACGTGTTAAATTAAAGATAGGGCTATTGGAAATGGATTATTTTAAAACTTTTTGGGGGGGAAAAAGGAAATATTTATCTAAAGTCAACATTTTATTTTTGATCATGTCAAAATCAGCGTTTGAGTTTTGTCCAGCTAAAACCTGGAACAGTCTTCCTGAAGATGTGTGACAGGCCTCTGACAATGATAAATCCACGCTCCACACGGTTCTGTTTATCTGTGTATATGATTGAAAGGGCGTTATTCTGCACTCTTTTAATGTTCTTTTTATGATGATTATTTATGTTTTGATTTGTTTTCTATTGTGATTTTAATGTTTTTCTTATTCTGTAAAGCAATTTGAATTACTTTGTGTACCAATTGTGCTATACAAATAAACTTGCCTTGCCTAATGGGTTTCATCTTGTAATAGACATCTTGAGGACTTTTCACCATTCCAAATCTTTAGTTTCAGTATACAGCTTTTTAGCACAAAAAAAGCATTTTTTTAATTTTTATTTTGCCTGTAACTCTATTTCCGTAGAATCGTGTAGGTGACGTACCACTTAGTTACACACACTGTGCCTTTAAACAATTGCAACAGCAACAGTCTTAGTTTGTCATCATTCTTAACTCCGTCCCATAGCCTGTGTAAAGAAATGAACTAAGGGAGCGTGATGTCATCCATGGCCTGAGGCACCAGTCAAATGAAGCTCATTGAGGCCAGAAGTTATAGGAGCCAATTTGGAGGCAAGTTCCATATTTGGAATTCCGACCCAGAGTATCGTAACAACCAAAGAGCCAAACTAGAGTGAGGCTGTTGAAGGCTGGTTTACCAGGAAGTGGGCACCTAGCAACGCCGTCAATCAAACTTGTTGCTAACGCTAGCAACCTCGGGGAAGGAAATTACCCGATTTGTCTGTTATTAATGTTCATACCTTGATTTAGAGACACAATAGCCAAATAAAAACGGGTTAATGCTGTCATTTTAAGACCAAAATGGTGAACCTGACAGCAGCAGTAGAGAGGCCAATAAAGTTAATTGGTTTTCAATAAAGTGAATTGGAGCCAGAGTTGATGGAGCCCATGATCACTTCCTATTTGGAACACAGGGGTTAGCGGGTTAGCTATGTCCATTTATATATACAGTGTAGGCTTCATCTATAATCAACTCCATTCATATTCTGATATCAAGTAAATGTAACTTTATTTTAACTTATTTTAAGTAGATTTTTTGCAATATGCTATAGACTTCCTGACTACATTATTTGTGCGGCGATGCTAGCTAGCTGCACTATTGACATTATTGTTGCGATGGGGAGCCAGATAGCATGGGTGAAAGTGTCCCATGTTTGCAGATTGGTTTTGCCCGAGTAACAATTACATTCAGACTCCCATAGGAGGCGCTGGGAGCAGGGCATAGAGGAGGATCTCATTTTGAGTGTAATCCAGAGAAAAGCGCCACGATGATATTTTATAGTTTTAATTGCTCATATTCACAACACACAATGGACATGTTGAGTTTTTCCCAGTTTTCCGGCACAAATTGCTTTTCTGTAGTTTTACAGTTGTTTGGGAGCGTCGCTGGAGCAGATGTGTAGTTACAGACAGAATAGAATAGTTTAAGCTGTAAAGAATTTAATCTAATATGGCTCGAAATAAACAGTGTAGAGTATTTAAATTTAGAAGTGTTTTGGTGCTGTTTGTGTCCATAGAGATGTTTGCTTTGCTTAGAAAGTTCCACAGTATCCATCTTACATTTAATTGTTTTATTGTGCACTGGCTTACTTCTCCGCAGATCTGACCTGTAACTTGGCCTGTTGGTGCCACCTGTCTTCGTAACATTACTGCTATTCATGGGTTTCAGAATGATGAAAAGTTGCCATAGCTCATATTAGGGTGTTTTCAGCGCAATAAAAGCAAACAAAATGGAAAAAAAACACATGCTTTTATTTTAATCTCTTTTGTGGCTAAAAAGTTATGTACAGGCGTTTTAATTTGGATTTTAGCAAGTAATACATCTTTGTCTCTTACCTAAATAGAAAATATAAAACCAATTTCTTCTTAAATTGAAAACTCAATGTGTTCCCTCTCTCCCTTAGTTCCAGAGTGTGGGGGAATGTTGGATGCCAGCGAAGCTGGGTACATAACTTCGCCCGGGTACCCTCTAGAGTACCCGCCCCATCAGAACTGTCACTGGGTTGTCACAGCACCCGAGCCCACCCAACGCATCGCACTCAACTTCAACCCACACTTTGAGATCGAGAGACTCGACTGCAAGTAAGAGCTGGTTATGTGTGATACTGGGACTAAACCAGGACTAAACCAGGGACTAAACCAGGACTAAACCCTGACAAAACCAGGACTAAACCAGGACTAAACTTGGGCTGAACCAGGACTAAACCCGGACTAAACCAGTGCTAAACCAGGGCTGACCCAGGACTAAACCAGGACTATAGCAGGACTGAAACCAGAACTGAAACCAGGACTATAGCAGGTCTGAAAAAGGACTAAACCAGGGCTAAACCAGGGCTAAACCAGGACTACACCAAGACCAGACTGGACCAGACCATGCTAAGACTGGACTAGGATGAGACCAGGACTAGACCAGCATTATCCAAACCCCCCACACACCATTTCATGTGCTGTGGTAATCTCATTATGACCATAATTACTGGTATATTCAACAGTCCCTTTCTCTTTTACACGTTTGCATTTCTGTGGAAGCCCAGAGTGGCCACAAAATATTTTATGGTGACATGCCCTTGAGGAAGGGCATGTCAGCTGGGCCAGAGACTTATTTAGGAAACTCAAATATGGGGTCAAAGGAGCAGTGGACAATGTCAAGTAGTGTTGTGGTTAAAGTAAAAAAACATATACAGTTTATGCATGGGCAATTGTTGATAAAGAATGAATGAAAGTGGACCAAACTAAAATGAATTAAGATTGAACAAAAATTAAACCAGGTCTTAAGCACATTTTGAATCCTTAGGAGGGAAAAAAGTGGGAGAAACCTAAACCTAAACTTGTCAAAGACAAGGACTGAACCAGGACTGAACCAGGACTGAACATAGACTAAAGTGGGACTAAATGTGGGACTAAACGTGGGACTAAACGTGGGACTAAACGTGGGACTAAACGTGGGACTAAACGTGAGACTAACTGTGGGACTAAACCCGGGACTAAACCCGGCACTAAACCTGGGACTAAACCCAGTAGATGTGTTCAAATCCTCACAACCTTAATTTAACCCAGAAATAATTTATTTTATCTTTTGAAATCATTTGACATTCCCATAATCCTCTCTATCTAATACTCAAATGCCAGACAGATTTTGAGCGACAAAATGAAAAAAGAATTCTTGCTGTTTGAATTTCCAGTAAATATTTTAGAGAAAAGTTCAAATTTGAGGCAGCTGTGGTAGTTTCCGTTCTCAGAGCAAAAGTAATCCACTTCATATGTGCCTTTGTTTTTGAGCAGAGGAAGACGTCGCCGTGGGTTACACAATACAGGAACAAAGAGTCGTTTATCTGAAAGAAAAAAATCCGACGTGGATGTTAATTGTAATCTGCTGCTTGAGCTTTGAGCCAGGTAACATGGACAGTCCAGGTTTAGTCCTGGTTCTGAACTGGTTATGAACTGATTCAGACCCGGTTTATGAGTCTTGGTTTAGTCCTGTTTAGTCCGGATTTGGTATGCACTGATCCCGCTTTTTCATTTCCGATACCGTTTTCTTTGACTTTAAGGATCTACCGATACCAGATATCAACTGATGCCAGTTGAGAGACTGAAAACAGAATATATTTCCTTAAAGCTAAAACCAAAACTGAACCAAAGTGTGTTATGGAGCTGTTATTTATCTTAATATAAACTTTGTATAAATAAAAGTTCAAACATATGAGACTTTCTGAGCTGACTACGACCAGTAAATAGTCTTATTACATCAATATGTATGTCCAACCAGGATATTGGCTGAACTGATATTTGGAAGTCGATATCTGATGTAACACATTTTTCAGTATCTGCGCTGATGATACCAGTACTGGATTGGTGGATCCTGGTTTAGTCCAGGTTTAGTCTTGGTTTAGTCCTGGTCTAGTCTTGGTCTTGTTGGTTAGTGGGCTTGTTCATCACTGCTAAATTTAAAATATTTACCAAGCTTACACTTTACTTGCATGCAGAAGCCTCAGTTGTCCAGGGTCGTTGTCACCCAGAATTGGACCCTCTTCCTACTAATTTATATTAGAGGGATGCCGATGTGCAGTTTCTTGTCCCATGCCCCCAAATTTCTGTTGACGGGCCTGGTTGGGTGTCATTTCGTATGTAATTTACCACTGTCATCACTGAGACTTTGAGACTTTCACTTCTCTGTTTAGACAAGTTTCTGTATTTTGCCATTTTTCCTGTACTTTCTTTCGGTTCAATCTGTTCCTGTTTTGGTGTAAGCGCAGTGGACTTCCCCTTTACAAATCCGTCTGGTTCAAACTGCACCGCCTTAGGGCCTAAGCAGCACAAATGACTCTTTCTGCACTGTTTTTTATTGGAGAGTGAGTTCTATTCTTTATGGGCGCCTTAGGGAGAGAAGCGTGAACCAGGCCACCTCCCTGACCCTCGCCCACGCACCCAGCCTTCGTGCACTTGTCCTGGGTATAAAAGTCTGAACGAGTGGGTGTCCAGAATGAGTAACACCGTGAGGACGTTTATAAAAATGATATATTAAGATACAGCCAGAATAAGTTAATTTCAACCTAACTTAAATGGCCCATATTACGCAGTTGTTGTTTTTTTTTTAAATCTATGTTCTAATGTTGTTTCCTTATCACAAACAGACCTGGAGTTGTTTTGTTTATTCACACATTTTTAACACACAAACTCTGCATATTTAGGAGTTGTTCTCTCAAACAGAAAACACTGTTCCACCTTGTGATGGTAATACAGGAAGTGCTCCTGTGTTTTAAAACTCCATACACTTTCACTAGAATCATTTGGATAATTTCAGACCTGGAATTGCCAAACTGTACTGAACAAAAGGTATAATGTTGCAGTTAACTTGAAAACTACCACTTTGTGAGATCACAAGGTGGAACAGAGCATTTTGAGCTTTGGAGATGTAGACAGACTAATATTGCAAGATTACTCAAACATGCATGAATGAAACAAAACACAACTTCAGGTATGGTTGTGATGTAACAGCATTATAACATGGCTTAAATCTCACATCTCATCATGAGTACTGACTATTTAGATTGTAAAATGGTGCAGAGGGAAGCGTTTGTGCATTTCTGGTGAGAAAGATGTCTGTTTAAATTCAATTGAGAGAAAAGCACAAAGTTGGTTTCTCAAACTTGTTCCGAGTATTTGTTTGACCGGTGTTTTCAGTGAGAGCCAGACCAGATTGAAAATGCGCTACACATATCAGTCTAATTAGCCAGGTTAGCAGGTAACCACAAGAACAGAGGGGACCAGATTTTCAAAATTCAAAACTGGGACACACCTGGGTTGGCATGTCTGGCATAAATAAAATTGGGTAAAAATTATCCATTCTCTACTCACTTGTATCAGCCAGAATCCGAGGAACTTCTTTCCGTGCATTTTTTGGCCTCATTTTCAAGCGTGTTTTTTTATTTTAGCTAAACAAACGACAATATATTCCCCTCTTTACAGCTGGTGGGGATCAATAGGGAGCCCTGGCACACGGCTTGTATGAAACTGGGACAAATCACTGGTTTTGAGTAAATCTGCTGGACTCAAAACTGGTACTATCCTGGGTCAATGGGGACATTTTGTCGCCCTAAACAAGATTTTTCCTTATGGTGAAGCCGGTGCAAAGTTCTCCTCCTCTCGTATCTCTGCTCTCCTCTGTAGAAGCTCAGATCGCTGGGTCATATCCTAGTCTGCACCACATGGGTGGTTTTAGTGTTTATATATATATATTTTTTTGGTTCAAACATTTTTCCTCTTGCACAATGCTGAGTTGCCAAATTGTCCTCATGTTGCTGCAGTAATACCTCCTCGGCTAGTCTAGACTTCTTTCTTTTATTTATTCCCTCTCTCTCCCCCCTGCTGTTCTCGCTACCTCCCTTCTGGTCTTTCTGATTCTCTCTCTCACTTTCCCCACTTCTCCTTTTTTCTCTCTGTCTTTTGCTTTCCTACATTTTCCCCTTCCTTCCTTTCTCTCTCTCACTCTTCCTCCATCCTTCTTCCCCCTCTCTCCCTCCCTATCTTATTAGTCTCTCTTTTCCTTTCTCCTTTCCTCCATTCCCCCTCAACCCTTCTCTACCCTCTCTTATTTGTCTCTCTCTTCCTCCTTTCCTTCTCTCCATCTCACTTTCCCCCTCTTATTTGCCTCTCTCTTCTTCTCTCCCCTCCTTCCTCTCCTTCCCTCCCCTTTTTGTACCTCTCTACCTCCATCCTTCCCCTCTCTTTCCTCTTTCCTTCTCTCCTTCCCTCCAACTTTTTTTCTTTCTCCCTTTTTTCCTCTCTCCTTCTCCCCCTCTCTTTCTCTCTCTCTCCCTCTTTCCCTCCATCCCTCCCTCTCTATAATTCTAGTTTTGTTTCTAGCGGTGGTGGGCCAGCTGAGTGCCAAACACCTCCAGGCTGCTAGCTGTAGCCGCTTGATGTGCACTAAATGTAATAAAGCTAGCTTGAAATATAGGGGCCATACCGCTAATGCAATATGTTACGTGCTTCTCAATGGAAACTCTCATATACGCCTGACCGTTTTTCATTGTGGTTTTCTGCCCTTGGGCGTTTCTTTGGTATTAAATATGAAACCAAGCCATTCACAAGATGTATTCTGAGATTCTGGAGATGTGGCTGCAGTTTTGGTTATTTGTTTTGGTAGGGCAGAGGCAGATTGGGTATGACCATATAAAGTCATTAGTTGTCCTGGTACATTCCTTCAGAATGAATGGAGCTTTTGTTGTGTAAAATTTAACTTTTGTCTCACTGTGGGGTCATGCAATTTCTTCTTCTCTGTTGTTCCCCACCCACTCTATAAATTTACCATCCATAAGTTTATTTGATTTGCTAAAACATGTTTTGTCTATATTTGATGGAACTTGTTCCCCATTCCTCTCACCTAAACCAGGTGTAAACCAGGTCTGAATGAGGTCTAAACTAGGTCTAAACCAGGTCTTAACCAGGTCCAAACCAGGTCTAATCCTGATATAAACTTGATATAAACCAGGTATAAATGAGGTCTGAACGAGGTCTGAATCAGGTCTGAACCAGGTCTAAACCAGAACAACCAGGATTGAACCAGGTCTGAACTGGATCTGAACCACATCTGAACCAGGTCCAAACCAGGTCTTAAGCTAAATAAAGCTATGACTTAATGTGGCCATAACCCAGAGCCTAAATTGCCTGGACATAACATGATCCAGGCTCCTCTCACTTCAGTGATATCACCTCTTTATGACCACCGGAGGCAGCGCAGAGAGGCCAGATCAATGCTTGTAATGGCAAATCGATATGTGATCAGGCCCGGGGCGGGGGGGTGGGGGGGGGTGTATATTTGATATGTACTCAAGTTCAGTATCATGGTCAGTTTGGCCATTACAGCAGAATGTCTATAAGTCTGTGTTTATAATGAGGCGAGATGAAAACATGAGGCTGCAGGGTACAGAAGAGACTACGGTGGCTCTGGAGGGACATGAAGAGAAAATTAATTGAATTGTGAATTATAGCAGAAAAAAAACCAAAATGCTAATTTAGAATTAAAATTTACTTGTTTGCTACTTTAAGATCTGATTTGTTAAATTGAGAATATTTGGAAGAATTATTTCACATTTTAAAATCACAATTTGAAATGTAAGCCGCTCACAGTAATGATGCATATGATGCATGATGCAAAATCCAAATTGAAAACAGAACAAAAACAAACATATATATATATATATATATATATATATATATATATATATATATATATATATATATATATATATATATATATATATATATATATATATATATATATATATATATATATATATTTTAAATTCAATTCATTTATTTTTGTAACGCCCAAAATCACAACAACAGTTGTCTCGAAGGGCGTTCATGTTTTGGTTGATGGGGGAAACCGGAGTACCCGGAGGAAACCCATCCAGACACGGGGAGAAACATGAAAAACTCCACACAGAAAGGCCTGGTGACCCGGGGATCGAACAAACCTTCTTGCTGTGAGACATGAGTGATGCCACTCAGTCACTGTGCCGCCAAGACACAAAAAACAAAACAACAGGAAAAATCAGACACAACAGGAAAAATCAGACACAACAGGAAAAATCAGACAACATAAGAAATCGGCCAGGCGAGGGGGAGGAAGACCAGACGAGGAGGAGGAGAGCCAGGCAAGGAGGAGGTCCAGCTGTCATTGGGGCGTCTGAAAGAGATACACTCCACAGGGGGAGTGGGACAGGGGACAACATGTGAATAGCATTGCTGATGAGAAAATAGGACAAAGTAGAGGATAGTGCTCAGGTTGCCATACTTCCCCCAGCTAGTTACTCCTACTGCAGCTTATCTTATCCCGGGTTTTAATAACCCTAACTCCCTCACTAAGTAACCTGGTCATACGCTATACCGAAGAGGAAGGTTTTAAGCCTGGTCTTAAATACAGAGACTGTGGGGGCCTGTTTAACATCAGCAGGGAGTTGATTCCATAGCACAGGAGCTTGGTAACTGAATGCTCTCCCTCCCACTGTACTTTTGGACACTCTAGGAACCACTAATAGTCCTGCATTCTGAGAGCGGAGTGCTCTGTTTGGCTGGTACGGGACAATAGCATCTTGCAGATAGGATGGGGCCATACCGTTTAGGGCTTTGTATGTCAGGAGGAGGACTTTGAATTTGATTCTAAGCTCAACAGGAAGCCAGTGCAGATATTTTAGTACAGGACTAATGTGGTCTCTTCTTTTAGTTCCTGTTAGGACTCTGGCCGCTGCATTTTGGACCAGCTGGAGGCTCCTTATAGTACTTTTGGGGCAGGCGGCAAGCAGGGAATTACAGTAATCAAGTCTGGAAGTAACAAATGCATGGATGAGTTTTTCAGCATCGTTTTTAGGTAAAATATTTCTAATTTTAGTTATATTTCGCAGGTGAAAGTATGCGGTTTTACAAGCTAGGTTTACATGGGCTGTGAATGAGAGATTTTGATCAAATAGGACTCCAAGATTTTTTACAGTAGGGCTAGAAGCTATACTCACATTGTCGAGTGAGATTATCTGGTCTGACAGAGAATCTCTTTGACCTTTGGGACCAACGACAATGACCTCTGTTTTTTCAGGATTTAAGAGCAGGTAATTCAAGGTCATCCAGGTTTTGATGTCCTTCACACAGGCACTGAGTTTATCTATTTGATCAGTCTGATTTGGTTTCATTGATAAGTACAGCTGAGTGTCATCAGCGTAGCAGTGAAAATTAATGCCATGTTTTCTGATAATGTTACCCAATGGCAACATATACAGAGTAAATAGGATTGGACCAAGCACAGATCCTTGTGGAACACCACAGGCTACTTTAGAACAGGGAGAGGTGCTCTGGTTTATACTAACAAACTGGTACCTATCTGATAGATAGGATTTAAACCATTTGAGGGCGGTCCCTCTGATTCCAATGTCACATTCTAACCTCTGCAGTAGAATGTTGTGATCAATGGTGTCAAACGCTGCACTGAGGTCCAGTAGGACCAGGACTGAAGCCAGCCCGTTATCAGCAGCTAATAGTAAATCATTTGTTACTTTAAGCAGTGCAGTCTCTGTGCTGTGGTGAGCTCTGAATCCAGATTGAAATTTTTCAAATATATTATTGTCCTGCAGGTGGCGGCAGAGCTGTTTCACCACAACTCGTTCTAGAATTTTTGAGAGGAAGGGAAGATTAGAGATAGGTCTATAGTTGACTAATTCATCAGGATTTAGGTTAGGTTTTTTCAAAAGGGGTTTAATCACAGCATACTTAAAGGACTGAGGAACGTAGCCATTTTCTAACGACATATTTATTATGTTATGGATGGAATCTATTATTAGGGGGAGGGCTTCTTTGAGGAGTCTGATTGGAATAGGGTCGAGCAAACAGGTTGATGGTTTTGACGACATGATGACTGAGGTAATCTCCACCTCATCAACAGCAGTAAATTTATCTAATATTATTAGAGGATCCATGTGGGACATTACATACTGGATTAGCTCAGAGCTGATTTTTGGAGTAGCTTTGTTAATTTTGTCTCTAATGGTTGTGATTTTGTAATCGAAGAAGTGAAGAAAGTCATCACAACTAATGTTCGAGGGGATAAGAGACTCATTAGCAGTGTGGGAGTTTGTCAGCCTGGCTACAGTGCTGAACAAAAATCTGGGGTTATTTTTGTTTACTTCTATTAGATTTGAATAGTATCTAGTTCGGGCTTTCCGCAGAGCGGCCTTATAAGTGAGCAGGCAGAGCTTCCATGCCTTCAGAGACTGCTCAGAGCGCGAGCGGCGCCAAAGCTTCTCTGTGCGTCTTACATGTTGTTTGAGTGTCCTGAGCTGTAACGTGTACCATGGAGCCGGAGGTCTTGGTTTAATGCTTTTCTGTTTTAGCGGAGCTACAACATCGAGAGCAGATTTTAAGGTGAGCATTGTTCTGTCAACCAATTGATCAGTGACAATTGGATTAAAATTATTGTCATTGTCACATGACATATCTTTCAGTAATGGCTCAATAATTTCTTTAAACTCTGTAACCGATTTATCTGATAATGTTCTTTTCATTATAGTTTTTTTCTGTGGGGCTGGATAGTCTTTTAGTATAAATTGAAAGGTAATTAAGAAATGGTCAGAGAGTATAGGGTTTTGAGGAAGGACAATCATTAATCTCAATACCATAGGTTAGAACGAGATCTAGAGTGTGATTGTGACAGTGAGTCGGCTTATTCACACTCTGGGTGAAACCGATCCCATCCAGGAATGCACCAAAAGCATTACTGAGGCAATCACTGCCGTTATCTACATGAATGTTGAAATCTCCAACTATAACAATCCTTTCCCAGTTCAAGACTAAACTTGAGATGAAATCAGAAAACTCTGTCAGGAAGTCGGCATATGGACCAGGAGGTCGATAAATTATTATAAATATAACAGCTTTTTGGTTTTTCCAATTGGGGCACGTAATGGAGAGTGCGAGGCTTTCAAAGGAGAGGTAAGTATAGTTGGGTTTGGGGCTGAGAATTAGACTAGAATGAGAGATGACGGCCACACCACCACCTCGACCTGTGCTCCGGGCACTCTGAAAGTTCATGTGACTTGATGGTGTAGATTCATTTAGTCTAACATAATCATTTTCCCGAAGCCATGTTTCAGTTAGGGCTAACAGATCAATATTAATGTCGCCAATTAGTTCACTTATTAAAAGAGATTTGGAGGAAAGAGACCTGATGTTTAGCAGTCCACATTTTACACACTTATCATTTTGTTTATTTGCAGCACATTTATTTATTTTTGTTAAGTTATGAGATCTGACAGCTTCCTTGTCAGAGTTTAGGGGTGTTTTATTTGTGCTTTTTGTACGTGGGGCACACACAGTCTCTGTCTGCTTGGAGCTGTTCCCTCTGACTAAGCTGTGCTTCACTGGTCTAAACTGCTCCCTAACGTCACTATCACTGTGCTTCTTACCTGGTCAATCTAGACTAGCAATCATATTCTGAGCTAATAGGGCGGAGCCAGCCTGCGTGGGATGGATGCCGTCTCTACATATAAGCCTAGGCTTCCCCTCAAATGCCCTCCAATTATCTATGAAGACGACACCATTCTGCGGGCACCAATTGGTCAACCACTGGTTGACTGCTGAAAAGCGGCTGTACATTTCACAATTGGTATAGGTTGGGAGGGGGCCAGAGAAGTACACGGACTCCGACATTGACTTAGCCAATTGACAGACTGCAGCTATCTGTAACTTAACCACCTCTGACTGACCGCGCCGAGTATCGTTACCCCCCGCGTGTATAACGATCCGGCGGTACCTATTCTTACTTTTCTTTAAAAGCCTAAGATTCCCCTCGATGTCACCCAGTCTGGCTCCAGGGTAACACCGCGTGGAAGCTGCAGGCAGTTCCACGTCCCTGACTATGGAGCTCCCTATGACTAAAGTGTCCCGGGTCCAGTTCAGGGGAGCAAACCTGTTCTGGACGGGGAGCTCTCTACTCTCAACCCTGTGTCCCCGGTCTGCTACAGTCCTATTCTCAGCCCTGTGTCCCTGGCCTGTCCTACGCTTTCTTCTAACTGTCACAAACCTGTCCTGGTCTGACCCCGGCTGCACGGGTTGCGCTGGGGGGCTAGTCTCACTAGTTACGCTAAAGCTACTGCGGTCCGCGGTCCCTACTGCTGCTATCTGACTGTAACTCAAATAAGCCAGGGTCATCACTCCACATATGGCAACCAGGGCAGGGAAAAGCGAGAGAAGAGGGGGAAGGTTTAGCCATGATGCTAGTCGGCTAGGCTAGTTCAGGCTGAACCGAGAGATAGAGGGGATTAATCCGCGAAGTGCGGAGCAATAGATGCTGAATGAAACTTCGGTGGTTTAGCGAAGTATTCAGGCACTAGTGTAGATGTTTGAAACTGCTTTTTAAAATTGTAAAGATTCGTGGATTAACAATTTCAGGAGAGAGAAGCTAGATACGCTAGATATACAACTCGCAAAACAGAATGCACTCACCCGGAAATGACGTCAGCCATATATATATATATATATATATATATATATATATATATATATATATATATATATATATATATATATATATATATATATATATATATATATATATATATATATATATATATATATATATCCTCCAGTTTGTGGATCACTGCCCTGAGTGCTCCGATGACCACGGGCACCACTGATACCTTCACCTTCCAGGCCTTCTCCAGCTCTTCTTTGAGCCCCTGTTATTTCTCTAGTTTCTCATGTTCCTTTTTCCTGATGTTCCCATCACTTGGTACTGCGATGTCCACCACAACGGCTTTGCTCTGTTGTTTATCCACCACCACAATGTCCGATTGGTTCGCCATCACCATTCTGTCTCTCTCTGTTTGTATCTGGAAGTCCCACAGGATCTTGGCTCGATCATTCTCCACTACTTTTGGAGGTGTTTCCCACCTTGGGTTTCCAGTCCGTACTCTGCAAAGATGTTTATGTACACTCTGCCCGCCACTTGGTTATGCCATTCCATGTATGCTTTTCCTGCCAGCATCTTACACCCTGCAGTTATGTGCTGGATTGTCTCAGGGGCCTCTCTGCACAGCCTACACCTTGGGTCTTGTCTGGTGTGGTAGATCTGGGCCTCAATCGCTCTGGGGCTCAAGGCCTGCTCCTGTGCAGCCAAGATGAGTGCCTCTGTGCTGTCTTTCAGTCCAGCTTTCTCAAGTCATTGGTAGGGTTTCTTGATATCAGCCACCTCAGTTATGTTCCGGTGGTACATCCCATGCAGGGGCTTGTCCTTCCATTATGGTTCCTCCAGCACCTCTTCCTCTGCACTCTACTGTCTGAGACATTTGCTGAGCACATCATCTGTTGGGGCCTTGTCCTTGATGTACTTATGGATCTTGGATGTTTCATCCTGGACTGTCGCTCTCACACTCACTAGTCCTCGGCCTCCTTAAGTCCTCGGTATTTAAGTGTATATATATATATATATATATATATATATATATATATATATATATATATATATATATATATATATATATATATATATATATATATATATATATATATATAATTACAAATCTAGCTCTAGTTGGACACCTTTAGTTTGACGCCTTTACATTTGAGGGCAGATGCGTCCGATGTGCGTCATGGACGCTCTGGAGGCTTTTTCAACGTTTGGACACAGAAACGGAGCCTGAACGCTCAAGATACACCGCTTCAACACCAGATTCACCCTGCTCTGACGTTGGAGACTTTGCATGTGAACTCAACATAAAGAAGGAGGAAAGTAATATAAGGACAACAGCAGCAAATAAGTATTAACAAGGATACAAAAAAATGGTTGTAACTGTAACAAGACCATCGTGCGGATGGAGTCTGTTTTAGCTTTGTGGATCAGTGACTGCAGGAAAACGAACATTACGAGACATTACAGCGGAGCGGCGCCAGAACAAAGAGGCGCGGTCAGAGGAACTGTGAAATACTCCTGAGTCCCTATTAATTATTTCTTATGTGGTCAACCTTGTAGGTTGATCATTAAAATTAAATTTGTTCCAGTATTTCTAAAAGGTGTCTTTTTTATTTACAGTACAGTATAGTATTTGGTTTCGTTCTATAATACTAGGAAGATTTGAACTTTGAGAGTGTTTAAACAAGAGAGAAATGTGAGAAAATGTTAACGCCTGTCTGAGAAAAGTGTATAAAATATGTTCTTAGGGGTTTTAGAGCCTTAAAATATATATAATAATTGTAAAAAATAACGTTTTCTACTTTGCGGATTTCGTTTATTGAGGGTTATTTTTGGAACGTATCCCTCACGTTGAACGAGGGAACACTGTATTATGCCTCATAGTATGATTCAATCCTATGTATTTACTTTAATTATTGAACCTGATTTTGCATGTCTAATAAGCTATTCATTTATAGACTGTTATTTTTAAAGCAGCGCGCTTACTTCAGAAAACTCATATTGGTTTCAGATTGAGTCTTAACCTTACCATCGACCCATAAAAGTGTATATGAATTGCCTTCCATTACCTCCTGCTGTAACTACATATACATTGATTGACTGAGCTGCGTCTTGGTGGGGCATCTGGCTTTTTCCCTCACTTGCTTCCACCTCCACTTTAGTTCCGTCTGCAGTTTCGAATCAATGGAGGTCTAGACTGGTTGCGGTTGGTGGTTGCTCATGTGTAAGTACAGATACGTCATACACTGGACACTATTTGTTTATAGGACAGATTGGAGTTGACAGTAGCTATGGATCTATGGGATTTTTGCCTCCCAGCTCCTAGTTAATATTTCAAAAGCACTTACTCCATATTAGGGACCCCTTTTTCTCGCTCCCTCACTCAGAATTGTCAGGAGAAAAGAGAAGCAGCAATGCAATGTAGTTCACCTAAATGGAAGTCAAACCAGTTTGAAATAAGTAGCAGAGAGGACCAAGATACAGGCCAAGTTTGAGTTCTGGTTCTATAGATCTAAACACTTCAAAACTATTGCAAAAATACTGTATATTTTGGGTTATTGAGCGCAACTGCTAAATTTTAAAGAAAATAAAATTTGAACATATGTTGAATATAAGCTGCATATATGTTCTATCATGAGATATTTACACAGAAAGACAGTACACAGAGTTTTTTTGAGTTTTAATTTAAGACATGCTTTTTTTCCAACTGTGCCTGAAAATTGACACCAACACGCCATCAACACGGGATGAATGTACCTGCATGTTTAGAAAATAAAACAGCACCAACACAGGCCAACTGCTTTTATTTCCTCTGAAAGCATTTGTCGTCTTTTCACATTGACTAAGTTCTTCCCGCTGCCACCGCCAACTTCGACCCACCGATTCATTGATGGTCAAACGTACATGCAGTGGCTCTATTTTCTTCTTTGATGGACAGATCCATTGCCTTTATCTTACAAGCTGCATCATTTGCATTTCTTTCTGTATTTTCCATGATGAGGTGTGTGCATGATGCGCAAAATGACAATACAAAATCAAAACTAGTATATTCTTCAGCACACAATCTTTCCCCACGTCTGTCTCTGTCTAAAAATGTATAAATTAGCTGTACCATTGTATAGGCCGCAGGGTTAAAAGTGTGGGAAAAAAGTAGCTGCTTATAGTCCGAAATTTACGGTAAGTTAAAATGACAAGAATTTAGAATAGTTATCGTTGTGTTCACTATTCACGTTACAATGAAAATATACTAGACAATTGTAATTCATTTGACTCATCTAAACTGACTCAGACCATGTAGGTGAGTCGAACTATAAAATGGGCTAGTGATTCTTGCATTGTTTAAATAAATATACAATGTAAAATCTATAGATATTCTTAAAGGTGTAGTAACTTTTTAGTGAAAATTACGGCAACTGTTAGTATCCATGGAGATTACTGCTTTTCCTAGAACGTCCCACAGTATTTAACAATGTCTATCTCAACGAAAACAAGCAGGTGAATCAAGGTTATAGGTCAGATCTGTGGAGAGGTGACCCCGTAGTCAGAATTGTTATGTAATGTAATTGAATAAATGCTAGAGATTTGTTCAATGCCATACTGTGAAACATTCCAGGCAAAGAAATTACATCTCCGTGGAGACAAGCAAATACCCTCCACCAGAAAAGTTACATAGTACACCTTTAACATAATATTAAAGGTGTAATAATAGGAGTAATAATAAAATATGTATGATAATGGTAGTTGGTTCATTCAAGCAACCTCCTTTTAAAGCCACAGCTGCCCCAAGGCCAAATGACAGGGTTGTGGCTGCCTATTAGATTTGTATAATTTGTCAATATTCTTAACATTAAAGTGAAATTTCAGTTTGACAGGGTTCATTTGAGGAGAGGATTGTAAAATGTAGTGTTAAAAAATGTAAAAACAGGCTACACATTACACCAGTTCTTAAAACATAATCCCTTTGTTTATTTTCTATTGACACCCACTTATTTCCTTGTTGAAGTCAAGTGTCCTCTTTTCAGATGGAGAGGTTTTGGATGCGCCCATTTGTCACTCCTCTGTTGTAATCCTGGTTTAGCATTAGCTACCCACTGCGATGTGTTCAAGTGCATTGGTTTAAACTCTCGCTACTCGCCTGCCTATGGGAAAATCTGTGCAAAACAAATCGTAGCAGTGTCTCGTCAACTCCAAGGATAAAAGGCCAGTGTTAATTAGCTTTTAATTGATTTCCGAATGCTTCTGTGAGCGTTAGCCGTTGTGGATTAGCGTAGCTTCAGAGGGGAATATTGACCTGCTTAGCCTCTCCCTGGGCTCTTATGAATACATGCATGAGTCCTTATGTGTGAAAGCTAATGTTGCTTACTGCTAATGTGTTCTAAGGCTAAAGACTCCATTTTCTAGGCCTAAAATTCTAGACTTTAAATGTGGCTGAGTGGTTATCCTGTCTCCTCCTCTCAGTGAGGAGGTTGAGGGTTAGACTCCTGATCTCTCAGAAGTGGAGTATGCATGTCCTCCCTGTGTTACTGTGGCAGAGTATCCTGGTTATCCTACACTGAAACAGCAAAGGGTCATGGTCACTTTAGTTCATTCAATTCCTTTTATTTATTTATTTTATCTCTGCAACACAATTCTTACACCATTAACATATTTTAAATTTAAAATGCTACACTATGGTATTAAAGGTATGAAGTAAACATGTTCAAATCAAATATAACTTATATTGATAACAATTCTGATTTATTCTTAATGACAAAAACACTGGACATGATGGACAAGTTGTTTACGTTATAATTTGGTGTTTTGATTCAAGATGATTATCCAACTGGTTTAAACTGGAAATCCAACTGGTTTAAACCTAAAAGGCATCTCTCTACATAAACCCCAGCACCTGCAACCAATCATGAGTCAGTGCTAGTGCAGCCTCTGCATCTCAGTGAGTGAATTCTGGAAGTGATGAGCTTTCACATGAGGCCTGTCCATATACTGAGAATGAGACACACTTGTATGTGTCCTCCATCTGCAGGTTAAAGGTCTGCACACACAGGATCAGTTTTGATTGTACAACCCCAATTCCAATGAAGTTGGGACACTGTGTAAAAAAACAAAAAAAACAAAAAAAACAGAATACAATGATTTGCAAATGCTTTTCAACTTATATTGAACTGAATAAACTACAAAAACATGATATTTAACATTCAAACTGATAAAATGTATTGTTTTTATGCAAATATTCACACATTTTCAATTTGATGTCTGCAACACGTTCCAATAAAGCTGGGACAGGGGCATATTTACCACTGTGTTACATCACCTTTCCTTTTAACAATAATCAATACGCATTTGGGAACTGAGGACACTAATTGTTGAAGCTTTGCAGGAGGAATATTTTCACATTCTTGCTGAATGTACAACTTCAGTTACTCCGTTGTCGTATTTTGCGCTTCAGGTCTGGACTCTTTTACTACGAAGCCACGCTGTTGTAACACGTGCAGAATGTGGCTTGGCATTGTTTTGCTGAAATAAGCAGGGACGTCCCTGAAAAAGACGTTGCTTGGATGGCAGCATATGTTGCTCCAAAACCTGTATGTACCTTTCAGCATTAATGGTGCCTTCACAGATCTGCAAGTTACCCATGCCATGGGCACTAACACACCCCAGTACCATCACACATGCTGGATTTTGAACTTTGAGCTGATAACAATCCGGATGGCCCTTTTCCTCTTTGGCCCACAGGACACGATGTCCATGACTTCCAAAAACAATTTGAAATATGGACTCGTCAGACCACAGCACACTTTTCCACTTTGCGTCAGTCCATCTCAGGTGAACAGAAAAGCCGGTGGCGTTTCTGGGTGTTGTTGATATATGACTTTCACTTTGCATGGTACTGTTTTAACATTAAATATCATATCTTTGTAGTTTATTCAGTTCAATATAGGTTGAAAAGGATTTTTCAAATCATTGTATTCTGTATTTTTTTTAAGTTTTACACAGCATCCAAACTTCATTGGAATTGGGGTTGTAGTACCTTAAAAAACACACTCACACACACACACACTTGTAACACTCATACAGTCCTGGTCCCATAGAGAGTACATTAGCCTTGTTTTTGTGTGTTGACCCCCCCCCCCCCCCCCCCACATCTCTTGTTTGCCCCTGTCTCTCTCCAGGACCTGTCTGGGAGCCATTATGGGGACCCCTCTGAGGATAGAGAGAAAGGGGGGTGGGGGGTTAAGGAAACTCTAGCTCCCAGGGGAGTAGTAACCCAGGACCAGCCCAGGCCTGTCCCCTCTCTCCTTCTCATCCATCAAACACAAATACAGCTAATTGTTGTTCACACCTTTGCTGTGTGTCAGATTCTTCCAGCAGGGGAGAGAGAGAGAGAGAGAGCAAAAGAGAGAGGGAGAGCGATAGGAGACAGAGAGAGAAAGAACAAGACAGAGACAGAGGGAGAGAGAGACAGAGAGAAAGAGAGACAGAGAGAGAGAGGGAGACAGAGAGAGAGAGAGGGAGATAGAAAGTGAGAGAGAGAGAAAGAGAGAGAGAGTACATCATTTGCTTGTGTCCATGGAGATGTTATCACTGGGCCTGGTATGTTCCATCATATGGTATTTAACCAATTTATTTAATTACATGTGTTTTATTGCTCAAAAATACCTTTAATTTAAATTTGCATTGTTTCTTACTGTGAATGGAGTCGCCTCTCCACAGATCTAACCTGTAACTTGGCCTGGTGATGTCATCTGCTTGTCTTCATGGAGATGAATACGTTTAATTACCATCCTGCGGAACATTCCAGGCAAGACATTTCCATCTCCATGGAGACGAGCTTCTAGAAAAGTTAATAGTGTATCTTTAACCTTCTCATCACAGTTATACCTATCTTTAGGTTATACTTATTTTAGACTTACTTTAATCATCTCATTATGACGATAGACTGTATATTTAAATGGACATAGCTAAACTGTTAGCAGCCACGTTCCAAACAGGAAGTGATCTTGGGCGCACTTCCGGCTCCATCGACCCTGGCTCCAATTCACTTTCTATTGAAAAACTGTGGCCCCTGTCTCTGTAACTGCTGCTGTCAGACTCATCATTTTGATCTTAAACTGTTCCTACTGACCCACTCTACATGATCCTGATTTAGGGGCACTAAATCAAGATCAAAAACAGACAAATCAGGCGCCTTCTTTCCCAGAGTTTCTTCCTGCTTGTGTGTTTGATTGACAGCGTCGCTAAACACACTCTCTCTGCTAAACCAGCGGCGCGGGTGGGAAGGAGAGTTCCCTTCAACTGCCTAGCTCCGGATTGGCTCTTTGGTTGTTATGATACTTGCTGTCGGAATTCCTAATATTCAAATCAGCTCCAGATTGGCCGCTATAACTACTAGCCTCGATGAGCTTCATTTGACTTAGTCCACTTCTTTATACAGGCTAAGATTGTGAATACAATTTGCCCTTTTGTTCCATATTCAATTTATTTTCAATTTTCTTTTTATTAGTGTATTTATTTTATTTAAATTTTGATTTGGAATTATACACCGGCCAATACTGCAATATCGGCATTTCATCTCTCTCTCTCTCTTTATATATATATATATATATATATATATATATATATATATATATATATATATATATATATATATATATATATATATATATTGTTATAAAGCGAAATCACGAGTCAGATTATGGGATTATAAATAGAGTTTTAACAGAGCTGTCTGTGAGGAGCAGATTAGACCAAATGCACCATGCGTCTGGCTTTAACTGTCTGGATTTAGACTCAGCATGACCTTTGAACTTGAGCTAACTGACCCCAAATGATAAAAGCAAATTCTTCAGTGTCAGCTGTCTGTCTGAAGGAGGGACAGAGAAAGAGGAGAGGAAGACAGAAGAGAAAGAGGGCGGGGTAGAATAGATGGAGAGGAAAGATGGAAAGATGAGAGAAGAGGGAGGAAGATGGAAAACTGAGGGGGAGGAGAGAGGCAAGAAGAGAGAATGATGGAGAGAGGAAGAGAGAAAGAGAGAGAAGGAAAAAGAGCAGAGGAGGGAACAAGAGGGAGGAGATAAAAATAGGGGAGTGGTAGATAAAAAGAGGGAGTGAGAGAAAGATATCCAGAGAGCAAGAAAGTGACAGAGGGGAGAGAAAGAGAATTTAAAGAGGTAAAAGTGACAAAAAAAAAGTGAACAAGAGACAAAAAGAGGAAGGGAGGGATGGGAAATGAACAAAGACAGAATAGAGAGAGGAGACCAAGAAGAAAGGGGGTGGGAGGAGAAGTGTATAGAAAGAAGAAAGAGAGAAAGAAATAAAGGAGAGAGAGAAAGAGAGAGTGCACCTGGTGGTTCCATATTTACCCTTGTCCCATTCCTCAGTGCACAGTCAGACAAGTAACAAGAGGCTATTTTTAAACATGGCCAAACTATATCAGTGTTTATAATATGCACAACTATATTTATACACATGGGAGGGCATCTGGTTTAAAGTATACACCAATTTTGACCAAACTATATCAGTGTTTATGATGCAGACCTACAAATATATACACTTAGTACTGTGCAAAATCCCTCTCTTCATATTCTAGTCCAGGGGTCGGCAACCTTTAACACGCAAAGAGCCATTTGGACCCAGTTTCCACAGAAAATAAAACACTGGGAGCCGCAAATACTTTTTGACATCTAAAATGAAGATAACACTGTGTATAATAATAATAATAATAATAATAATAATAATAATAATAATAATAATAATAATAACAGAATAATGTAGTTTTATTTTCACGGACAAGCCTTCTATGCGTGGCAGATAAATATGGCAAAAATAAGTTAAGTGCATAAAAAATACAACTCACCAAACCGCTGCATCAGTGAGCCCTGCACTTATTTCTTCTTTCCTTCTTGTTCACGTTTGTTTCTTTAAAAAACTCTAAATCTTATCTTTTAATCCCAGATGCTTAGTCTCCATGTGCCAAAGCAGTTTTGAAGGTTTCATTGCCTAATTCGCTTTTCCTCTGCATATTACGCAGAGCGGACTCTGCGCGTGAGCCTCACCTGTAGCGACAAACCCATATTTTAAGTAGGACTCCTGGTGTTGTCTGTTAAATTTATCTTTCTTTTGCTTTGAGGTCGTAGGCTCCTCTTCTGGTTCCTCAGTTGGCTTTTTCCCCTTTGTTAAAAAGCTCTCCAAAGACTTTTGTTTTGGGTCATTTTCACTTGCTTGTGGCTCTACTTTTGTGCGTCGTGTCTGATGTGTTACGCATGATACGTCATCGCGGAGACAAGAGCAGATAATAAACTTAACACTACATCAAATAGATTTCTGTGGCGATTTCCTCAGGATTTTCATAATGTATCTATGAACGAGTTTATTACTGCGTCCTCCTGCTCCTGAACCTCTTCACAGCATCTGAAAATCAGGGCTGTGTCTTTACACAGGACTGTGAGCTGTGTCTGTGAGGCGTGAACGGTGTTAGTGTCATTGTTCTGCGAGTGTGACGCTTATTTTGATCAACGAAAAATAAGAAAATATAATTTTATTTTAATATTTCAAGATCATAATAATCTTCCAATTTAAACTACAATAAAAAAGAACTAACACAAATAAAATACACTTCAATTAAATACTTAAAATGTATTTTCCCAAGCCACGCAGAGCCGCAGTATAAGGATGAATGAGCCGCATGCGGCTCCGGAGCCACGGGTTGCCGACCCCTGTTCTAGTCTAATATAAATTGAGAGAGTTGCGTCAGGGAGGGCATTTGGTTTAAATATTTAGCAATTTTAACAGGACCATAGTATATAGTGTATGATATATATATATATATATATATATATACACACACACACACACACACACACACACACACACACACACACACACATTTAATATTGTTCAAAAAACTCTATTCCTGTTTTAATCTAATATAAAGGTAGTCTGGATGGGCTTTAGGTTTAAAATATGGGAGACTGATCAGCCTGTGTACCTCACTACAAATTTTAGGAACCTATAGACTTTTATTTGTCCTCCTTAAAGCTGCACTATCTAACTTTTTTGGAGGAGTTTACAGGTGTTTTTAACGTTCAGAAACATGCATTCTTACCGTGAGTGGGATTGCCTCTTCACGGATTTGACCTTTAACTTTGCCTGATGGCACCAGCTGTTTGTGACCATGGAGATGGATCATTTCCAGACTAGACCTTTAAATTTTTTTAAGTTACAGGCAGTTTTTTTTTTGTTGTCTAGGCTATTCTATTCTATGTTATTTGTGCATTACTTGAACAATATGCAATTCAATGCACAATTTTCACCTTTAAAATAAATAAATCCTTAAAATTATAATATTTGGTTCAGTTTTGTTCTTTTGGTTGTGCACGAATGCTACTTGTTACTTGAGCAATTGGATCAAAATTGGACAAAAACACCAATTCAACCCTCAGTTATTTTAAGTGGAATTTTCCAGCACTATTGAGCTCTGTATTTACCTCATAATATTTTGCAGCCTCCTCCATTTTGTCAAAATAGCAGTTTTGCTCGAGTCCCTTTTTCTTTAATTACCGATCACAAATGAAGGCGCGACAGTGTTGATATGATTTAGTTTGCCAAAGTTCATAATTACATTTTTGGACTCAAACTTTGCTTATTATTGTTGTAGCGGTCTTGCCTGCTCCTCGCCTGTTCAAATGTGTACTTTGTGTTGCATAACTTGACAGTCTAGAGTATAATTTCCACTATAATTTATCTTTGTCATGCTGTAGCTAGCTGTCTCTCTGCGGGTGGTTCTCTCCAAAAACTCAAATCTAAATGAGTTACAGTCAGCTGCCGAAAACACCAGGGATAGTGGACTTATGCTAATTAGCGTGATGATAATTTGCGTGATGGTGCTTTGATGCACAGAACAGGCATTTCTCACCTCCTGCTAATGTGTGAAACAACAAGCTAGTGCTAGCAAAACTTATCTGTCACAGCTTGGTACAAAATGGGGATTCTAGAGGGATGCCTTTAATTTAGATTTTTAGTATTAAATATGTAATTGCTTTTGACAAGTTATTAATTTTGTTTAAAAATTTTGCAAACTGTATACCTTTCTATATATACTTTAAGCCAGATCCCTTGGTTCCCTTTTAATCTGTTGGAAGCTTGGTGCATCCTAGGTTATGTAGTTCAGCCAAATTTCCATGAAACTATTATTAGTTGTTATTTTAGCTGACAAAATATATGACATATTATCAACTTAAAAATCTCAAATTGTACTTTTATTTAACATTGGTATTAAATTTGCCAATAGTGTTTGTTATCATTAATAAAAAGAGCTACATAACCTTGTTTTTTATCCAGGATTGTAGAAATGTCTTTGCGGTTGCAGTGACCAGACTATGGCCTTTTCTCATACTCGATTGTTTAAATAAATTATAACTTTTCCATAATAAATAATATATAAATAGAATCTGTTTTGCAAGAACACTGCAAGTTGGAGTAGTACAAATAATAATAATAATAATAATAATAATAATAATAATAATAATAATAATAATAATAATAATAATAATAATATATGTACTACTCCTACTATTTTTATTGCACCGAAAAGCTTCAAAAACACACATCCTCATTGTGAGTGGGCTTGCATCTCCACAAACCTGACTCATATTTGTCCTAAAGGAAATGCTCTTCCTGCTTGTTTCCATGGCAATGTTGTCCTTCGGCCATAATGTTCCACAGTATGGGATTAAACTGAAGTATGCCCATGGACAATGAAGAAAGTGTGTTTTTTCCATGGAATCATGCAGGCTACATACTATGCCTTTAACCTTAATTTTGTACCGTTATTCCATCATTAGTGTAGCTATTTTAATGTCAAGTGCTTATCTAGGTCATATTCATACTATAACCCTGGTTTAGGTTTATTAAATGCAGCACGTGTGGAAACAGCAGGTACAGGAGTACAGGGCTTGACTCAGAGCCAAAATGGCGCACGTCGCATTTGCTTGTGCTGATGTCCCAAATGTTTCACTTGGACACCCTGCTCTGTCCTGAGAAGAGGAGATGGGACCCAGCCAGAACTGTCCAGCTATTATTATTCCACCACACAACGTCAACATTTGAAGAGTTCATTTGCAAAAACAGATGAGTGCCATCTTAAAAAGTCATCAGCGGACTGCATTTTACAGGGCATCTGACACACTGGGATATAGGAGGATGGAACAGCATCTGACACACTGGGATATAGGAGGATGGAATGGCATCTGACACACAGAGATATAGGAGGATGGAAATTCATCTGACACACAGGGATAGAGTAGGATGGGAGAACATATAACATACAGGGACATAAGAGGATGGAAGGGCCTGTGACACACAGGGATATAAAAGGACTGACTATATTTGGCATCCATTTTGGGTTTTTTTGGACGTTAGTGTACAATGATATTAAAATTTATATGGCAAAAGTTTTTAATCCAGATGCCCTCATCATGTAGTCCTTACTAGTCATCTCATTTATTTATTTACTACAAGGTTATATAGTTCAAATTGTCTTGCTGATAATCTTAATCAATCATCATTTGACTTGTAGGTATGACTTTATCGAGATCCGAGATGGGACTTTGGAAAATGCAGATGTTTTGGGGCGTCACTGTAGCAACATCGCTCCTCCTCCAATCATCTCGTCTGGACCTGCTCTGCAAATCCGTTTTGTGTCTGACTATGCCCACCAGGGGGCAGGCTTCTCTCTGCGCTACGAGATTTACAAAACTGGTAAGAATCTCTCTCCTCATTTTTACTTTGCTACATGTTAATAACTAACATGCTAAGGCTAACTATTGTATAATTGCTGTTTATTTTTGAGTTGAAAACGTGAATCGTTTGGTGTGATCATTTAGCTATAACTCCAGCTCCTCCAGTGGGAGGAGGAGCTGGAGGCTGATTTCACATTACATCAATACTAGGATTAGGCCAGGGCTAGACCAGGACTATAGCTGGAATAGGACAGGTCTAGAACAGGACTAAACCTAGAATCAAGTCTACATTAGGCCTAAACCAGGGCTAAACCAGGACAGACCCAGGGTTAGACCAGGGCTAGACCAGGGCTAGATCAGGGCTAGACTAGGGCTAGAGCAGGACTAGACCAGTACTCGAACAGGGCTAGAACATGACTAAACCTAGAACCAAGCCAAGTCTAAAACAGGACTTAACCAGAGTTAAACCTGGACTTGACCAGGACTAGAATAGGACTAAATCCGGACTAAACTCGGATTAAACCATGGTCATACCAGGAGTAGACCAGGTCTAGACCAGGTCTAGACCAGGTCTAGATCAGGACTGAACCTGGTTGAATCATGGCTAAACCAGGACTAAATCAGGACACAGTTTGAAATCAGCCAATACAATACATGTGTGAATGAAACAAATCAACTCCAGATATTATTTAAATGGAATCAACATTACAAGTAAAAGCTCAAAAAGTAGATTTTAAAACCGGTTTAGCAGAACATGCCCCTTATATTCTCAGCTATTTTCTATAGAACCCATGGCCCCGCAGAGGAAGTGCATGTAACAGTCAATTTAAACTGCATTCCTGTCGAGTTTTAAGGCGGATCTGAAAAACTATAAAAATCGTCTGGTTTGTTTATGCTGCAAAAGTGCCTAGTGTGGTGTGAACAGTGCTGCTGCGTTAGCTTGAGTGATCACAAGTTCTGGGTCATTAACAAGGCACGCTATAGGAAGTGCCTAAAACATTAACTCCAAGGAGAGTCACAAAGGAGGCTTGCTTTGTTCATGCTAATAAAGTTTAGGCTACTTTGAACAGGAAGTTGCAGGGAATCAAGAGATAAATTTGATCTTCTTTAAAAGCACTTTACCTGATTTATACCATCTTAAAAATGTGAAAAACATAACTAATTCATTTTAACCGGTTTGCAGTGGTTCAAAGTTATTCCTCACTTAACTTATGCATTCAGAGCATTCTAATGATTCACTGCACTGAGTTTATAAGCGCTTTTCTTAGCTTTCAGAGACTAGAGTGGAGTTTTGTTGTCCCACTATAGCTAACAACAACTAGTATGCCAATATGCACTACCTGATTCCTAACACTTTATAATTAGATACAGACAGTACACAGTGGGCTTTGACCTCAAGAGCTATTTGAGATCAAAATACCGGGGCAAGACACATTTTGCTTAAAATACATGGGGAAAATTTGATGTAGGATCAAGTTGTCATGAACTTTCTCTATTGCCATGGTTGATTTGGGGATTTTGTGAATTTGGAAAATCCACAAACTTTGAATTTTGTCATTTATGATAGCGATTATGTCCATTTATTTGAACAATACTGGATTATAGGAGTATTTAGTGGCCAATTTTAGTCATCTTTGTTTTATATTTTATCCAGGTTTGGGGCAGGTAGCATGATTGCAGCTGGCTAAATTAGCCATTTAGCCAAGTGAGTATAAACAGATTACTGTGTAGCTAAGTCAGAGTAAGCTACTAAAACCATTTAAGTAGATTAGCTAGCTTGGTTTAGTGCTTTAGCCACATTGCAGCCACAGCTAACAGCTAATTAAAGGCTTAGTTTTGTGGTTTAAAGAAGGTCTGCTAGGAAAGATACATGGTTAAATTTAATTATTTTTCTTATATTTTATATAATGGTCCTAATAAAATGGTAAAGGTATTTTGCAATTATAGAACTTAAAAATGCATTGAAAATCTGGAACTGGAACTCTAAACCAGGGCTAAACCAGGTTTAAACCAGGACTAAATCAGGACTAAACCAGGACTAAACCAGGACCAAACTAAGACTGAACCAGGTCAAAGGTCAAAACTAAATCGGGACTAAACAGGGACTAAACAGGGACTAAAACAAGACTAAACTGGGACTAAACTGGGACTAAACTGGGACTAAACTGGGACTAAACTGGGACTAAACTTTCTGGAGTTATTTATTTTTTTTTTTTACTTTAGATTCAAATCCTTAATACAATAAAACATCATACATTTTTACTTCACCAAAACTAAGAATAAATGTGGTATTCATGTCTTCATTTTGTTGCTCCAGCCAGCTCCTCTACACTAAATGCTATACACAGATGTAGGTGCTACCATGATCTACGGGGCTCTAAAGTGACCAAAAAGGGCAAAGTTCAAGCACTATCTCAGGGATTTATGGGTAAGTGCGTAAAGTGACTGGTATTTTTCTCAAGGCTGCATCTGTAGTGCACTTTGCAGGTGAGGTCATAAAGTCTATATTTGTTTTAGAGCATCAGGGAGACAGAGCTAGTGATAGCATTAGACTCCAGCTGTCATTCAGTAGTGTTTATGTTAAAAGTTTAGTCCTGGTTAAACCTGGGTTAGACATGTTTTAGTCCCGGTTTGAACTTGGTTTAGACCTGTTGACATCTTACTTGGATCTTAAATTAGACTATGCGTAATCTTGGTCCTCCCTGGTTTAGTTCTCTGATAAACCTGGTTTAGTCCCAGTTTAGTTTCTATTTAGATCTGCTTTATGTCCAATCAATGAGGTGCTATTTTACCAATTAAGATATTTAAATTATTTGAATATAAAAACATTCACAGAAAATATTGCAAATCTCTGATCTGGTTTAGAACTACCATAGACCCGGTTTACTCATTGTTTAAACCTGCTTTAGACCTAGTATAGTCCTGCTTGGTCCTGGATTCAACCTAATTTAGACATAATAAGAGTTTAGACCTGCTTTGGACCTGGTTTAGTTCTACTTTAGTACTGATTTAGACCTTATAGTGAATTAAAAATGCTTAAAAGATTAATTTAAACTCCTTGTGATAAATTACAGTAGACCCTAATGAAACAAAATTAATAATTACATTTTATAAACATGGAAATACCACATACTTACAATTCAAAAACTTCAGTCTTATACATTTTAAATGTACAGCCAACTTATTTCTGTTTTAGGTGACTGTATTAAAACAATGATATAAACTTAACATAAAATAGTTTAGTCTTGTCTGATGGTTGAAGTGTGCACAGGTCATATTGTGTCCAGTATATTAGTTTTAGAGTGCAGTGGAGTAATAGCTGGGGGTAGCGTAACGTTAGCCTTGAGCTAGTCTTCAGATTTATGTTTATGGGAGCTCACGGGTGATTGTCCCTGAGATTGTAGCACTTTTTCAGCTGAATGTTTCACAAGGAAATGGAAGGACAGCGCCGCAGTGTTGGTTACTGTCAGAGGAGGATAAACTTTGAAAAGACCAGGATGAGAAATGTGTCAACGGGAAGTATTCATTTTAGCTAACCTCCCAACACAAATGGTTGTGTTAAATTGAAGAAAATGATTTAGCTAACAAAGGATTGCAATACCACAAATACTAAATACAAATTTAAATGTTGACAATGTCGCTTTTTTTTTCATTTTGAAAAAAAATGAAAAACATGCATCTTTACTCTGAGTAGGCGTACATCTTCACAAACCTGACTTGGTCTGGAGGAGGGCCTCTTCCATTTTGTTTCCATGGTAATGATCCTTTGAATATAATATTAAACCAGGTCTAAATACCAGGTAATCCCTGATACTAGAGCTGAACCTGGACTAAACCAGGTCTAAGCCAGGAAAACACCAGAACTAAAAACCAAAGCTAAACCAGGGTTTAACTAAAGCTTGACCAGGTCTAAGCCAGGTCTAAGACAAGTTTAAAACAGGTCTAAGTGAGGTCTGAACCTGGACTGAACCAGAACTGAACCTGGACCGAACCAGGACCAAACCAGGACTGAACCAGGACTCAACCAGGACTCAACCAGGACTGAACCAGGACTGAACCAAGACTGAACCAGTGCGAAACCAGCGCTAAACCAGATCTAATATTTCTTTTACTTTACCACTCTCTGTCAGCCATATTGGAGTGACCGATAGTGCAGAGATGGTGTAGATGGGACAGGAGATGGGTGCCGTTGCCATGGTTTTAACAAGAGCTCAATATAAACTCATTTTTCTGGGAGAAGGTGTCAAAAGTGTGTGTGGGTGGCTATACTCTGCTTGTTGTGCCAGATTAGCTCTATATGTCTGTAAGTGTGTTCTGTGTGTGGGAGGAGAGGAGCGGGTGCACTGTAAAAATACATCATGTGACATAAGGAGGTAATAAGAGATTGTTGTTTGTATCATGTCATGCTGATTTTTTTTTTTTTTTTTTAAATATTATTCTGAACAAATTATTATAAGATTGAAGTTTATAGTTAATATTTTGTCACTTTTTACTGTGCTTGTTCATTTACATATAAAATAAGGTACATAATTCAAAACGACCAATTGTGCTTGCATCTGCTCTTTACAGTTATAATTTATAAAATTTTCGGATTATATTGTGCGCATTTTTAATCACAATATTCAACAACTTAATAAAAGAAACAAGTCCGCTGAGTTCTGAGTTTGAAAACTATGGTGTCAAATAGGAACTGACGTCGCTGTAACGTCGCCGTGGAATTGGCCCCTCCTATGGATAGCTGCAGAACACACTAGTGAGTAGTAAATCGTACATGCATCACTGATTACCAGTGGCAGTGAAAAATGGCAATATGATATCTTTAAAATAAGCAATTAAAGATCTTTGTGTATTGCTTTTCCAGTTAGTTTGACTTGAATGGGTTAGTAGTTTTACAGTGCATATGCAAATAAGTGTATACATAAGATAACAGTGTTGGTAAATGCCTAGTATGTAGGCTGAGCTGAAGGGTTACATGGTAATTACGACCAGTGTTTGTGTTCAACATTAGGGCTGCAATCCAATCCAAATCACAATTTGAACGGACACAATTAACAAATCAGAAAATCCCGTCATTTCCTCCAAACAACCAAAATCTCCTGTCTTATTCTACATATAAACTGCTAACCCTGTATTTAAGATCTGTACTAACATGTTGAAATGTGAGTCTTGTATTAGTTTCTCATGCTTTTTTGTCGATTCTTCTGGACATGTTTAAAATGTGAACTTCAATCACGAAACTAATCTAATTTGTCTGAAAAAACACAGTTAGTTAAATTACATTGCCAGAGCATTCAGTTTGTAAAAAAATATGTTAAAGCTGCATTATATCACTTTTCTGGGTGAGGGTCTGTCACCTGCTGTCTCCATGGAAATGTTATGGCTTTGCCTGGAATGTTCCACAGTTTGGCATTAAACTTTTCTATCTTACATTTATTAAATCACAAGCATTTTTTATGCCATAATAAGTTGAAAAACGAGTGAGTGAACAGTGAGTGAGGTTGCCTCTCCAGAGATCTGACTTAGTGGTATCATCTGGAGATATCTGGAGATATGTTTAAAGCCATACTGTGAACAATTTTTAGCAAAGCAATATCATATTGATAGAGACAAGCAAGTTGGGCAGTGCAGCTTTAAAAACAGTTCAATATATACTAAAATATATGAACAGTGTACTAGAGATGCACAAGTACTGCTGTCAAATCCAAATGCCATTAGATTGGGTATGAATCAGGTGTTGGCTGTGTGACATCGGTTCAGCCAATGTCCTGGTTGGGCCTTTAACTGAATGTCATTTATTTACAGGCAATTTTTTTGTTGAATGTTTCATACAGAGCTGTGCAACAGGTTGGATCCATTTTGTATTAAGGGGCGACAGTGGCTCAGTGGTTAGAGTGTTGGTTCCCCCAACCCGAAGGTCGGAGGATCGAGTCCTGCTCAGACCAAGTTCTGTCGTTGTGTCCTTAGGCAAGACACTTCACCCACATTGCCTAGTATGAAAGTGGTGTGTGCGTGAATGATAGGTGGCGGTCGGAGGGGCCGGTGGTGCAGATTGGCAGCCTCGCTTCTGTCAGTCTCCCCAGGGCAGCTGTGGCTACAATAGTAGCTTACCATCACCAAGTGTGGAAATGAATGAATAATGACTATGTAGCGCTTTGAGAGGCTTTGACAAGCCTGTAAAGCGCATTACAAGTGTAAGGCATTATTATTATTATTTACTGTGTTTCAAATGCCCTTTTCATTCCCTACACTAGTATTGTTTAATATTAGTCATTAAAAGATACCAAATGCCAAAGTATTGATACCTTCGGGACTGAAAAAGCCAAATTGCTGCATCCCTACTATGTAGCTCCAATAAGTTACATTAACCAAAATAAAAATCAAGTCATAGATATGTTTTGCAGTGAAGCTTTCTCAAAACACCAAATCTGACACAAACCTCGTGAGGCAAGAACCTGGCAATGCCTGGTGGGCAAACAGATCTGAAACTGGTGCAAAATACGCCATAAAAACCATTACAATTAAAATCCAAAACAAGCAAAAACTAAGTTAGATAAAACGTTGCCTCGAGAAAATTTGTAACAATTTTCAAAATGTTTCTAGCAGTTAGTATTTCCTTAAATGTTGGTTGGGGTACAATTCCTATGCCTCCTAGTTTATGCTGTGATTTTATATAATATATATATTTTTTGAATATACTATTTACAAACTGCCTGAGTTGCAATTGTAGCATTTAGATCTCAATTAATTGTGATATTTGTATTGGCTTATAGGTTTTAAGCCAGATGCCCTACCATTCTATTTATCCAAAACTGGGACTGCCACAAAGTAAACTGGCTTTTAACATTTGGAATCTTATCTTGCATGTTTTTGAGTAGGCTATTTGCAGATTTCCTAATAGAATCACCATGTTTTGACTTGTAATTAACTTGAGTAGCTCCTAGCATGTTATTTGGGTTGTGTTCTCAAACTTTAAACATATTAAGACCAAAAGGTTGTGTGTTGTTATGTAAATGTGCTAGTGTGTGTGTGTGTGTGTGTGGTGTGTGTGTGTGGGTGTGTTTGTGTGGGGGGGGGGGGGGGGGGGGGTTGGTGTGTGTGTGTCTGTGTGTGTTTTTAAAGGGTGCGTCCCCACTTTGATAGCAATCTCTGGACACAGCTACGAGGTGTGTGCTAGTCCTGCTTCTGTGCGATTTTAAACAGCTGGGAGTTATTTGACAATCTATTTTTAGACTGAAAATTCTGTTCATAGTGCAAATTTTAACCAGAACATTTGAGATAAGACTGAAATCTGAACTGTTACACTAATCCAAGAATCCTATGCATTTCATAACATGTTTGTAGAGGTCTAAACTACTGGGTTAGCAGCTTTCACACAGAATAAGACCCCAGGGAGACACAGGGTCTCAAAGAGTGCTAAAGGACTAGACCAAGACCCAACCAGGGCCAAACCAGGACAGAACCAGGACCGAACCAGGGCCAAACCAGATCTATTGAACTTTGACTAAACCAGGGCTAAACCAGGACCCAACCGGGACTAAATCAAGACCAAACCAAGTCTAAAGTTTAAATAATTTCTGCCGTTGAGAGTTAGCCAATTTTGGCCTTTTAAATTTCTATTTTGTCTTAAATTTCATTTTGGTTCACTGTTGCAGCCCCACCCACCTTTCTCTAAATTGCATTTCTTTGTTATTGTTTTTGTCCATTCAATGCGATTACATAAGCCACTCCAGGGACCTACATTTGGAGAAGCGTATCGACTGTGTGCAGGATACAGGACACAGCAAAGCTAATTATTTTGTGTGGTACGGCATCCATTTTGAGGACCCACCCCTCCCTTTTCTGTTGCTCTTGGGGGAAAAGAGGTCAAATACTGCCCCTAATAACAGTATCCAGCAACACATGGGTGCTGCAATTCATTATGGACCTTGATCTAGTGTAGGGATGTGCGTCAGGCCTGATTTAGTCCTAGTTTACTCCTGGCTTAGACCTGGCTTTGACCTGGTTTAGACCTGGCTTAGTCCTGGTTTAGTCCTGGTTTAGACGTGACTTTGATCTGGTTTAGACCTGTCTTAGCCCTGGTTTAGTCTTGGTTTAGTACTGGTTTAGTCCTGGCTTAGACCTGGTTTAGACCTGATTTAGACCTGGTTTAGACCTGGCTTAGTCCTGGTTTAGACCTAGCTTAGACCTGTTTTAGACCTGTCTTAGTCCTGGTTTAGTCCTGTTTTAGACCGAGTTTAGACCTGGCTTAGACCTGTCTTAGTCCCGGTTTAGTTCTGGTTTAGACCTGTTTTAGACCTGTCTTAGTCCTGGTTTAGTCCTGTCTTAGACCGAGTTTACACCTGGTTTAGACCTGTCTTAGTCCCAGCTTAGTGCTGGTTTAAACCTGGTTTAGACCTGGTTTCATCCTGTTTAGATCTAGTTTATACATGACATAGGCCTGGTTTAGTCCTGTTTTAGATCTGTGTTACACTTGACATTGTCGTGGTTTAGTTCATGTTTAGTCCTTGCTTGGACTTGGTTTTGCTCAATCTCAACTTGGTTTATTCATCCCCTATAATTTCTTAATTGGTGCAAGTTTAGACCAGGTTTTAGTTCTGGTTTAGACCTGGTTTAAACCACATTTAATCCACGTTTAGTCTTGGGTTAGACCTGGTTTTGGCCCAGTTCATCATGATCCTATCTCAAATAAATATAAATATTATTATATTCCTATGCTATGTTTTACCACCAAAAACAAAAATTCAAAATTCTAGTACTAAGATTTGCAACCACTCACCCAGATCTAGGATCCAACCAAAAATGTAAATAAATAATCTATCTAATAAGTCTATTCTACCTCAAATCTTGTACATTCATCTTTCAGCACAGATGCCCCCTACCCCCCTAGCCCCTCCTCTCTCTCTTATTGTGCCCTACTTTTGCCCCATGCATGCTTAACCCTTTATTCACCCTCCTCTATGACGCTGTTACCAGGGGCCAGGGGGGAAGACAACAGACTGCCCCATCACAGTGCACCAATCCTGGGTGTGCAGCGGAGGTTGAACCCTCAGACCACTCTGGGCATTGTCTGCTAGCATCTGAAAAGAAAATACTTAGGGGTGGTAGTGGTAGGAGTAGTAGTGGTGGTGGTCGTGGTAGTTGTGGTTGAGAAGGTAGTAGAAGCTGCAGAACTAGATAGCTTAATTGTATAGGTTAAGTAAAAGTAGTATTGGTAGTAATAAGTAGTAGTAGTAAATACTGCAGATGGATAGATTAGTTTAGTCCTGGTTTAAATTTGCTTTAGACCTGTTAGTCTTAAAATTTGGTCCTGGTTTAGTTCTGCAATTTAGTCCTCTTTCAGTTTAGACCTGTTTGATTCCTGGCTTAGTCCAGTTTCTGTTCAGGTTTAAATCCTGGCTGATGCATGGTGTAGTTCTCATTTAATCTTGGTTTAGTCCTACTGCAGTCTTGCTTTAGTCCTTGTTTAGTCGGAAGTTAGTTCTGGTTCAGCGTTGTTTTTTATGTCTGGTTCAGTCCCGGTTCAGTCCCGGTTCAGTCCTGTTTCAGTCCTGTTTAGTTTTAGATTTTCCTCCTATTTGTTATCTTATAATCAGTCTTTTGTTGATGTTTTTTAATGTTTTTTTATGAATTGATGGACTGGACAAAATTGAAAAAGAAAAAAAAAGTATATATATATATATATATATATATATATATATATATATATATATATATATATATTTATTTATTTATTTATTTATATTTATTTTTTTCTATATTTTTTTTCCTTACTAACCCATTTAAAATTCCCATTTAGTTAGTAGGATTCACTCCATCCTTCCTTGGTCCTTGTCACTTCACTTTAACAACACATAGGTTTGAAGAGCACCTCCTACTGGCATCCTGGGGTCACGGCGGGGTCATGGCTAGCGGCGTCGTTCCCCCACCCATTTTAAAGTAAAAAACAAGATTAGCTTCTGATGCTATCTTGCTGATTGGACAGATTTTGTTGGAGCCGATTGGTTGAGGATGTGCGCAGCTTGTTTTTTCCAGGAAGCTGCAAGCTGGAAGTTGCACAACGCTAATAAAAAAATAAATAAATGAAGGTAAATGAGATGATGAGTATTTAAAATGGAGTCACAGAAATCAACAGCCTGGTACAGTTTTATACAGAGAATTTTTATGTAGAAAACAAATGGAAAATAATCAGGTACTAGTAGTAACTAAAAGGGATGCACAATTGTTGATTTGGATATCGGCTTCCAAATATCGGTTCAGCCGATATCCTAGTTGGAGATCTACATTGTTTTCATGAGACTATTTGCTGGTTGTCGGCCCAGAAATTTTCAGAATGTTTAAACTGTTATTTATACTCTTCTGTAATTACTTGAGAAATAAATAACAGCTACATGACACATTTGGATCAGTTTGGTCTTATTTTATTTTCCTTTTTTTTTTTTTTAAGTAATACAAGCTGTTTTCAGTCTTTGCATTGTATTGGCTGATATCGCTATTGGCAGATACTTAAAGCTTTAGTATTGGGATCGGGATCAGAACTGAAAAAGCTGAATCGGTGTGTCTCTATTAGCTAGCAGTTTACAAAGATATGTTCCTCCCTCTCTCAGTCTCGTCTTTCTCTCTTCAGTGCCTCTTTCACCTCACTCTCCCTCCCTCTCTTTTTCTCCTTTCTTCTTCTCTCATCTCTCTCTCTTTCTCATTCTCTGTCTCTCTCCCTCCCTCTTTTTGTCCCTCCCTTCTATTTTCTCACCCCTTTTCTGTTTCTCTCTATCCTTTCTTGTTCTCCCCTCTATTTCTCTGTCCCAGATCTGTTGTGTTTATATTTCTTTCCTTCTCTTCGCCTCTCTAAGCATCTGTTTTATTTCTTTCTTTCCCTCTATCTCCTGCGCTCTGTCCCAGGAGTGTTTGTGTTTTCTTTCTCTTTTCTTTCTCTCCCCCCCTTCTCTCTCTCCTTCTGTCCCAGTATTGTGTTTAAACCTGCTCCCCCATCTCTCTCTCCCCCCTCTCTTTTTCTCTATATTCTCCCCCTTTTCTCTCTGCCATCCTCTCTCTTTCTTTCTCTCTCTCTCTCTCTCTCTCTCTCTCTCCCCATTTTCTATTTATCATTTCTTCTCCTCTCTCTCTTTCAGGTTTACACAGGTGTAGACAGGTATACACAGGTGTAGACAGGTGAAGTGGGAGCAGACAGGTGTAGACAGAGGTGTAAACAGGTCTTGACAGGTGAAGCAGGAGGATTTCAGATTTGTGTCAAAAACAATGGCGCAGAAAAGGCTCTAATGAGGCCTAATGATTCAACTCATCACGATAAAGCTGACAGCAACTAGCATGCTAACACACGCTTTCTGATATTTAGTGCAGACAGTACACAGCATACTTATTTTGGCTTCAAGAGCTGCTCAGGCAATACATTTGTACTGGAGCAAGACACAATTTACTCAAATACATGGGGAAAAAAATGGTATGACAATATGACATTAAACTTCAAATTTTTTCAGAATTGTAATGTGAATTTTGGGACTAAAAATATACACATGGAAATATCTGCTTGAAGATGGCAGTTTTTTATGATAAACCATTTTCACTTTTTTATGTATTGATCACAAATTTGTATTTTATTTCATTTTGTTAAAACACATTACAATGGCTTTCAATGTTGATTTCCTGAACATAATCCAGTCAGAGCATTTTTTTTATTTGTTCCTCCAAAGTAGACTATATAACTCTCCTTTAAAAAACACTCACTGTGATCACTGAACATTACAAATGTGTCATTCTGGTTTTAAAAACTTTCAAGGGAAACTATTTGAAAAGTAAATCCTCTGTTGTACGTAGTAGTACTGGTAGTAGTAGTATCCGTACCACCTTGGGATTCTATCCTGACTGAACTAGACTTGGCATAATGCTTCTGGGGTAGGCAATGGAGATATGAAGATAGTGACAGGGCCATCCTCTTCTCCTTCTGCCCTCCTCTTCCTCCTCCTCTTCCTCCTTCCCCTCCTCCTCCCTCTCTCCTCAGACATGTACAGGGGTCTATGCCAGTGGAGTCTACCCAGCAACCCACCCCCCTCTCCCTCCTTCTCTCTCCACTGACACTCCCCCCACTATCACCCTGACCAAGTGTAGCCAGAAGACATGTCTCACCAAATGGCACATGTAAACAAGAAGATGGAGGTAGAAGAATGTTGTCAAATACTCCTGCTACTGCTACTACTACTACTACAACTACTACCGCTATTAAAGGTATACAAGAGGATAGGGGCAAGAGGATGGTGTCGAATGCTATTACTATTAAGACTACTATTACTGCAATTACTTGTACTGTTCCTGCTACTACTACTACCACCACCACTACTGCTACTTCTCTTGTTATCAAGATATACAGTATAAGAGGATAGGTGCAAAAGGATGGTATTGAACTACTACTTCAAGCACTGCTACTACTACTACTACTACTACTTTTCATGGGTTTCAATTTCCTGTTCTATGCAACAGTCTGAGGACATTTTCCCATTCAAAAATGTTATATTATATTTTTTGAAACTGATGATGCTACAATTACTAGGGCTTACACTGCAGAGAATAATATATTTTTCAATATATAGGTATTAAACTAATTATGCAGATTATATACATATTACCACCAAATTATTTGAAATTTGAAGAATAAAAAAAATAAATTCAAATACCAAGTTTTTAAAAGTCAATATTAGAATTCCGCTATATTAGAATTTGGCCAAACAGCTTTCTTCAGATGATTTTTCTAATGTATCTTCTTGCTACCTTTATTAATATTCACCCACTAGCATATTTTAAAATTAAGTAATCAAATAAACAATGGTATTTTTACCTTAACTGAAATGTCCTCCTGTGCCCTGGTGGTAACTACTATCATAAAAATATTTCATATGTAAAATCTTATGCTGACGATATTAGCATAGAAGCACCTTTACATTACATTATAACATGCTAACCACCTTCTCCACTAGTTCACTTGTCACAGCATTGCCTAAATACTTTAATAAGAACACAACATAAGTACTATGCCCCCAAATGCAGTAGTAGTAGTAGTAGTAGTAGTAGTAGTAGTAGTAGCAATAGTAGTTTAAGTATGTTTTCCTGCAAGCGCCATAGCAGTATCGCATATGCATGAGTGAGTCCTGATTAGTGCTCAGTCAATGAACAAGTTCAAAACAAGAGCCCCACCCTCTCCCAAAGCCTCTGCATCCCCCCTGGAGTTTAACAGAGCACTATTCAAATGCATCAGAGCCATTTTAATAATCCTTAAGTACTTTAAATCATGATTAATGAATACAACATTTTAGTATTTCTACACAATTCAACTTACAGTGGTCCTGTTAATGTACCTAAAGTGCATAGACCTAGTTTAGACTACTCATTTTACAGTTAATATGATTATATTAAGGGTTTTGCTAAAGATTTAACATTTTTACGCAGTTATTATTATTATTATTAAACAAAAATTTGGTTTAAATTTTCTTGTTACTTTGTTGGACAAATACAATAGTAAGAAAACATTTATTGTTTAATAATGTGTTATAATGTGTTTCGTGTGTAAATGGCCAAACTTTGGACAGAATTCTCCCTGTACCCTGATGTCATCATTGTGGGACTCTCTGAATAGAACTACTTCCTGTAATTTTCAACATATTTTTCAACTTTTCTTCACAACCTACTTCTTCATTGGTGAAAAAGTATAATTTATATTTTCAACATATTTTATCCCACCAAAGTAAATCAAAATTGGAGGATCACAAAAACCCATCATACGCACTTTAAATCTAAAATCTAGAAAAATCAGGAATGCATAGTAATGATTTATTTTCATATATTTTGAAGATGCACTATGCAGTGTGAGCCCAAAGCAGAGCATAATAATGTCCCAATTTTCAGTATTTATTTTCAAGAATATTTTGTGTGCGTGTGTAGGCAGTGAGTGCTTTGATGGTTGTGTGCGTGGGTGGCAGCCCCAGAGCTTGAGATGCGTTTTAACATCACATATTGGAGTTTAATGTATTCAGAGGCAAAAACAACACTCGAATGCAAATGGAACTACAGCCACCACAATGATTCAACATGCAAAGAGGAGACAGAGACACAATTCAAAACATTATGTGTTTTATGTACATTATGTATTCAAAATTATTAATAATGCAGCTCTGCCTACACTGATAACATGTATTAATCTTTGTTCTGAACACTGACGCTCGGTCTCTGTGAACCGAAATTGCATAGTTCCAAAAAGATCCTGTGCCTTTGCTGAGGCGCCTTTTCATTTCAAACCATCAGACAGAGAATCAGCCCGAGACTCTGAAATTGTCTCTAGATTTGAATAATTTTACTAGAAATTTGTGCATTTTATATAATCAAATGTGTCCACATTGGTTCATTTGTAATGTTGTGTTTCACTGTAAAAACCTGCACATAATGATTTTTCATACTGGTTTGGACTGTAGGAAACATCATGGACTGTACATGAGACATTTTATTGTATTTTATTTCTAATGTTAATGATGAACTGATAGTCTTATAATGTTATTGTAATGAAATGTGCATTTTAATGTGTGTTGACTTGCACAGGGAAAGTAACAGTAGCTAAATTTGGCACAAATCATCTTTTCTTTTGTAAGATTATTTAATTTGTACATGGACAAATAAAGAAAGAAAGAAAGAAAGAGAGAAACATTTCCATAAAGGCTTTATTCTTTATCTAGAATGTTCCACAGAATGGCATTAAACTTATCTATCTAGCATTTATTTCATTCCGGTTATATTTAGTGCTAAAAAAATCTTTGAAAAACCTGCAGTCTTAGCGGTGTCACCTCTCCACAGACCTGACCTACAACTTGACCTGATGGCGCCTTCATAGAAATACACTCACCTGAAGGATTATTAGGAACACCATACTAATATGGTGTTTGACCCCCTTTCGCCTTCAGAACTGCCTTAATTCTACGTGGCATTGATTGAACAAGGTGCTGAAAGCATTCTTTAGAAATGTTGGCCCATATTGATAGGATAACATCTTGCAGTTGATGGAGATTTGTGGGATGCACATCCAGGGCACGAAGCTCCCGTTCCACCTTTAGGTGAGTGTAGATAAGTATCATGCCCTACTGTGGAACTTTTCATGCCAGGCAATAACATCTCCATGGAGAGGAGCAGGACCCTCCTTCACAAAAAATGGGAATGGTAGTTTATGAGTAGATTATACAACTTGAACCTCAGTAGAAGATGTGGTAGTTGGTAGCACAATTGGCAGTAGTAGCAATAGATGGTAGTAGTATTAGCAGTAGCAGTAGTAGTAGCTGTAGACATAGTAATAACAGTAGTAGGCCTAGTAGTAGCAGCAATAATGCAGTGTAGGTATCCATATATCAATTTTTTCCGCTTATCCAGGGACAGGTTGCAGGGGCAGCAATCTAAGAAGGGACTCCCAGACTTCCCTCACCCCAGACACGTCCTCCAGCTCCTCCGATGGGACCCCAAGATGTTCCTAGGCCAGCTGAGAGACATTGTCCCTCCAGTGTGTCCTGGGTCTTCCCTGGGGCCTCCTGGTGGGACATACCCAGAACTCCTCCTCATGGAGGTATCCAGGAGGCGTCTGAAACAGATGCCTGAGCCCCTCACTGTATCTCTTAGCCACTCTGCGTATGTTGTATGTTGTCCTTTTGGTCATTAACCAAAGCTCATGACCACAGGTGAAGGTAGGAATGTAGCCTGACAGAGCTCAGCTCCTTTACCACAGCAGTCTGATACAGCAGAGTCTGCACCGATCAGCCTATCAATCTCATGCTCCATCCTTCCCTCACTCAAAACCCAGAGATACTTGAACTCCTCCACTTGAGGCAAGTCTCTCCATTCACTTGGAGAGGGCAAGCCACCTTTTTCCTGGCCCTGGCCTCAGATTTGGAGGAGCTGATTCTCATCCCAGCTGCTTCACACTCGGCTGAAAATCACTCCAGTGCATGCTGCAGGTCTTGGCTCGATGAAGCCATCAGGACAACATCATCTGCAAACAGCAGAGATGAGATCCTGTGGTTCCCGAACCTGACCAAAGGACACAGCGAAAGACATGATCGAATGCCTTCTCCAGATCCACAAAGCACATGTGGACTAGTTGGACAAACTCCCCTTAACCCTCGAGCACCTGATGGAGAGTGTACATACATGTGGAGTAGTGCACATACAAATAAAATGGTGGGAAAATTGTCAAAATTTCTTTCAGTATTTTCAAAAACACAATTTCATATTGATCCGTGTTGGGCTAACTTCAGGGTTTTTCCTCCTCTACTCCTGTGGCTGGGCTAACTTCAGTATCTCTCCCCCTCCTCTACTCCTATGGCCAGGCTAACTTCAGTGTCTCTCCTCCTCTGCTCCTGTGGCCGTGCTAACTTCAGTGTCTCTTCTCTTCCCTCCTCTGCTCCTGTGGCCGGGCTAACTTCAGTGTCTCTCCTCCTCCTCTGCTCCTGTGGTCGGGCTAACGTCAGTGTCTCTCCTCCTCCTCTGCTCCTGTGGCTGGTCTAACTTCAGTGTCTCTCTCCCTCCTCTGTTCCTGTGGCCGGGCTAACTTCAGTGTCTCTCCTCCTCTCCTCCCGTGGCTTGTCTAACTTTAGTTTCTCTCCTTCTCTGCTCCTGTGGCTGGTCTAACTTTAGTGTGTCTCCTCCTCCTCTGGGTTCTATTTTTACTCAAATGTGTTCATGTGATCTGCTGCTTTAAATACACACACACACACTTTATTAGCTCTTTGTTTAACTGCCTGTGTGTGAGGACGTGATAGTAAATTTGTAATTCCATTTTGATACTGAGGAATAGGTACGATATTGGTACTACAGCTATAATAAAAAGTCAATAAATGAACTACGTGCTGATTTTAGACGGCCCGCAGTAGTTTATACAGAACTGTTGACTTCCTCTCCCACCTCCACACGACAGACGACGTGCATTCCTGTTGGCACCAGGCCTTATTATCAGCCTCTATAAAAGGAGAGAGGGAGGAGGGAGAGGAGGAGAAGGTAAGGGGGAATAAGAAGGAAAGAGGACGAGAGAAGAAGGAGGGAGAGAGGACACAATTACATGAGAGTGGAGAGAGAAGAGAGGGAGAGAGGTGGGAGGGAGAGAGAGAAGGAAGAATAAAGTGAGAATGAGAGACGGTGAGGAGGGAGAGACAGGGAGAATGGGAGAGGGAGGTGCCTAGAAAGAGAGAGTGAGACAGAGGAAGGGGGAAAACACAAAGAAAGGGACAGAGAGAGGGGAGAAGAGGGGAGATAAATGGAGAGACTTCTGACCCCAATCAGCAGCAGCACAGAGAGAGAGAAAGAGAACGCCACAGAGAGAAAAGAGAGAGAGAGACACATGGAGAGACAGAGAAAGAGACAGAGACATGTCCATGACTCATCCACTTGGTCATATTTAACACTGGATTCAGTCTCTTACCTGTTCTCTGTATTTTTCAAAAATGGTACTGTTTGATCAGTTCTGTTTGGAGAATACATAAACCAAATATTTAGAAGTAGTAGTAATAGTAGTAGCAGCAGTAGTATTAGTTTAGGAGTGGCAGTAGTAATTGTCACCTGTCACCTGCTCATCTCCTTGGAAATATTATTCCTTTGAATGGGATGTTCCACAGTATGACATTACATTTATCTGGCATTTATTCAATTATACAGTAGGTGTTATTATTGCTCAAAAATACATAAAAAACATGCATTCTTACAGTGAGCGGACTCGCCTCTCCACAAATATGACCTGGAGGCGTCACCTGCTTGGAGAGTTAAGTTAAATGACATACTGTACATTTCAAGCAAAGGAATAACGTCTCCATGGAGACAAACAGGTAACTTTAACTTGGATTTACAGTTAGATTTTACAATAATTTCTTTACCTCCAAAATGTATCACAGAAACATGAATGAGCAATCTCCCCGGATCGTTTAAGAGCCTTAAGCACAGGTCTGTGACTCGCTGCATAAATCTGCATATGTAATGAAGAGAGATGCCCAGGGTACATTTAGAGTAGTTAGACCTGAGTCCCAGAGAGGACGGGAGAGCGGGGGGCAGAGGAGGAGAGGAAAGTGGAAGGGGGAGAGGAAGTGATGAAGAGGAGTGTGACAGAAAGGAGCAGAGAGAGGGAGTGGGGAGAGACAGAGAGAGGACACTAGAGAGGGCGAGAAAAGAGGGAGAAGGATAGGAAGGGGGGGAGAGAGGTTAAGAGAAAGGAGGAGAGAGTGAAGAAAAGAGGAAGAGGGGGGAATAAAGAGGAAGGTAAGAAAAGGGGGGAGTGAGAGAGGAAGAAGAAAAAGAGAAAGGAGGAGAGATAGAGAGAGAAGGCAGAGAGAGAGAGAAAATGGAACAAGAGAGATGGAAAGAGGGGTAGAGAAGAAGTGAGAAATGGATAACTGTCTTCTTTGAAATGAATGTAACTCTTAACCCCAGGGTCCGCACCTGATTGGTTACAAGTCTTGCGTAGTTATTTTGTTATTGTTGTCTTCAAATTCACTGAACTTTATTAAATCATTCGTCTTTTCATTCCCATCATGCACCATTCCTTTTGGCATCTTGAGCATTTGTGCATTTGTTCTCCACTACTGCTGTATTTTTATGAAACCAGGCTCAATGTTATCACGGTGTTGTGTCCTATTATGTGTCAGTGATGCATGGCTTTGTACAGCAACCTCCCCAAGAGCGATTAGATAGACCAATGATCTATAGAGTCTCATTTTATCGCTCAAACTGACCCGTTTCATCTATTATTTATTCCAAAATCTCTGACTCTGAAAGTCATCGGGTTTATGAATTTAATTTTAAGTTTTAATTTGTTGTGTGGTTGGATAAATATGAGAATGGAGCTTGTCATTAATAGAAATGATCAGAGAAAACATTTGTTGATTTGACTTTTGGATATCTTGTTTATAGGTGACATTTTGGTAATTCAAAAGATATAATATTTTTGTTTTGAACCGTCAATCGCTATGGCTATGATGCTCATTTTTAATCACCTGGAAACCCATGAATACTAGATGCTTAGAATGCATATGTGTGGAACTGGTTTATGGTTAATATCTCTGTAATCAATGGGCCTATCCAAATGCAAAACAAACAAAAATGTCTTCTCTGTCAGTTTAAATAAACAAAAGTGGATTTTTTTTTTTTTTTTGTACTGTATTGCCAAAAAGCTGTCACTCTTTTTGAAAGAAATCTCCAAAACCTCTGATCCACAAATGTTGAACCTTCTCATTATTTGTTTGGATTGGCTCCAAAAATTTGTCATATAAATTTTATGGTTTAAAGGTCTTCTGACAGCAATCGTGTATTTGGGGTTGAGTAATGGCATCACTTTCTGAAGATATTGTGAAAAAAATCATTTGACTTTTGTTTATTTAAACTGACAGCGAAGACCCTGAATATTGTGTCAGTTTTTGTTCCATGTGGATAGGTCCAGTGATCACAGAGATATTAACCATAAACCAGGTCAACGCATTTGCAGTCTGACAATTAGAATTTCACATGAACCCAAACTTTTTTTTTTCTTGTTTTTGTTTTTCCAGGTTCAGAGTTTTGCTTTCGTAACTTCAGCAGTCCGTCGGGAATGATCGAGTCTCCGGGTTTTCCTGACAAATACCCGCACAACCTGGAATGCTCGTACATGATTATAGCCCCTCCCCTCATGGACATCACACTCACCTTCATGACCTTTGACCTGGAGAACGACCCCCTGCAGGTGGGAGAGGGTGACTGCAAGTACGACTGGCTGGACGTGTGGGACGGCCTGCCACAGGGTAAGAAGGATGAGAACCTAAGACCATTGCTATAATGATATAGATTTCTTATTCTGACTTGGTTTGGTTTATCATAGTTTTACATCAGTTAAGGGGCAGTTGTGGGAAATGAGTAACAGGAAGTAGCAGTGACTTCTAAAACTGAATCCCTGCACCTACATCATCCAAAATACAGGGACAATTTACACACAAGGAAGGCATTTATGAAGGTATCATTTATTTTTATGCTGCGTTCATGAGTTTGTTGTAAACTTGGGGGAAATGTTTTTCTGAGTTGAAAAATGCACATGAACGCAGCTCAAGTCCTATGAAAGTCAGCCAAACCTTTTGCCTAACTTCCACAGCTGCTTTGTTCTCTTTCACTAAACGTTACAACATTTACAGGTTTAGAAAGTTGCCTGTTATCAGATCTGCGCATGAAAAATCCAACACTAGAACTGCTAGTTAATTAACAGTAACTAACTAAAGCAAACAAATAACATTTAGCTTTTGAGTAGGCCAACAGCAACAACTCTTACCTGTCTCAACCTCAACATTCATCTCAGAATCCCTAGTTCCTAAGATAAGCCTTTATTAGTCCCACAGTGGGGGAATTCCAGTATTATTCCAGTAAGGACCACATAAATACAGCAATCTAATCATAACATTGTGCAATGTAGACATGTTTTGGTGCTTGTTAACATTATTGTTTCTAGGTAACTGTTATGGAATTACCTCTGCATATGTCATATCTGCTGCCTGTGTCTAACCAGGAAGTCTGGTCTTCCTTAATCTTATTAATTCCTGATAATGAGCTAATGGGACACAAAGCATTCCTTAAACTATCTCACATTCTCCATTCACAAATCTGGACTTTTAAATTTCCTGCTCAGACATATTTAGTCTTTGAAGGTTTCCGACTTCCTGTATTTGTTTACAAGAAGGAAATACTTAACACTGCATCCTACCTCCTTAACAACATCCTTTCCTTATCTCCTTATTTCCTTCAACCTTAAAGGTTCAACTGAAAGTCTGGGATTGGGTTCTGGGTTTGTAGTTTGGACCAATAGGAAGCGAACATGAACTAAACCAGGTATAAACCAGGACAAAACCGGGACTTAAATAAAATTAAACCAGATCGAAACAAATTCTTAAACAGGTCTAAACTAGGACTAAACCAGATATAAAGAATGTAAAAACTAAGGCTAAAAGTGAACCAGACCAGTCTATATATAGACCATAAACTAATCAAACTGTCGTAACGGGTGAGTGTAGCGGACCAAAGGATGCAGACTCGGGGAATATTTACAGGATTTATTGTAATAATAGGACAATGTACAACCAGTGGGTGATCCGGAGGTGAGCAGGTACACAGGAAACACAGGCAGGGACCGAGGACATGAAGGGACCACAGGACGACAGGCAGACCAGACGGGCGTAGGGCAGAGCAGGCAGGAGACATCCAGGGCCAGAACATGGGAACACGGAACAGCCAGGAATGCAGGGACGACAGGAAGGTAGAGACACAACAGGGATGACGTGAACACGACAGGGAAGAAGTGAACACAACAATGATCCCGTGCTGAGTCTCCTCTCCCAGCTCCTTTTATGCCCAGCAGGCATGTTGATTGCACTGATGGGCTGCAGGTGCGCGCAGGAGGAGCCAGGAGCCCAGCCCAGATCTGGCAGGTGAGGGAGGGAAGGAGCACGCAGGGAGGAAAACCAGGAGTGGACACTGCGGATCATGACAGTACCCCCCCCAAGGGCCACCTCCTGGTGGCCCAAAAATTGATACGGGTGGGCGGAGGGGAGCCGGACGGAGGGCAAAAATGTCACTGGTGCGGGCCGGTAGACTGTCCAGAGGGGCAACAACGGTCCGGGGAACGGGCGGACGACACCACGAGGTCCCTCGACGGAAAGCTGAGTCCAGCGGAGCTGCGAGGGTCCCACCGAGGGGGCAGAGGACAAGAAGAGGTCCCTGGACGGAGCATGATGTTCAGTGGAGCTGCGACTGTCCTGACGAGGGAGCAGAGGACACGAGGCGGTCCCTGGACGGGAAACGGTGTCCAGCGGAGCTACCACGGTCCAGACAAGGTTCAGAAGGAACGAGGAGGTCCCTGGACGGGAAACGGTGTCCAGCGGAGCCACAACGGTCCAGGCGAGGAGCAGACAGGTTGGGAGTGGACCGGCTGGTGCAGGACGGCCAATGGGGAATAGGCCCGTGAACCGGAGACAAACAGGTAAGCAGGGTGGGCTGGTAGTCTTGTCCGATGACCCCGAGTCTGCTTGGTCCATAGTTGGCGGGATCGTTCTGTCGTAACGGGTGAGTGTAGCGGACCAAAGGATGCAGACTCGGGGAATATTTACAGGATTTATTGTAATAATAGGACAATGTACAACCAGTGGGTGATCCGGAGGTGAGCAGGTGAGCAGGAACACAGGAAACACAGGGACCGAGGACATGAAGGGACCACAGGACAACAGGCAGACCAGACGGGCATAGGGCAGAGCAGGCAGGAGACATCCAGGGCCGGAACACGGGAACACGGAACAGCCAGGAAGGTAGAGACACAACAGGGATGACGTGAACACAACAGGGAAGAAGTGAACACAACAATGCTCCCGCGCTGAGTCTCCTCTCCCAGCTCCTTTTATGCCCAGCAGGCATGTTGATTGCACTGATGGGCTGCAGGTGCGCGCGGGAGGAGCCAGGAGCCCAGCCCAGATCTGGCAGGTGAGGGAGGGAAGGAGCACGCAGGGAGGAAAACCAGGAGTGGACACTGCGGATCATGACACAAACAACATTGAATGACTGTCCCATAGGGATCAATAAACCTTAACCTAATCTCAACTTTACTCATTCTGTTGTCAGTTTGTCACTAAACCTGTCACTATTACACTATATGTGGCCTTTGTACCAACTTCACATTTTCTATATTTAATAACAATTTCAAATGTCTGCTGTTCTCAAGAATTCCTCACTTTCCTTTGTTAAACACTGACGGACGATATTGCCCTAATTATTCAAAAATGAAAAAAGAAAGATAGGATTTAAAATTCCAATTATAGTTGTGAATTCGGAAGGCTCCAAAACAATTGATCCCGTTTAAAGAGGGAATTATGAGGATAAAAGTAACCCAGTTAGAGAGAGAGCTTGAGGCGAAGAGACAAGATCCGATTTGGGGTTTAGGGTGAAGAAGGCTCCTGAGAATACTTGCAATCCTCATCCTCATACTGACTGAAACGGGACTAAACTTTTATTTTTTTATTTTTTATCCTTCTCACCCTCTGCGGTTGGTCTCATACCCTCTTTTCCACTTCCCTCACCCCAGACACATCCTCCAGCTCCTCCAGTATGACCCCAAGGCATTCCCAGGCTAGCTGAGAGACATAGTCCCTCCAGCGTGTCCTGGGTCTTCCCTGGGGTCTCCTCCCGGTGGGACATGCCCAGAACACCTCCTTGGGGAGGCGTCCAGGAGGCATCCTCAGGAGATCAATGAGGAGCAGCGGATCCACTCCGAGCTCTTCCTGTATGACTGAGCTCCCCACCCTATCTCTAAGGGAGCACCTTAGAGATAGGCTGCGCCTAGAAATTCTGTCCATAAATATAATGAACAGAACCAGTGACAAAGGGCAGCCCTGGGCCCCGGACCTCATACTCTCGGAGCACCCGCCAAAGGACACGACAAGGGACACGGTCGAACGCCTTCTCCAGATCCATAAAACACATATGGACTAGTTGGGCAAACTCCCATGAACCCTTGAGGACCCGATGGAGAGTATAGAGCTGGTCCAGTGTTCCACGACCGGGACGAAAACCGCACTGCTCCTCCTGAATCAGAGATTTGACTATCGGCTGGATTCTCCTCACCAGTACCGTGCAATAGACCTTACTGGGAAGGCTGAGGAGTGTGATTCCCCTATAATTCCCTGACTGCCACGCGATGTTGTAGAGACGTGTATATATCTATATATATATCCAGTTGGGGTTATGGCTTAGCTCTGTGGACAGATGGAGGTCTGTGTTTGGACTGTGTCAGAGAGGAGGACTACAGGGCTCACACTGTTCTACAGATAATCCCCCAAGACAATCTGGACTATAATTTGAGACATTTTATTTAAAGCAATAGGCCTGAGTGGATTTAGATCTTGTTTAGTCTTGGTTTAGACTTGGTTAAGATCTGGATCAGACTTGATTTTCACATAGTTTAGACCAAGTTTAGACCTGGATTCTATTAGTTTATTCCTTGTTTGGCCGCAAATAAGGCCTAAATAATATTTTAGCTGACATTTTCACTAGTAGTAGTAGTAATAGTAATAGCAGCAGCAGCAGCAGTAGCTGTAGTAGCAGCAGTAGCAGCAGCAGCAGCAGTAATGGTAGATATAAAGTGTTTTTGGGCATAGAGCAAATAGAAAGCATTTGGGTTCTTGCTGTAGAAAGTGCCTGTTTGATTTAAAGTAGTGGTTTTGTGTTTATGGCGTATTAATTATAAAGAAGCGCAGCTAAAGTCCTGCGCTCACAAAGGTCAGTGAAGCTCTCCGGGTTTGGCTTTGGTCCAGATTTAGTTTTACTCAAAGACAGAAACACTACAGATACAAAAGGTCCTATTTACTCAGAGGAAAATGCACAAACACAAATTAGTCTCGCTTTCTTTACGTTTAGTTTGAAATGTCAGGTTCAAATTGGTACAGTGGTATAAGTAATGGATTTGTGCGAGCTCTGTATCAGGTCTAAACCAGGACTAAACCAGGACTAAACCAGGTCTAAACCAGGTCTAATGCAGGTCTAATCCAGGTCTAATGCAGGTCTAATGCAGGTCTAATGCAGGTCTAATGCAGGTCTAATGCAGGTCTAATCCAGGACTAAACCAGGACAAAAGCATGAGTAAAGCAGGACTAAACCCAGATGTACATCAATATATCAAGACTAACATATCGTCACACCAGGATGAATCCAGGATGAAACCAGGATGAAACCAGAATGAAACCAGGTCTAAACCCAAGTCTAAATCAGAACTAAACCATCTAAATTATGTTTAAATCAGGACTAAACCGACCTGAAGTAAACAACCATCAAACCAGGTATTACCCAGGTCTAAACTAGGTCTAAATGAGGTCTATACCCAGTCTATACCAAGTCTAAACCCAGTCTAAACCCAGTCTAAACCCAGTCTTAACCCAGTCTTAACCCGGTCTAAACCCTAAGAGGACTGAACTAGATTTGAATCAGGTCTAACCTATGCCTCAGTATTCCTAACCTTCACTTCTGGTTTGTTTTCAGTCTCTCCTCTGATTGGTCGATACTGTGGTACTAAGATCCCTCCTGAGATCCGCTCTTCATCGGGTCTCCTCTCCCTTTCCTTCCACACGGACATGGCAGTCGCTAAAGATGGCTTCTCTGCGCGCTATAACATGACACACAAGGAAGTCAGTGATTGTGAGTATATATTATTATTTATTTATTTAAAATTGTACTATGGAACTTTGCTGGTGAATGGTCTAAGAGAAGGTCCAAAACAAAAGATGAACTAAACTAGGTCTTATACAGTATTAAATGTGGACTGAATTATAGACCTAAACCAGTAGACTACACCAGAATTTAACCAGGTCTAGACCAAGACTAAACCTGGTGTTATACAAGACTAAATGTGGCATAAACTAAGCCTGAACCAGTAGACAACCCCAGAACTTAACCAAGACTAAACCAGGTCTAAACTAAGGCTAAACCTGGTTTATACAGGACTAATTTGGACTAAAGTAGGCCTAAACCAATAGACTACAGCAGAGCTTAACAAGGACTATACTTAGACTTAACCAGGTCTAACCCATGACTAAATCTGGTCGTATGCAGGACCAAATGTGGAACAAATTATAGGTCTAAACTAGTGGAATACACCAGAACTTAACCTGGACTAAATTATGACTAAACCAAGTTTAAACTTGGTTTTATACAGGACTAAATGTGGACTAAAGTAAGCCTAAACCAGTAGCCTACACCAGAACATAACAATGACCAAACCAGAACTAAGATAGGACTAAACTAGATTGTGGATATATTTTATTATTTATGGTTTGTAATGGTCCAAAGTTATTCCTCAGTTACCTTATGCATTTAGAGCATCCACGATTCATAAGTGCTTTTCACAACTCCCAGACACCAGAGTGGAGTTTTGCTAACAACAACTAGCAACAACACACTTCCTGATTCTCAAACAGTATAGAATAAGGGCAATACTTTGGCCAAGCTGTAAAATAAGTAAGTAGATTTAAATTTTTGAAAGTCATTGAGATAAGTCTTAAGAGTACAATGTAGAATAATGTTTTTAAACAGGGTTACGGGGAGACAAAGGGCAGGCAGGTCATCCCTCAGGTGAGACCAGGTAAGATTGAGGTGAAGTTAATTTAAATTTGCACATACAACACTATAAGCTTTAGAGAGGAGAACGTGAGGGAGTGAGGCATTATTTAAGGGGAAAAAGAAAGGTATAGATTAAGTGGGAATGTTATGACATGCTATGGTAAAAACAAACTTGAAAATGGCAACAGTCTATAGTGGAGTAATAAAATAATTGTGCTGTATTATTAGCATTACTAATATTGCAATTGTTTAAGCCTACTACTTCTATAGCCTTTGGTGCTACCACCACCATTACTACTACTAATCCCGTTCCAAAAATAATGTAATTGTGTGTGTGTATATATTTGCTTTTTTTTTTTCTTGCTTTTTTTTCTTTTTCAACTGAATAGGAAGCTTAAACAAAGCATTGAATTATGTCTTAAATGAAGACAGGGGTGGGATTTAATAAGTTTTCTTATTCCCACTTCTTTTTGAGCTTATATAAGGATTAATTTGTGAAATGTGCTGTAAGTGTACCTGGTACATGTGCTCGAAATAAATAAATAAAAATAAATAAATAAATATTGACAACTCTAAATTTACAATTCCTGTTACTCCTACTACTATTACTAGTACTACCACTACCACCACTACTACTACTATAGTTCCAAAACATAATGCAACTATGGCCTTGGGGTCCAACTGGAGGAGCTGGAGGATATGTCCGGGGTGAGGGAAGTCTGGGAGTCTCTGCTTAGACTGCTGCCCCCGCTACCCGGCCCCGGATAAGTGGAAGAAAATGGATGAATAAAGTTCTGCTTGTACAATCTGCAAATATTAACAACTCTAATTCTAATTCTACTCCTACTCCCTCCCCTAACCCTTGTACCTTGTGCTTCCTCAGCCTTTCACTGCAGTATGCCGTTGGGGATGGAGTCGGGGAAAATCAGTGACGACCAGATTTCAGCATCTACCACTTTTTATGACAGTCGTTGGTTGCCACGGCAAGCTCGGCTCAACAACGATGACAACGCCTGGACGCCATCGGAGGACAGCAACAAGGAGTTTATACAGGTCAGTTTATAGGTATATTTACAATACAAGGTATAAAAGGTAATCTGGATACTGTTTTTGAAATCAAGACTTTTTGACTCCCATCCAGAAGCTGTTTTTAATTCTGGCAACCCTGAAACAGAACCATCAGAGAGCAACAAGAATTTGGGGAAAAAAACAAACATGTCGTAACATCTGACAGGAGGGACCAAAAAGACAGAACTCGGGGAAAGGTTTAACAGTGTTTATTTACAGGAGTGCAAGTGCAAAAATGACGATAGATCAATTGGTGCATCAGGAGCGAGGTGTTTGTCGTGGTCCAGGGACAGAGCGTGAGTAGCTGAGACGGAGACGGGACGAACAGTACCAGAGAGTATAGATGGGTATAGAGTATAGATGGGAGAGATAATTGTTCCTATGTTTGTGTTAAATCCAGTTGGAAATGTAAAATAATGGCTTCGCTTGCATAACTAAAGACGCGCACACCAAAGCTGTTATATGTATATTTGTCTATGGACCGACGCCTGTTTAAATAAATTGTTAGATTTGCATATTATTCAAAATGCCAGTAGACTCGCCCTTTGCTGCTATAGAATAAATGTACATGTAAATCATATCAATGCACGATTAATGTCTGTTTAAAATGGTAATCTGTTCTAATCCCGGTAATGGTCCGGTAGTCAGGATTTTCCCCCATAAACATCAATGCAAATGAGATTCAGCTCGTTTATTATAACAGTGGTGCAACGTTTGAAATAGTCACTGCTCATACAAAAAATAAAAATACAAAAAAGGGTATGTGTACAGTAAAATATGGATTCATTTGGATTGAGCCCCTCCACCACGGCACAAATCAGATTAATCACTACTAAAACAAGCCTCGAAACTAGATACTCATTTGAGCAAATATACTATACTATATATACTAAAAAAGTCCCATTCATGAGACAGAAATGAACCTTTCTTGAATATTTTTAGAATGATCTTGAGCTGTATCAGATCATATAGATTCATATACGCCCATGGACCACTATAGAACCTCCCTGGACCACTGAGGGATTACACAGATATAAGGTCATAGGTCTAAACCAGAACTGAATCAGGAGGAAAGAGGGACTAGTGTAAGTCAGGACTAGATCTAACTCACCCAGGACTGATAGACCAAGACTATGCCGTAACTGGATTACAGAGCAGGTCTGAACCAGGTCTGGACAAGGACTAAACCAGGACTAAACCAGGACTAAACCAGGATTAAACCAGGACTAAACCATGACTAAACTAGGACTAAACCAGGACTAAACCAGGACTAACCCAGACCTCAGTCTTTCTACATGTATTTTCGTAGCTGTTTATTTACAACTCTTTATGTATTTAGTCACTGCAGATAGCAGCTTTAGCCTCCATCTTGGTACTGTAGGCCACCATTCAAAGTCAGTGAAGCGCTGTGTAGACTTGTGATAAGGCTCTCTCCTCCTCTCTCCATCTCCTCTGTCTCAAACTGCAGCACGTAGGAGCACACTTTGATAGATGATGTCATCTGTGAGGATGGATTCTAGCATTAGAGACATTGATCTTAGGCTCTATAAGAAGAAGAAACACAGACATCTAACTGTCGATGCCCCAGTGGCTTCTCTGGCGTGGGGGGCAAATGCTGTCCGTCCCCCACTGGATCCTACACAGCTGTTATGTCTACGCCAACATCTGAATAGTTCAATAATCCTGTGTGCAACTACATATTCTTAAGTATTTTAATGTAAAAAAAAAATAAAATAAAATAAAAAATAAAAACATGAATAAATAAATAAATGAATAAATAAAGGTAAATAAACCTAAATGTTCAACCTGTTCTAAAAATACTTACATTATGTTACGGCTAAAGCTATGAATATTTTAATAATCATATCTGCAACCACATTCTAACTATTTTTGTTGATATACAATGTTTTTACTTTTCATATTCAAACTATGGATGTGAAGCAACTTATAAAAACATTTTGAACCAGCTTAAAATGTGATCAAACCATGTATGGTGCCCTCATAGAGTTCTGTACAGCTGTTGTGCGTGTGTAAACATCTGGACAGTTCAATAATCCTGTCTGCAGACACTAAAGGCTTTAGGTAGAGCTATAAACTGTCTATGCACTAATGCGCACATGTTTACACAATATGTGTTGCTAGGCAGAATTCACCTTAACAGATTTGAACTTTGCAAAAAATTGTATTTTGGTAATACAGCGTATACGTTTTTTACATAAATCATCTTTTTTTAACTGTGTAAATGTAGTTTCAAATTCACTCTCCATTTTCCAAAAAGTTATAGTCAGTTTATATATAGACAGTTTATTATCAAAGTGTTTGTAGCTTGGAGCAAGTCTCCTAAAGGCATTGAGTAGTATTGATAAATAAAATGTAGACAGCTAAACCAATTTTGTATGTATTCATACAATAATCATTTATCTTGTATATTATTGTCATGGTAGTTTTTAAAAATATATTTTTAACAAAACAAAAATAATATACAAACAGAATAGAAACTGTGATGACTAAACAATCCAAACCCAAACATTTAAGCACAACAACTCAAAACAGTGATAGTTAAAAAACATGTGTGCATATTTTTGTCAGCTATAGGTATGATATATGAAACCCAGCATTATTGTTTTATTTTGGACATTTAAAATTGGAATATATAATATATATATATAAATATATATATATATATATATATATATATATATATATATATATATATATATATATATATATATATATATATATAAATATATATATATATATATATATATATATATATATATATATATATATATATATATAATTTATATTTAATATATAAAATGACATAATAGAAGAAATAAATCACAAATTCTCTGTGTATCACAGATTAAGGAAACAAAAATATGTCACTGTGGCAGTATGCCAGTGGTTGTGAAAAAATGGATCGGAGCAATGAGATTTTGAATACAGGAGCATAAAGATTATTCAAACATGCATGAATCCCTCTAAATACAACTTTGAGTGAGCAAATGAGAGGGAAACAATTATAACATAGTTAAAAGCTCTAGAAAGTCAATTAGAATTAAGATAATCCTTCTTTGTCTCTCCAGGTGGATCTTCACTTCCTCAAAGTCCTGACCGGGATCGCGACACAGGGGGCTGTTTCCAAGGAGACGCAAAAGTCCTACTTTGTAACATCATTCAAACTAGAGGTCAGCACCAACGGAGAGGACTGGATGGTTTATCGCCACGGCAAGAGCCACAAGGTAAATGTAGCAGCAATTCACTGGACTGGAATTTCATGGTGGTTTCCCACAGCGATGGTTGAAAACTGGTTTGATGGCATTGTTTTTTAGAGGACAATGAATAGTTTATTGATAGACTTTAGCAGTTAAAGAGCAGCAGATAGAGAGGTCAGTGATCAGATGGAGATGGAGTATGTTGTCATGATATAAAAATTTCAAACTCGATTTTGATACTAAGGAATAGACTGTACGTGATACTGATTCCGATACCACAATGATAATAAAAAAGGACAAATGAGTATCTAGTTTCAATACAAGTTTTAGCATAGATTAGTATCTTATTTTCGATTCTTTTGACAACCCTAAATGGAACACTAGTGGAGGTGAAGAGGAGGAGATGGCGAGGCTGATGGTTTTGCTGCTGCAAAGGAGATGTGACAGAGAAGGAGTGGGAGGAGCGAGAGCGCGCATTTATATTAATGGATTAAGAGATTGGTGGAGAGGCTACGATACTAGACTATGATTGACTGACAGTAGAAAAACTTATAATAATAATAATATGCAATTTGGATGACCTTTAGGGCAACATACTTCCCTTGGTATTAATTCAGTGTCAAATTTAAGATTATTTTAAAATATCAACCTTCATTAAGCACTAGTTTGTCCATGCTGGCTTCTCTTTTAGTTCTTTTAAACAGTTTACAGTGGTCTAAAGTTATTCCTCACTTACCTTATGCATTCATGCATTATTTTAAGACTTATTCCATTGGTAGTATTTAGTGGTGATTGTTCTCAAAGAACACATATTGTGCTTGTGTCTGCTCTATAGTTATAATCTATGACATCCATGGATTGCTGTTATAATTTGGACATTTTAACCTCCTAGGACCTGGCTTCCACAAATGAGGAGAACACATTTTTTAGAAGAAGAACAGCAACAATGCAAAATGTTCAATTTTGAATATTTTTAATGTTCAGAATATTTTTTACTTATTTATTTATTTATTTTGTAAAGGCATATGTCTTCTTGCACCTCTTATCAACACTTCAAATTCCAAGAGGCACAATTGTTTTTACACTCAGGACACTTGTTGCTGTGTTCAGGCACTTGATAAGTAGTTTCTGCAAATCATTATTCAATAGAACGAATGTCCTCATTTGTGGAATCCTACAAGTATTACCAATTAAGAAAATGAAAACTGGAGAACGAAGTAGTGCGTAAAGAGCAGTGGGTGTGCACTTCTGGTGGTGAAAATGGGTGTTGATCGTCAATATAGTGTCTTGAAAATAAGTGATTAAATACTGCTATACTATAACATAGTTAAAAGCTCTGAAAAGTCAATTTTGCAGAATAGGTCCGCTTTAACCAACTTCATATAGCTTCTTGTGGCAGTTCTTTCTTATGTTTGATTGCGTAAAAACTTCTCTGTCTCTCTGCTTTTCTGCACATTTTAGCCATAACTTCTTTCTCCTCGGTACATCCTGTAGCTTTATCAGCAGATTCCTCACTCTAAGCACTCTGCCTTGAAAAAGTTTACGATGCGTGACCAAAAGTCATGAGACAGGGGCCAGAAAAACAGGAGTCAAAATGGCCGACATTAGATAGCGAGGAGAAAGGAGGGTAAGAGGACAATGCACTCTTCTATGCAGTGTTATCTGTAAAACTATTCATCATTTTTCTCTCACCAGCACATCTAAACAAATGTTCCGATTATGAAATGTGGTTTAGAGGGCAAGTACACAAAGTTCAAGTCTGTTTCCTACTAGATTCTGGTGCATAAAATGTGTCTGAAATGTTCTAAGATTGAAACAGGGACTAAACTAGAAATTGAATCAGATATTGAAAAGGACTAAACCTGGTCTAAAACTAGAAGTCAGCCGAGACTACACCAGGACTCAACCAGGACTCAACCAGGACTCAACCAGGACTAAACCTGGTGTAAACCAGGTCTAACCAAAGACCAGGACTTATACCACTGCACGTTGTTGTTTTGCAGTCTACTGTATGGACATGTCTGGAGGGGATTTGAACTTTCACCCCTCCATCTGGGTTAAGGTAATTTGGGATTCTAAGCCAAAAGAGTGACATTAAAGGGGGAGGTATTAAAGGGTAGGTATTAAAGGGATGTGTGTGTGTGTGTGTGTGTGTGTGTGTGTGTGTGTGTGTGTGTGTGTGTGAGGGAGATAATCCAGTACAGTCCCATTACCAGTGCATCCTGCTGTGATTGTTCTAACCAGTGTGGGGTATCTAGGATTAACAAGGAAGTCCAAATGAGATGGAATTTATGTATTATTATAGTCAGTTCAATAGTAAGTAAAAGTAGTAAATGTTTAAAAATACACAAATCATTCAAATATGTTTTAAACTAAAGAAAACCGCACAACTGTAATGCTATATCAAGCTATCCATGAGTTCCAGAGTGCTGAAAAATTAGGACCATTGCCATAGTGTTTAACAATTTAAAACTAAATATTATATAATTTGAACAGGAAAAAGTCCTGAAAATGTTGCATATTCAGGAGGCTGAAACTCAATGCCAAAAAAGGTCTATTCTACAACTAGGTCTATTCTACAACTAAAAATGGATTTTATCATCAAGGCTCCGTGCACAGCAGCACGCTAGCTAGCTCACTGTGTCTCAAAGCTAATGCTTTTATCAAATGTTTAACATTTTAAATAAACAAACTATTACAAAGAATTTAAGTAATATATGTAGATTACTTCAGTTTGTGGCATTGTTTTAATATTTATTATGTCTCAAAATGAACATCTCCTTTTCTAAACACAGAAATGGTCAATTAAGTATTCTGAATTTTAGTGTGACTTGATGAAAATCCCATAGAGTTATAATTGGATAGGAAATAGTGATGCTAACAGTAGGCTAGCTGGGCGCTGTTGTGCACAGAGCCAATTTTATTCATCAAAAATGCTTAGAATTCTGTTAACTTTCTCTTTCAACTATAGCCCATCTTATTAGAGGAGCACAACATTGCACTGACTGTGAGATAATCCATAGTCTTTTTGATCTGTATAAATTCCCTGTCTCTCCCAGGGCTTCTATCTTCTATAGCTTTACATGCACCAATCTGGCCTCCACTTTAAATACCCCAGGCTAAACTCGGCCTGTCTGGACTGCTAGCTTGTAACGACGCGTCTGGGGCTAGCTTGTAATCGGATGCCTCTAATCTGTTGAAGAGACATTTTTCAGACAGACCCTACAATGCGTGGGGATTGCATTGCCGTGCATGGTTGCTAGGGGAAAAATGAAATTAGTTTAAGGACAAGATGGATGTCCTAAACTAGGAGGGAATACAGTAGTTGTTTGGGTGATTTGACAACCACTTAATCCTGTTATAATTGTACTAAAACTTTTAGCTGTAAATAATCAGAATTTATCATAGCTAAAAGTGCTGCTTTCTAATGTCTTAGATTACATAGTCCATGTTAATTTGACTCTTGCGTGACTGATAATCCCTGTGTAGTCATGGTTTAGTGCGCCCTAAACCCCCTGTGCAGTCTTTAAGTGGGGAAAGCTTGCTCTCATCAGGGGTCCCATAGACAGGGGGTTGAGGGGTCCTTATCTGGTCTGCTTTACAGTCATGGTACAGTGACAGACTAAACCAGGACTAAACCTGGGCTAAAGTTAAATTTAACCAGAACCAAAGACTACAACTAGAAATAAATCTAGTTAAAATCGGGACAAACATTATCTAAACAAGGTCTAACCTGATCCAAACTTGGACTAAAACCTAGTCTAAAGTAGAAATAGTGTATAATGTAGAAATATATAAACTGATAATATAATGTAATTTAACTCAAATGTGGCCTGGCATATCAATCCATATAAAGATTAATACTAGTTTGAAATTGTTTTCCCCACACTTCAAACACGTGAGTCGCACTAGTCATTTTGGTGCTACCTCTAAGCTTGTTTTTGCACACTTTTTCACACCAAAATCCTGTTGCTAATTCCAAACAGCACTCTCCACATATGCGCCTAATTAACTCATGACTTGTTAAAACTTGCACTTTTAAATCACAATTCTTTTTTTTTTTTTTTTGACAATTTGAAAAAGTTTCCCCATTTCTTGAGCTCTGTGTGAACGTTAAAAGCAGAGACGCAGCAGTTTGAATCCTCTCCTCCATCTCCTTGTCAGAAGATTTCATTTGAATAATTATTCCCAGAGATGAGGTCTAATAAGAGATCCATATGTGAGTGCAGAATCAGGTTATGAGCACAGGATAGAGGAAGGAAGGTTTCAAATCAACCGTGGATATGATGCCATTTTACAGTTTGATCAATGGCAAAAATGAAAGTTTATAATTGTGCATTATATACTTTTAATTCAGTTGTTTGGAGATACTACTACTACTGTTACTCTGTATTTCATTGTAGTGGAAGTGTAGTGGATGCTTTGAGCGCTATTGTGTGTGTAAATATAAATACTACTACTACTACTACTACTACTACTACTACTACTACTACTACTACTACTACTACTACAGTGGCTACTACTACTACTATACAACCAGTGGTACTACTACTACTAGCTTTAGAATCTATCTTTGTTAGTACCATGCAAAATTGCTTTCATATTATTTTGGTAAAAGTATTCTATATACTGTATTGAGTTGATGACTGAAACTGCTATTTCTACTACTACTATTCCACAACTACTACACTACTACTACACTACTACTACTACTACTACTACTACTACTACTACTACTACTACTACTACTACTATACTACTGCTACTATTCCTACTGTACTACTATTACTGTTCCTACTATTCTTACTACTACTATTTCTAATTTCTACTACTATTCCCACTTGTACTACTATTACTAAACTACTACTACTACTATTCTACTACTACTATGCCTATTACTACTATTCCACTACTACTGTTTATACTACTATTCCTACTACTATTTATTTATTTTATTTATTTATGTATTTATTTTTAAATAGGGACAAACACATTAATGAACATATACAAGATATGTAAATATGTTGTCAGATTGTAGCCCAAGGCTAATTTCCATCTGCTGTCCCTAGACAGGTTGATGCAATCATAAAACAAATGCACACAGTAAAAACAATACACCAGAGAGACAACACAATAAAACAAACAGACATAAAGAGATGGTCAGTCTCAAGATCACAGACTTAGATAAGGTGCAAGGTGAAATTGCTAAATAATCCGTCTTATATAGTGCTATTCTACAATATATTGCATGTGCCCTCAAAGGTAAAATTCATTAGTATATTGCATATTCTGCTGTCCGTAAGTAAAATATTAATAAATCATTAATTAATAAATAATATATTGCATATTGCCAATTGCACATTATAAACTATTGTACATGATCACACACCTGTGTTGACCTGAGCCATGTCTTTAAATGGCCTTTAAAAGTAGTGAAGCTGGGGGAGTCTCTTACTGCAGGTGGTAAACTGTTCCACAGAACACTGCCCTTATATGAAAACACATTTTGACTAAAAGAGGTTTTTCTGTCAGGCACCTCACAGTCACCTCTGGTTGTGGCCCTGGTGGAGCGAGATGAAAGAGTTGACCTGTACCTAATATAGTCATTGAGTGGGGGTGAAGCTAAACCATGTAAAGTCTTATACATCAAACAGGCATTTCTAAATTTGATGAAATTCTGAAAGCTCAACAGATTGTATTTGGAGAGAACATTGCAACTGTGGTAAGTAAAGGATTTCTTGTCCAATATTTTCAGAGCTTTTTTATAGAGGGACTCTATTGGCTTAAGAGTTGTAACACCTGACAAAGACCAACTGGTTATACAATAACTAATGTGAGAAAAGATCATACAATGTAAAAACATCATTGCAGCTTCATCAGTTAATGACCTGCGTATTTGATTAAAATTGTATAGATTGTATTTGACTATTCTAGACACCGTTTTAACATGTTTTTATATGTAAGTGCAGAGTCCAACATTACTCCCAGATATTTAAACTCCTTCACTAATTTTAATTCTTGACTTTTAAAATACACATTTGATCTGATTATATATATTTTTTTTCTTAGAAAAAAAAAACAACATACACACGTTTTTTTGTGTGTTTAATAGGAGACAGGACCTGGTGAATCAATTCTCAACATGTATTAATGCTGATGAAAGAATTTGAGATACTTTTCTTCGAAATTTTTCCCACTTGTAAAGGGCACAGCATCGTCTGCATAAAGCTGTATGTCCACATCTTTACAAGTGTCTGGAAGGTCATTAATGTAAATGGAAAATAAAAGGGGGCCCAAAATTGACCCTTGGGGAACCCCTAGAGGGCAATCTCGAAAAGAGGACTCCACCCCATTTATCACAGAACACTGTTTTCTATTGGATAAATATCCATTTTATAGTTTTGTTAGAGAAGTTGAAGGAGAACGCTGTCAAACGCTTTTTGTTAAATCTAAAAAAACTGCTCCCACATATGTTTTTTTTTATCCAAATAACCTTTAACCTTTTCTAAGAATGTTGTTATTGCAGATTCAGTGGAATGTAACGTACGGAAACCAAACTGCATGGGGTGCAAGGGGGATTGGCTGTTATCAATATGATCAATTAATTGCTTTGCAACCCACTTTTCAAGCACCTTTGAAAAAACTGGTGTTATGCTGATTGGCCTATAATTTTTCATGTCATATCCCCTGACTTAAAAATCGGCGTCACAGTTGCAGTCTTCCAGGCCCTTGGAACCACAGAGTGTTTTATTGATAAGTTAATCAGATGAGCAATGGGGCATGATAAGGCCACTTTATATTTTTTAAGAAAGTCTATGTCAAGATTGTAACTGTCCTTAGCTTTGCTATTCTTCGTTGCATTAATAATGTTAATAACTTCTGATGCCATTATCTGACTAATTTTAAAAGTTTGCTGAGTACCATTTTCAGGACTATAGGAGAACTTGGATATTTCTTCCACAGATTGTATGAAGGACAGATTCAGCTCATCTGCTAAAACAGCGGGATCATTGACAAGCTGATTGTTAACCTTTAGTTCTGTATCTTTAATGTCTTGATTTTTCTGTCTCATGGTTAGTTTGTTAATATTCTGCCAAATTTGTTTCCCATTCCCTTTTGCATTTTCCATTATTGTGATAAAAAAGTTAGCTTTAGCTCTCCGCAATTTAGATGTTACTTTATTTCTTACAGATGTATAGTTTAGTCTATCAGTGGTTAACCCTGATTTAATACATTTTTTAAGTAGTTGATCCCTCATTTTCATTAATTTAAAACACTGAGTTCAACCATGGAAGAAAGTTGTAGTTTTTTTTCCTATTAATTGTGGTTTTAGAGAAGGACTGAGTAACTTCCTGAATTTTTTAAAGAAATAATTCTGAACAGGTGTCAGTGTCAGTATCAGTTGACAACAAATTTCCCCAATTCAAGTCATTTAATGCTCTTTCCACATTTTTTTCTTGATTTTTTGGTATAATATTGAATTTTGACTGCTTATTTGAATGATTAGTAATTGAATTTTCAAAACGTTGTTTATTTAATTTTCTCAAACAGAAGATTGCGTTATGATCAGAAAGACCAGTCAATACATTTTGTGTTTTAGTGATTCTTTCAGGTTTGTTGGAGAAGAGCAGGTCAATTCTGGATGCTGAATGATGAGTAACTCTTGTGGGATGCTGTATTAGCTGGGTGAAATTAAATTGGTCAGTTATTAATTTGAGTTTCTCCCTGTCCTTTTTTATCATCCCAATTTATATTGAAATCTCCTATTAGAATTATTTCTTTTTTGTGGTTGCACATATTTAGGAGGGCTTTAAAATGGTCATAAAAGTCTATTTTAGCAGAAGGTTTTCGATAAAGACAGATAACAGTGAGTGACATTTCAGCTGAAAGGAAGATATCTACACCCACACATTCTAACTTGATATTACTAGGCCACAAAATTTGGTTACATTTGTATTTATTTGAAACATACAATAACACCACCTCCTTTACCTTTGTCCCTATCCTCCCTGAAAGTACTGAAGCCTGATAAGGATATCGCTGAGTCAGGGGAGGAATTGTGTAACCATATTTCAGAAAGGGCAAAATAATCTATGTTAGAGTTACATATCAAATGTTCTAACTGTTCATGTTTAGAGACCATACTACGGACATTTAAATGGCCCCCGAACAGTCCACTTTTCTTTAACAATGGATCCCAAACAGCTCTTGCATTATTTAATGTATTAAATATTTTTAGACTCCTATGCTTTTTCATTATTGGATTTCTGTACCTTACCATTGTGACTGATCGATGTTTGTTGAAAACAGGATTTCTATCCTTTTTTTGTGGTCGAGGCCCGATAAGCTGTAGCCCAGGTGGTGGAGGCCCGGTTAGCTGTAGCCCAGGTGGTGAAGGCCCGGTTAGCTGTAGCCCAGGTGGTGGAGGCCTGGTTAGCTGTAGCTGGGGAGATTTCAGGTTATAAATTAAACCTTAATAAAAGCGAACTCCTCCCTGTCAATCCAGCTGCCATTACATACCCTCTTGCCAGCTTGCCTTTTAAAGTATCTCTATCTCAGAGTATCAGGTATTTGGGTATTTACGTAACCAGGGAATTTTCGGATCTCTTTAAGACCAACTTTAATCCACTGCTTGACCAATTAACTCAGGACTTGCATCGTTGGTCCATGCTGCCTCTCTCTCTCTTGCAGGTAGAATTAGTTGCATCAAAATGAATATACTACCTAAATTTCTTTATCTTTTTCAATGCATACCAGTGTTTATTCCTAAACGTTTTTTCCAATCACTTGATAGCTCTATTGCACAATTTCTATGGAACAAAAAACCTCCCAGAATACGGAAGATTGCATTGCAAAAAGGCAGGGAGGATGGAGGCCTTGCCTTACCCAACTTTTTATTGTATTACTGGGCTGTTAATATCCAGTCAATGTTATTTTGGTGCCGTAATAATGATGACATGCCAGTCTGGTTGCCAATGGAGGAGACTTCGTGTAATTCTGCTACGTTGTTCTCCCTCTTGTGCCTTCCTCTTAAATCATCACCTACAACCTATTCTAATAATATTATAGAACTGAACTCAAGAACTGTCTTAAAATTTGGACTCAGGTTAAAGAACATTTTGGATTTCAGGGAATCCCTCGTCTGTCCCCTTTCTCTTCTAATTCTCTGTTTCCTCCATCACTTACTGATAGCACTTTTGATATATGGAGGAGCTGTGGATTGGCTTCTGTAAAGGATTTTTATGTGGAGGGGGTTTTGGCTTCATTTACCCAACTATCTTCAAACTTTAATCTGCCCAATACCCACTTCTTTAGGTTTCTACAAGCCCGAAACTTTATTGGCAGACACTTTCCTTGCTCTCCTAGTATTCCTGATGCTACCATCTTCGATACTATCATGGAAATCAAGCCTTCTCTGAAAGGTGCAATCTCCAAAATATATAGCTTGTTATTTTCCTCTCTCGATGTCACATCTGCTCATCTTCGTATTGCCTGGTCTGAGGAGCTCGAGGTGGTGATCGATGATGAACAGTGGAGGTCCATTCTCAAGCGTATTCTTTCCTCTTCAATCTGTGCACGGCATTGTATCATTCAGTGTAAGGTGGTCCATAGAGTACACTGGTCTAAGAGTAGGCTTGCCCGAATCTTCCCTGTGTATCTTAACTGTGTAAAATGCAATCTAGGCCCAGCAAATCTCACTCACATGTTTTTGACCTGCCCTGCCTTATCCACATATTGGGACACTATATTTGACTCTCTTTCTGTTATTTGCAATGCTAGAGTTCGGCGGTCCCCACTGACTGCTCTTTTTGGGATTCTTCCAGCCAATCACTCCCTGTCACCCTGTTTTGTTGATCTTGTTGCCTTTCTTACATTGTTGGCCAGGCGGTCCATCCTGATGCACTGGAAAGACCCTCACCCAACTACTCACTCTCAATGGATAAAAGATGCCCTCTCTTTTATGAAACTAGAGAAAATAAGGCACTCTCTCAAAGGCTCTGATTCTAAATTCACGGAAGTCTGGCTACCTTTTCTAGATCATGTCACGTCTTTGACACTGGAGATAACCCGATGAACTGCCTTTTGTTTCACATATACATGGATATCAAGTGACTGATCTAACTATGCTAAGTGTTTGAGTAGCGCATATTCTGTCTGTTTTTTGTTTTTTATTCTTGGTGTGTTTTTGTTTTATTTTATTTTATTTTAATATTTTTGTTTGTTTTCTCATCCATCTGTCAGGGGTTTGTTATGAGGGGGCTGTGTGTGTATATATGTTTTAAGGTGTGTACACTGAAAATTGATAATCTCTCATATTAGACTTGGATACTACACCTTTCTTTGTTATCTGTTGTATATATTCTGAAAAATCTTTAAATAAATCATACATAAGCTGTAGCTGTAGCCCAGGTGGTGGAGGCCCAGTTAGCTGTAGCCCAGGAGGTGGAGTCCCGGTTAGCTGTAGCCCAGGTGGTGGAGGTCCGGTTAGCTGTAGCCCAGGTGATGGAGGCCCGGTTAGCTGTAGCCCAGGTGGTGGAGGCCCGATTAGCCGTAGCCCAGGTGGTGGAGGCCCGGTTAGCTGTAGCCCAGGTGGTGAAGGCCCAGATAGCTGTAGCCCAGGTGGTGGAGGCCCGGTTAACTGTAGCCCAGGTGGTGGAGAACTGGTTAGCTGTAGCTGTAACCCAAACATCTGAGGTAGGAACCAGGGTAGCTGTGAGTGTAGCCTGGTTAGCTCAGATGTTGGGCCAGGATTTATTTCAATATCACCAGCTAAAAGTAGCATTAACACAAGTTCCAAAGCTCCCAGGGATGATCTAGATGTGATTGATTGATCAAGTTTGCCTGGGGGTGGCCTGGCATATCCAAAATTAAGAAATTTTATGAACAAGAGGTACTGACTCCTCTTTGCTGGGTATAGAGTTGAATTATCCATTTTCCGAGGGCCCATCGAACTCCAGAAAGGTAGCAACATAAAGCAACAACAAATACATATGTTGATGGCACAATCCAAGGGAATTTGATGTTTTTTGAGTCTTTTTTTGACAAACACACAGGACCTGCCTTACTGTGTGTCTGCACCCTGGCGGCCATCTTACTATTCCACTACTACTGTTTATACTAGTATTCCTACTACTACTATTCAATTCAATTCATTTATTTTTGTAACGCCCAAAATCACAACAACAGTTGTCTCGAAGGGCGACTAATAGGGCTACTAATTCTATTACTATTCCTACTACTACTACTATACTACTACTGCTATTCCTACTACTACTCTTTCTACTACTATTCCTAATACTACTACTATACTATTACTTTTACTATTCCCACTCCTACTATTCCTACTAGTACTACTAGTATTCCACTACTATGATACTATTACTACTAATCCTACTACGACTATTTCTACTACTATTCCTAGTGTTACTACTACTATTCCTACTACTACTACTATTCCACTACTACTATACTATTACTACTACTATTACAGCTACTACTATTTCTACTACTACTACTACTACTACTATTCATACTACTACTATTCCACTACTACAATACCACTACTACTTCTATTCCTACTACTAGTACTATTCCACTACTAAAATTTCTACTACTACTACTACTACTACTACTACTACTACTACTACTACTACTACTACTACTACTACTATTACTATTCCTATTACTGCTATTCTACTACTACTATTCCTACTACTATTCCACTACTATTATACCACTACTAATACCACTACCACTACTACTACTACTACTACTACTACTACTACTACTACTACTACTACTACCACCACTACTACTACTACTACTACTACTACTACTATTCCTACTATTCCTACTACTACTACTAGGACCAGAGTAGTACTCCTCTGGTCAGTGTTTACTCCAGCAGACCCTACCTGATTCTCCTCAGAGCTCATGAAAAAGTAAAAGCTCCAGGACTGTGTACCTCCTTAGTCCACTTTGAGTCTGGACAGTCCCGTACGGAGAGCTGAATCCGAGTAGACAGGAGACCACAGAGGGAGAAGGGAGCAAGAGAGGGAGGGAGAGGGGTAAGGAGCGAGAGACGAAAGGGATAGAGGAGGGAAACATTGAGAGAGCAAGAAGAGAGAGAAGGACAAGGAGTGGGGAGAGAGAGACGAGAGAAATAAGTTTGGAGAAATGGGGAAGAGAGAGGAAAGTGGGGTGGGTGGGGTGGGGTGGGGGGGACAGAGTGGGCAGTCTAGTGGAAGTGTTTATTTTTTAATGATAATTCACAGTGGGAGACACAACATGAAAACCTGAATTATTGAATATTATGACACGGGAAGGGGCGGAGTCTGTGTGATGTCGCCAGGCAGATTAGGGTCAAGTGTTGTTTTTTTTTTACTGTTAATATAATGTAACTTTCATATCTTGCTTTTAGTATTTAGCATGTATTCCAGTTCATTTTTTATTTTTTTATTTGACAAAGCAATATTTATGTACAGTTTTGAAGTAATTCACATCTCTGTTGTTTTGTTTGGTTTTAAGCTATGTCAAGGTTTTAATATAACACTATTAAAACCAACAGGAAACTCTTTATAGCTTAAAATACCATGCTGGGGAAGTTGGCATTCCTTATTGGTGAAAAAGTAAGGGATGAAAAGAAAGTGGCCAATGAACAGCCATTTGCTTCTCCAGGTGCTTGACCTTTTGACCCGGAAGTACTTTCTCAGGTATGTGGACAACAGCAGACAGGAAGAAGAGAGCAAAGGAGCAAGTTTTTCTTTTTCCAACAGAGACGGAAAATTGAAGCAGGGCCATTTTGGACAATTTGATGTTTTGTCTTTTTTCCAATGGCATTCCTCAAATTTAACCTCAGTGCAACAAAAACATGGACTATTTCAAACCAAAACCATTTTAGTCGGACTACCTGATCCATGGAAGTGTAAATAAATGTAAATAATTAAAATATAAACTGAATCAGTGAAAAATTTATAAGCAAGGAGTAAACAAGGAGTGAGCAAATACTAAACCAGGGCTAAACCCAGACCTAACCCAGACCTAACCCGAACTAAACCAGGACTAAACCAGAACTAAACCAGGGCTAAACCCAGACCTTACCCAGACCTAACCCGGACTAAACCAGGGCTAAACCAGAGCTAAACACGGACCTAACCAGGATTAAACCAGGACTATGTTGAAATAACATAACAAATCAAAACAAAACAAAAAGTACTACATCAAAGTTCCGATAAATATTTTCAATTTATATATTTTTAGCATTACGACGGAGTATAAGGATCACTTAAATAAAATAAATTATGCGGTTATTATTAAAGTCATAATTTTACGAGAATAAAGTCGAAGCCAGAAAAAGTCATACTATTACGAGAAAAAAGTCATAATATCACGAGAAAAAAGACGTAATATTATGAGAAAAAAGTCATAATATTACGAGAAAAAAGTCGTAATATTATCAGAATAAAGTCGTAATATTACGAGAAAAAAGTTGTAATATTATGAGAATAAAGTCGTAATATTACGAGAATAATGTTGTATTTTTATGAGACTATAGGCTGCTGTGTGTGAATGAGTGACCAATGCGTTATGCGTAATTTGGAGCATTTTGTTCAGATAAACTTTCAACTGGGGTTTACACACGATGAAATACTGTGTCTTTTAGCCCACCATCACCACACTATCATCAGTGTAAGTACTTTGAAGTGACACTGCAAGCATTTGAGTTTGTTTAATCGAAGGAACCATACAGATTTGGAAGAAATTGCTATATCTGAACAAAATGCTCCAAATTCTTCATAATGCACTGGTCACTCATTCACGCACAGCAGCCTATATTCTCATAAAATTACATCTTTGTTCTCGTAATATTATGGCTTTAATGTCAAAATGCTATGACTTTATTCTTGTAGCACTACGACTTTATTCTCGTAGCGCCTGCATAATTTATTTTATTTAACTGACCCTTATACTCGCATAGCATAGGCTATTTGAATTGAAAATTTTATATTTGAACTTGATATACACATTGATTGACTTCAGTGCTAGTACAACCAAATAAGAGTGTGAGAGATAAGACGTCTTGGCTTTATCTGTCCCATGTTTACAGATAGATAGCATTTGTTTATCATAGGGGCTAAATAGTGCATAGGGGCTACATAAACACCTACACCAGCTAGCACACACACGTGCTAGGCTATGTGCAGCAGCTAATGCTAAAACCTAAAGGCATCCCACACATTTGGACGACAAGGAGAATCATAACAGTAGGGAATGGGAACAGCATTGGAAACAGATGGGCATTTTGAAAAAAGTTGTCAGTATGCAGAGTGTTTTTTATGTTGAAGGTTTTGGCCAAATTGTGTCAATTTTACACCTAAATCTGCAAAATTAGAACACTGAAATGTACTGTATTATAGCAAACGCACTGAGAATACACTTGTTAAGGCAGCCTCCATTAGGCCTACCTCTAAATTAGAGCAGGGTGCAACAACATTTTGTACATGCATTCAAAGACCTATGAAATTTGAAAACAATAAAAATGATTGTATAAATAAATAATAATTTATGTTTAATTTAATATGCACTTTTAATTTAATATGCACTTTTTGAAAGTATCTTCAAAACTTGGTGAATATTGAGTTTGCTGACAATATTGAACTTGCTGACATTTTCAGTTAAAGGTGCACTGTATAACTTTTCTGCAGAAAGGTTTGCTATCTGTTTTTTCCATGGATAGGCAGGTTCCACAGTACGGCATTCAAGTTATCTATTTGGAATTTATTTAATTGCAAATATTATGTTGCTCAAAAATACCTGTGGAACTTTCCAGGCATGAAGCTGTTGTTTTCACGTTAACAGCTCCATTTACCATTAGTTCAGTAGAGATTGGCAATTCCAGAGATGAAATCATGCAAATGGTTTTAGTGCTCAACTATGTAAAAACACAGTGGAGCACGTCCTGTATTACCACATGACATGACAAGATGGAACAGAGTGTTTTCTGTTTGAGAGAAGAACTCTCAATATGCAGAGTTTGTGTGTTAAACGTGTGTGAATGAAACAAAACACAACTCCAGGTCTGTTTGTGATGAGGAAACAACATTGTAACATAGATCAGAAAATGTTGCATTATAGACCCTTTAAATTCTAAATAATTTATGTTGTTATTTTTATCTCTTGTCTAAAACATACATCCGCTCTCCCTTGCAGACGTTAGCGCGATGTTGTAGTAAAAGACAATCCGTGTAGGGAGCCCGTTGTATAAAAGTTTCATTTTGAGTCAGGCCTGTGTCACAGAGAGAAACTACATAGACTGATACTTTACAGATCACGCTCTGCTTACAAAGATACTCTCTGCTTATCTGGGCTTGTGGTTTTAGGAATCTGGAGGAAAAAACACAAATTAACCAGGACTAAAACGGGATTTAACCAGGATTAAAGAAAGTGCTGAAAGAAGGACTAAACCGGGCTAGAAAAGGACTAGGTTGGATTTACCATTGCAGAACTTGGACTAAACTGGGACTAAACCAGGACTGAGAATGGACTAAAACAGTACTAGAAAAGGACCGGGTTAAAACTGGACTAAATCATGTCTGAACTGTGATTCGCCAGTATGAAACCAGGAATAAACTAAGACTAGACTAAACCAGAACCAAATCAGGACTAAACCTAGAAGTAAACATAGGACTAAACCAGGACTAAACCAGGACTTGAACAGGACTAAACGAGGACCAAAACTATTTGGAACTACATCGGCAAAAGAACCAAAAAACCAGGTGTCTGCTATCTATCGTAAGATAAAGTCCATGAGTGACACTGAGCAGCCCTGCTCTGCTTATCTGAGCTTGTGGTTAGGTTAATCTAGAATAAAAGACTTTAGTGGAGTTAGCGGAGGCGGAGAGATAGCACTTCAAACTTCCAAAGGGGGATTTAGACAGGAAGCAGGAGGTGGCTACATAAAAGCTAGCGTAAACAAGCCCAGAGGAAGCCTTCCGTAATGATAAACCAGGACTGTACCGCTAGAAAGTTCCACTACTCTGTCATTATATGCTTAGATCCAGCTATTATTGACTTGAAAGCACATTTTGGGAGATTTGGGACAAGTGGAAAAAAAGGGTGGTGCCGCCATATTGATTCATAAAGTGTGATGTAAACAGATTTTGAGTTAAAAGCACATTAGAAATACCAATACATATAGTACTTTTGATGTAAACAAAAATGGGAAATGGTGTATTGATACAAGAGTAATGCATTTCAAGTGGAATTCTAACCTTTGTGTTATTTATCAGGTGTGCATTTATAACTTTGCAAAACAAATGTATTTTTTCTATAAATGTTTTAGACAGTAAGAATATTATGCACAAATGATTAAAATTAAGAAAAAATGGAAAACTTTGCAATCTACAATTCAGGGTTATGTGTCAATTCAAAATGTCCAAAAAAACGTGAAAAACTAAACCAGGGACTCAACCGGGACTCAACCGGAACTCAACCAGGACTCAACAGGAACTCAACCGGGACTCAACCGTAACTCAACCAGGACTCAACCGGGACTCAACCGGGACTCAACCTGGACTCAACCTGGACTCAACCGGGACACAACCGAGACTCAACTGAGACTCAACTGAGACTCCTCTGGGAGTTAGGACTCAACCAGGTGTAAACATGGTCTAAACATTGTGTAAACATGGTCTAAAGATAGTGTAAACATTGTCTAAACAAGGTATAAACTACGACTAAACCAGGAGTAAACCAGGACTAAACCAGGACTCAACCAGGTGTAAACATGGTCTAAACATTGTGTAAACATGGTCTAAAGATAGTGTAAACATTGTCTAAACAAGGTATAAACTACGACTAAACCAGGACTAAACCAGGACTAAACCAGGACTAAACCAGGACTAAACCAGGACGGCACAATCCATGCTTAAGTCCATATCTGAACAACTACTAACAAAGGAACTAAACTAGGACTTAACTCACATTTTGATAGTATACCCAACTAATTTGCATTTTTTGTCACAGTCGAAGGATCAGAATGGCCTCTCCGTGTTGGACCACTCCCTTCTTTATCCCCTGTTATGGGTGCCTGAGTGGGACAAAACGGGTCAAAGTTTAATCCTAACCCGGGTGGTCAGGTTACATCCTGTTTTGGGTTGAGGTCCCTAAATGATCAAAGCATCCAGATGGTGGACATACGATAGGCGGGTTCCAAAAGTTTGAGCTGAATTTTGGACTATGTGGGCTTCCATCCATTATTGTTAATGTACAAATATTTGTAGGTAGTTCCATAAGCCCACTTGGCAGCCCGCAAACATGTGGAATTTTTGGTCCAACTATTGAAGAAAAGGATTTCGTTCTGATAACGCATTTTGTTTACCTTCTCATGTTTGGAGGTGGTAAATATTGCAGCATTGTTCACCACATGTTGGGGCCAGATACAGTCACATTGTAGAGATTTTGTCCGGGATTTCCTATATAATAATTATACTTTTTGCACAGTTAAAATAAAAAAATAAAAAAAATGGTAGCAACACATTTTAGCCATTTGTTATTTTAATATTATTTTAGTATTGGAAATATGCAATTTAAGTCTATTGAAAAAAGGGATTCCACTGGATTTGATTTTAAAATACATGAAATTTACTGACAAAACACAAATTGTATGTGTGTACAAAGCTTCACTGTGTTCTCAAAAATCTTTCACTTGTTTATAGAGATAATTATATATAAAACATCATAACATTTTGTGATGTTGTCCTGTCTATCTTAAATATAAGAGAGTTAGCATCATTATTGATCATTTCAGTATTATAGCAAGTTTTTATAATTGAAACACAAACTCTTATCTACCAATGGCATTCAAAGTTTTCCTTTTGCAAAAAAATGTAAGTAATAAATCTTACTCCACTAGTTACTAACTGACTAAATAAATACATACAAATCTAATTACTAACTAAATCTACACCTAAAATGTTACTCAAAACAAGATTAGTTAATATTAAAAAAAGTATATTTATTTTTAATTTTTTCTGTAATTTAATTAGGGGCAAAAATGTTGACCCTTCAGTATAATATGACTGCTTTCTTGTGTGGTCTGTCTTTCCCATATAATGTTCCTACACAAGTGAATGTGCCCTACATCCTGGCCACCTGGAGTTACTTCCTGTTTCAAATGATGGATGAGCCAATCATGTCGTGTCGCGTGTCCTGCTGCTTCCTACTAGCCTGCTAATGCTAACCTCCCCGTTAGCATCTCTTGTTGGCATTCTTCTATCCAGCACTTAGGATATCTGCTCTAAACTCTTGACCCTAAAACATGGAGACAGCTGGGCCAGAGACACCTGATCCATGTTTGGGTTGTATGTGGGTTGTCCAGAGGGTGAAGCAGAGCGAGATGAGCACAGCGGGTGGGGGAAAGAGAGAGGAAAAGGGGGGAAAACGAAAGGGAAGGAGAGTGTGAGGGGGAAGAGAGGAAATGAGAGAGAAACAGATACATAGAAAAGAAAGGAGAGAGGACAGAGAGAGGCCGAGAGAGATGGGGGTCAGGATGAAAGGGAGAGAGAGAGAAAGAGGGGGACATAGAAGGAGAGGCAGAGAGAGAAAAAGTGTCATTGAGAGTTCGATAAGAAAATGCAGCCTTGGATATCTATATAGTGAGGATATAAAGGAAGGCATTGGACTACATATTTTTGTTCCTGAAATTGAATAATGAAAATGTGATGTAATGTTTTAACAACTTCTACATCACAGGGCTCTTCCACAAAATGATCCAGGCTTATTTAAATCTTCAGATAGCAAAATCTTATGGAGTTCCGATACCTGGATGATATTAAAAAAAAACTTATTTAGACAATAGAATGTAATTTTCGACATTAAATCGTCTGTGTGGCCTTATAGTGATCTTATTTTGATACAGCTCAAGATCATTCTAAAGCTATTCGGGAAAGGTTAATTTCTGTCCTGTGAATGTGACATATTTAGTATCGATACCTGCTAAAGTTAGTATTTAGTTTCAATACTAATTTTAGTATCGATTAGTATCTGATTTTTGATACTTCTAACATGTGTCCTTGATGTGCTTTCTCTCTGCAGACATTCCATGCTAACACAGACCCAGCAGAGGTGGTGCTGAACAGAGTGCCTCAGCCTGTCTTAGCACGCTTTGTACGGATCAGACCTCTGGCCTGGAAGAACGGGATAGCACTGCGCTTTGAGCTGTACGGATGCCAAATCACAGGTAAAGACTTATCTGTTATTTTATTTAATTTGGACAGTATAAATTAAAATCACCGTATGGAACTTTTTAGCCACAAAAATAGTCATATAAATGCATAAATTTTTTTTATTTTGTTTTTCATTTTAGTTGTTTTTATTGCACTGCATCTCAACAAACCTCACTTATATTTGGCCTGGAAGAGGGCCTCTTCCTACTTGTTTCCATGGAAATGTTGTCAATTGACTATAATTTTTCATTGGAGGATATTTCGAAGTATGGTTTTAACATGTAATTAAGCGGGTGACGTGCAACCTTCAAGAAGTTACATACTGTTGTTTAATGAACAACATTACAGTTTAGTTCCATCTGGTTCCATCTATTGTCCTTAATAAAAACAAAGAATAACTTGATATATTTTTGGGTTGTCTCTGGTATTTGTTTCCTCATGGTTCTCATCCAAGCGCCTTTTAAATGTACAGGCAAATCAGTCTTATCAGCGAATAGCTTCTTACACTTTACTTTTCAGAGTAACACAAGAGGAGATAACACCAGGCTGTTGATTCTACAGGAGGAGAAAAAAAACTATAGAAAAAGCCTGCACATAGGGATTGCAGAAGACATTTAGTAGTGCTGACGGTTTAAGAGTTTGCAGATCAAACTTTCATGTCGTTATGTCACAAACTGGAGGTGTAAATAATGTATATATGCAGCAGTGTGTGCGAGTATTTTTTGGGGTCAGGTCCCTATGACGTAATTTCTGTATTATTTGATCAACAACAAGTGTTAAAGTTCAGATATGGGTTAAAATAGGTTAAGATTAGGGTTTAGGTTAAGTTTAGGCGAGTAGTGACTATGTTTAAGGTTATGATCAGACTCAAGGAAGTGAATGGAAGTCAGTGCAATGTCCGCACAACATATGGAAATGTGTGTGTGTGAGTGACAGGAGGAGGGGGACTTGAATGTTTCATTGGAGGGTTTTCAGATCTATGCTAAAAATAGACCCAGAACAAGATTACATACATGTGTGTGAATGGAGTGAGTTGTCTATGCTGCCAGTCAAAAGTTTGGACACACCCTCTCAGTGTTTCTTTCTTTATGTTTACTACTTTCTACATTTTATACACATGAAAGATATCATGTATGTATGTGATGTAATATATATGGAATTATGTAGTAAACTGATTTAAGTTTGGAGACTAATTTCAGTTCATTTAGTTTCTGGGTCATGATAAATAAATAAATAAATAAATAAATCAAATCTTAATATATATTTTTTGTTTGTTTGTTTGTTTTTTCAAACCAATTTAAGTGCCTGTCAAGTGAAGTGAGAATAGAGCATGTGTAAATAAATTTAAAGGTGCACTCGGAACTTTTCTGATGGAGGCTCTGGCACCCGATTGTCTTTATGGAGATGCGATTGCTTTGCCTGGAATATTCCACAGTATGACATTTAACTTGTCTGTCTCCATGGAGACAAGAAGGTGACAATACCAGGCGAAGCTACAGATCAGATCTGTGGAGAGGCGAGCCCACTCACAGTAAGAATGCATATTTTTCGAGGTTTGTTTGATCAGCTGCAAGATGCTATGTGTTTTATTTTGGAACATTTAAGGCAAAGCAGTAACAAGTCCAAGACAAGCAGGTGGCAGACTCTCCACTAGAAAAAATACATAGTACAACTTTAATATGGCAACAAATCTGTCAAAACAAGACTTTCTTATTTCATGTGCAATTATCTTTACACAGCCATATTTTAACATTAATGACATGTCTAATCTGACGGTATAGCATTCCTTTGTATAGGCTCTAGTGGTGCACTTACATCTTAAAGACCCACTCATTCTGCACTTGAGTTGGAGAGCTTCTGCTGCTAACTTTGTTCCACCCACTCGTGTTACAAACGGACCCATTTTCTTTTCCAGTTTTATTCTTGCAGCAAACACCTTAAACGTCTACACCATAATGAGGATATTAAAGGAGCTGTACCTGTTTTTTATTGTCTTAAAAAATGTGAAAAACAGAATTGGATAAATGTAAACTGTTTGCAGTGTTCCAAATTTCTCACTTAAAAAGCACAGACACCTTAAGACTTTCTAACCCACTGAATAAAGTGTTATATATGAGTGCATTCTGAGTGAAAGTAACCAGTAAACTCAGAACCAACTCACAGGACTAAATCAGGACTAAGCGAATACTAAACCAGGTCTACACCAAGTCATTGCATCAATGCTAGAACTAAATGAGATGGAATCAGATCTCACATAAACCAGGACTAAACCAGGAATAAACTAGGATTAAATCCAACCCAAATTAGGGCAAACCAATTCCTGTATGAGCCACAAAATAGGACCACGTTTGAACTAAACCAGGACTAAATCAGGACTAAACCAGGACTAAACCAGGATTAAACCAGGACTAAACCAGGACTAAACCAGGACTAAACAAAGACTAAACCAGGATTAAACCAGGATTAAACCAGGATTAAACCAAGACTAAACCAGGACTAAACCAGGACTAAACCAGGATTAAAGTAGGATTAAACCAGTTCTAAATCAGAATTTTCAAATGGACCGCTTCATCCTAAATGATACTAAATGCATTATCTTTCCTATACATTTTCCAATTTCTGTACCAACATGAATGGTCCCATTATAGAGCCCTGTGGTACTGCTTTGATACTAAGATCGTTTTCACACCTAATAGTCCAGTAGACTCGGTTCGATTCGGGACCAAAATTGAAACATTGTTAACATTTTCAACTGGAGCGGTTTGCTTTCACACTGCTTTTTGTCAAACGAACCACACCTTTTGAGAAGCTTGTCTAATCCTTCACATGTGGTGGCACTGTACCAAAAACCATGGAAGGAAACAAGACAAAAAACCATGAAGAAGAAACGCTGCTCGTCTATTGGTCAATACAACGCAACTTCTTTTCCGCAGGGAAATGTAACTGACATATATTTTCGTCAGACCATATTTCTATAAGGGCTTTTACCTCCTCTTCACTCCACGTCTGACCACGAGCCATTTCTCTGCTCCGCTAGCTTTGCACCCGTGTTTGTTTTGGTTTTATTTACCCAGAATGCTCTGCATGTAATCTGCTTCCTGTCTTTGGAGCGGCCTGTGGTCCGCTTGGCGTTCACATATGCATTCGAACCGTACCAGAGTTCACTTCAACCGGACCGAGACCTAGGTTTTTTGGCGGACCAGAGTTCGCTTTTTTGGACCGTATCAGAGTTCGATTGCGCATTCACACCTGACCAAATGAACCGGACTTTGTGGCCAAAAGAACTAGAGTTCGATTAAAGCATACTAACCAGTGCTAGTGTGAATACGACCTAAATGTGTCTTTTTATATTAAAGGTATGGTGCCTTTATGCAATTGATGGCAAACATGAACACTGAACAACATTGCGTTTGTAATTAGATTTGTGATTTATGTTTTAAAAATAAGATGGTGTTAAAAGTTTTAAACACGTCCAGGATAATTAACAATAAGACTGAAATCTAACTAATACAAGATTCACATTTCAGAACATGTTTGTACAGATCTAAACTACACTATAAGGTTAGCAGTTTTTATGCAGAATAAGACTGGGAATTAGTTTGCAGCTTTTGTGAATTTGATTAATCTTGCAACCCTAATTGAATTCGAGCTTCCGTTCTCTCCTCTCTCCAGATGCCCCATGCTCCGAGCTCCAGGGAATGCTCTCCGGCCTCCTTCCTGATGCCCAAATCTCAGCCTCCTCGTCCAGGGACATGGTCTGGAGCCCTGGCACCACCCGCCTCGTGGCTAGCCGTTCTGGGTGGTTCCCCGCATCAGTGCAGCCCATTGCAGGAGAGGAGTGGCTACAGGTATTGAGGCTAATGCTAATGTATCAGATGCCCTCCCATGACACTATGTATATATACAATGAGGCAAATAAGTATTGATTTTGCAAGTTCTCCTACTTAGAAATCATGGAGAGGTAGGAAATTTTAATCTTAGGTGCATGGTTAGGTGCATGGTTAAATTTTCATCTTAGGTCCAGGTTACCGGGGACTGTTACCGACTGCAGACACATCACACTGCACTGAGCTCTTTACTTTTCTTTTATCACGCTGTATCACTTTGATTTATATTGTCAGAGAGAGAGAGAGAAACCTCATATTAACTCTCTAAGTCCCATTCATGTGTGTCTATAAATATATTTGTACAGTTATACACATTTATATACGTATAATGTCCCGCTCGGCAGCAACTTTAAAAAAAAAACTTTTTTTGAAATGAACGTAGCGTTGGGACAAATGTCCGCGTGTGTCCAATAGAAACGAGGCACCAGTCAGACACGGAAGAAAACACTACATGACAACGCTTCTGTAACTTTCACTCATTGAGAAATATTTCTCTGCATCAGGCCCAATGTCCCGCCCCCAGAGCCATATACCCCACCGTGATTGGTTTGTTCATTAACCTTTTATATTAATTTGGGGGCCACAAACTCCGCGCCCCCAGGCCTCAATTGGCCCGCGGCCGCGAATCTGAAACCCCTGACCTGAGATGAAAATTTCAGACCCCTTCATGATTTCTAAGTGCACTTGCATATTGTGTGTATATATATATATATATATATATATATATATATATATATATATATATATATATATATATATATATATATATATATATATATATATATATATATATATATATATATATATATATATATATATATATATATACACACCCCTTCATGATTTTTAAGTGGAAGAACTTGCAAAATCACTGGCTGTTCAAATACTTACTTGCCTCACTACATATGTATGTATATGTATGTATGTGTATATATATATATATATATATATATATATATATATATATATATATATATATATATATATATATATATATATATATATATATATATATATTATATATATATATATATATATATATGGGGCGACAGTGGCTCAGTGGTTAGAGTGTTGGTCCCCCAACCCGAAGGTCGGAGGACGCCCCGCTCGGACGTCGTTGTGTCACCCACATTGCCTAGTATGAAAGTGGTGCGTGTGAATGATAGGTGGTGGTTGCAGGGGCCGATGGTGCAGATTGGCAGCCTCTCTTCTGTCAGTCTGCCCCAGGGCAGCTTCTGCAATGTATTTCCATCCAATGTTGCATTAATTCACCAAGATGTGTGAAAATGATGTCTGAACCACTCTTTGAAATTTTGAGCCCGATGGATCCTGGCATTGTCATCTTCGAACATGCCCGTGCCATCAGGGAAGAAAAAATCAATTGATGGAAAAACCTAGTCATTCAGTATATTCAGGTAGTCAGCTGACCTCATTCTTTGAGCACAGACTGTTGCTGAACCTAGACCTGACCAACTGCAGCAACCCCAACCTATGGTGACTTTTTTTTTGGCCAGGCAATGTATAACCCTGTAATGTGGCGGATACCCCTCCAACGTCCTGTATCCCTGTGTGTCAGATGCCCTCCCATGCTCCTATATCTCTATGTGTCAAATGCCTGAAAATGTGTCCAGCATCAACTAGGACTAAAACAGTAGTAAACTGGAACTAAACCAGGAAACTGGAACTAAACCAGAACCAAACAGGAACTAAACCAGGACTAAAGCAGATCTAACTCTGCTCAAACTCTGCTCAAATCAAGGACTAAGATAAGACTAAACCACAACTAAACAATTTTTTAACCATATCTGAAGTGGGACTAACCCAGTACTCAACCAGGACTCAGCTGGGACTCAACCAGGACTCAACCATGTCTAAACCAGGACTAACCAAAGTCCTATGTATCTACCTCTAGTAGATAATGGCCACTGCAGAGTGGGAACCCTCACAAGCACTGCAATTTTGTAGATGCTCTGTACTTTTTACTTTCATTTAAACAAATGACAGTATTTTCTCTTATATTTTCCATTCTTTAGGTGGACTTGGGCATTCCTAAAACCGTACGTGGGGTGATCACTCAGGGAGCCAGAGGAACAGACGCAGAGAGTGGAGCCACTGGAGAGAATCGCGCTTTCGTCCGTAAATATAAAGTGGCCTACAGTGTCACCGGAAAAGACTGGAACTTTGTCACTGACAGCAAGACTAGCATGCCCAAGGTAAACTAACCTCTAACAGATATCTTTGACAATGTAAGATTTATTCACTCTTCAATATTTGTAAATATATATATATAAACTCAAGATATAATTTTTTAACACATTTTTGAAATCAAGTCCCTCATATTTGTGTTTTTGTCTGCAGATTTTTGAAGGGAACCTGCACTACGACACCCCTGAGCTCCGACACTTTGAGGAAGTGGTGGCTCAGTATGTGAGGTTGTACCCAGAGCGGTGGTCTCCAGCTGGGATTGGAATGAGAGTCGAGGTCCTAGGATGTGATCTTCCGGGTAAGAGCACAGATAACTCATGATAATTCCTCTATGATAATGTCTTTAGTGTTGTTTGATCTTGGTTTGATTTTGGTTTAGTCCTGGTTTAATCCTGGTGTAGCCCTGGTTTAGTCCTGTTATAGTCTTAGTTTAGTCCTAGTTTAGCCCTTTTTTTAATCCTGTTGTATTCCTGTTGTAGTCTTGGTTTTTAATCCTCTTGTAGTCTTGCTTTGGTCTTGGTTTAGAACTGATTTAATCTTGGTTTGTTTTCTATGCACAAACAAGCATCTTATACTATTGGGAAAATGGTAATAAGAAATCAGTCATTTTCAAATCTCATAAAAGCACTATTACTAACAATATGTGTTGAAAATACCTTAATATTGTATTTTTTGCACAAAATTTTATGACGAGACCCCATCTAAAATATGTTTGGTAAAGACGTTTTACCGAATGGACTAGCTAGTTAGTTATTGCAACTTTGGCCTGTTAATTAATTTATACATTTATTTACCGTATTTACCAGTTTATCTGTAATTTTATGATAGGGCTACCATTTCCAACCACAATACACCACAGTTAGCCAATTCTGCAGGAGCTCAGAAGGGACAAACTTCTTTTTTTCTCACATCTTCAAAGGCATATTTTTAGTCTTTCAGTTCATGGTGTCCTTTACTGAAGCTAGGAATCCCATAGTAACAAGTTTTATGGTTGTGTCGCTTTACTTTTCCTCCTAAAACTAAAATTATCCACCTTGAAAAAGCAAAGATGGGGATTTTTCTAGCATCCTTTGAAATACTTCCTTCTCCCCTCATAAATATTAAAATTCTGACAGCGTAAAACTTGGCAGAAAAAGAAAGAGTGAATGAGGAGAGAGAGGAGAATGGGGTGAGTGAGGAGAGAGAGAAGAGGGAGAGAGAAGGGGGAGAGAGGAGAATGATGAGAGAGAGAGAGATGGAGAGAGAGAGGGGGAAGGGATAGGAGAGAGGGGAAAGAGAGATAGAGGGAGAGAGGTGAACAGGAGATATAATAAAAAAAGGTGTTGGTGACAGGTAACAGTAGTAGTGGAAGCTAGCGACATTTATGGCCTGTGCAATATACGTCAAGCTGTGAAAACAATGCTACTGGTTATTAAGTGTAAGAAAATGCCATTTCTTTAGTTATAAATTGGTTCAAGATTGGCTAAAAGACAAACTAAAGGACATAAATGGGTGACAGATAGACTAAATCAGGAATAGACCAGGACTAAATCAAGACAAAACCAGGATTAAACCAGGACAAAACCAGGGCCAAATAAAGACTAAACAAGGACTAAATGAGGCCTAACCCAGGACTAAACCAGAGCCAGACCAGGACTAAACTAGGACTAAACCAGAGACAGACCAGGACTAAACCAGGACTACACCATTACTAAACCAAATCTAAATCAGAGCAAACCAATGCCAGTAAGACTAAACAGTGACCAAAATCTGAATTAATCCAGGACTTTTTCAGGATTAGACCAGGACTAGACCAGAATTTAAACCAGGACTGGAATTATTTATGTAATATGATGTCCTCTTTGAGAGCTAAATGTCCCTGTGTGTCCATGGGGTCTTATTCTGTGTAAAAGCTGCTAACCCTGTAGAGTAGACCTCTACAAACATGTTCTTAAATGTCCCTGTGTGTCAGATGCCCTCCCTGTGTCTCCATGGGCTCTTATTCTGTGTAAAAGCTGCTAACCCTGCAGACTAGACCTGTACAAATATGTTCTGAAATGCATGGGATTCTTGGATTAGTTTAGCAGTTCAGATTTCACTCTTCTCTCAAATGGATGAGGTTTAAAATGTGCACTTTGAATTGAACCTCTTTGTCTCTGTGGAGATGTAATTAAACTCATCTATGACAAATAAGTGACAGCACCAGATCTGTGGAGAGGCGAGCATGCTTACTGTATGAATGTGTGTTTCCGAGCAATAGAAACTGAATAAAAAGATGGATATGTTTAATGCTAAACTGAGGCCAAAGCTTACTTCATGGAAACGATGACCATCATAATGCACCTTTAAAATGTCCATTGCAAATCTAGTCAGTAAATCTTTCAGGTCTTGAAATATATGGTCCTTTGCTCCTTGTTACTGGTTAGTGGTTTAGGGTGTGTGAATAAAAGTTGGTTGCGTTTAGGTCTCTTCATGGTGTGTTTAAAGCATGCTGGAAACCAGGGCATTGTATTGAGTCATAGAAGGAGTGGCTGAGTGGTGCAGCTCATATGTAAAGCAACATCTGGTCAGTGGCCATATTGTTTTTTTCTATTAACATTGCTCCTGTTTGACTCTGGGGAGGCATTCTCTTAGACCAATACCAGTCCACTCTCTCTCTCTCTCGCTGTCTTTCTCCTCTCTTTTACTTTCTCTCTCTTTTCTTTTCGACCCTTGGGAGGCATTCTGTCAGACCAAACCCAGTCCACTCCTGCTGTTTGAGTACTAAGTGGCTCACTTACATTTTCCAGGTGACATAGCGTGGGAGAGGGAACTGTTAAGGTCAAAACTACAATGTTCTCAGTTCATAAATATTTTATTCAAAATTACACTTTTCCACAGTGTAGGGGAGCCAAAACTACACTCAAGGAACTAATGATTTAAAACCACAGTATGTAACTTTCTGCAGGTGGCACGTCACCTGTATGATTCCATGGAAATAGAAAGTTAAAATCACACTTTGGGACATTCTCCATGGATGTAGATAAGATCTTCAGATCTTGAGCTAGTCTTGGTCAGAACTACCTTAGCTGGAGGATTTGACCTATGGTGCATGTTTTGGGTTGATGAGGGAACCCGTGGTGCCTGGAGAAAATCCACCCAGGGAGAAAATGCAAAACTACAAACAGAAGGGCTTGGGTTTCCTCTGGGCACTCAGGTTTCCCCCATCAACCCAAAACATGCACCATAGGTCAAATTCTCCCGCTGAGGTAGTCCTGACCAAGACTAGCAACAAGATCTTGGAGCTACGGTGCTCACTGCTCCTGAGGAGATGCAGACACTGAAGATTTGGCCAAATGCAGAGGACAAATTTCCCTACAGGGACAATAAAGTGTGCCTTAAAAGCAATACAATCTCAGACGATTAGGTGGTGTACCCTCAACTAGAAAAGTTACGTATTGTGTCTTTAAATTTTGTTTTAATGACTAAACAGGAAACCAAGAATCAAATGTAACAAAGCATATAAATTACATAGAAAAAAACAAATCTTCTAACTTTCATCTTTTTTTCTCAGTCCCTCCAAATACTATAAGTATTGTTTACATTTTTATATAAGCAGTACTAAAACTGCTAGCCTTGATCAGAGGGGTGATAGCTCACACACACACATCTCCATAGTTGGCAAATGGAACTGCAGCTTTGCATTGTAATGTGCTTAAACATATGCCCTTGGCAGTGGTATATGTGTCTGTGTGCACCCAAGGGACCCTTTGCACCCTCTGCACCTCATGCACCCATTACCCAGCCAGGCTCTCCCCACAGGACCTGCTCTAAGTGTGGGACACCTTATGCATGAAAAGCACTACACCCTCTCTTCCATTCTATTCTTCCATTTTTTTCTCTTTCTCTTTATCTCTCTCTCTCTCCCTCCTTCCTTTTTTCTCTCCCTCTCTTCCCCCTCCTCCATCTGTCTGTCTATATTTCTCTTCCTAGCCCCCTCACTCCCATCTTGTGCACCTCTCTTCCTCCCTCTCTCTCCTGTGTCCCTCTCTTCCTCACTCCCTCCCCTGTGTCCCTCTCTTCCTCCCTCTCTCTCCTGTGTACTCACCTGCTCCACTCCACATTATGTAAGACAACACCCACTGCAGAGGCACCCCACTAGAATTTAAAATGGCCCTAATCTGGGCATGCTCACAATGAGATTTACAATTGTGATTTGGCCTAAGATATGGTACAGAGGAGGGACAGTGAATATATGATATGCAAGATATGTGCTATATCGTGGCAAAGCTATAAAAAACAAAAGCTATATTCCTTGGACACAATAAGAAAAATTGCGTATTGCAGCTTTAATCTTTTATCAAACACGCCTTAAAACCAACCCCAGCTCTTTGTGCACGCCTTGTAGCAGTGAGGAGGCTAAACCCATAATGGATATTTTACATTTAGTGACAAAGCCCCTCCCTTTCGCTAAACCCATCCGTCACTCCAAGATGCTGACGCAGCAAAATGTCCGACACGGGAAAAAAAATCTTCAATTATGTAGAAAGCTTGACGTAAATCTCCGAGTAGCAGCGAGGGAGAGAGGGGGAGGGCTAAATGCTAGCTCAGGCCAGGATGTGATAGGAATGACAAGCAGCTATTGTTTGAATATTAGCCTCGTGGGAGCAAAGATACAGCTATCGTTTAGGGTTAGCATACAGCAAGAGGTTGGGGGCCAGAGTGTGTTGACAGAGATGTGACTGGTTTGAATTATGCAAAGAAGATAGAATTAACATACTGAGCTTGGGTAAATATTTAAGTTTTTATAAGTGGAGTATTAGCAAAGAGATCCCAATTATGCTAACAGTTGTACACGTTAAAAACAGACCTAGTTCATTTTGAACAGTTTGCAGTGGTCCAAAGTTATGCGTCCTAATTCTTCACCACGATGAGTTTATAAGCACTTTTCACAACTTTCAGAGACTAGAGTGCAATTTTGCCTTGAGAATAAAGCTAACTAGCATGCCAACAGCACACTTCCTTGATTCTCAGACAATAAAACAATAATAATAATGCCTTACACTTTTAATGCGCTTTACAGGCTTGTCAAAGCCTCTCAAAGCACTACACTAGACTCATTATTCATTCATTTCCACACTTGGCGATGGTATGCTACTATTGTAGCCACAGCTGCCCTGGGGCAGACTGACAGAAACAAGCCAATCTGCGCCATCGGCCCCTCCGACCACCACCAATCATTCACGCACATGCCACTTTCATACTAGGCAATGTGGGTGAAGTGTCTAGCCTAAGGACACTACGACAGAACTTGGTCCGAGTGGGATTTGATCGTCCGACCTTTGGCTTGGGGGACGAAAGTTCTAACCACTGAGCCACTGTCGCCTCCACAATGCTTTATAATTAAATGCAGACAGCGCAGAGCAGACACGTTTAACAACAGACTTATTTTGAGCTGCATATATGTATATCTGTACTGGAGAAAGACAAATTTTGCTCAAATACATCAGGAAAAATTGTGTACAGCTCTTTAAGTTCATCATCTATAAGCAATCTAATGGCTAAAATATATGTAAACATATGCCCTTGGCAAATTGTAATGCAAATTTTGACCTTGAAATAGCATGATCTAACGTAGCATTGACCCCATTTCAGACTGAACGCACAAATGTGTCATTTAAAACCGCCAAAGGAGCAATTTCTCTGTCAAAACCCCATCACATGTCAAGACGGTTGCCGCGGGCAACGATGGCACACTGCATATATTGGATCTAGCATAAACAGACAGAAAAATGCAATGTTTTTCTCACGTTAGCCCGGGCGCTAGCTACGGTGACACTGAAAGGTCAAACTTAGACGCAGTGACAAGTCGTAACCTTTAGATTCATTGCTGCACAGAATGTTAATATATAGGGTGTGTAATCGTGTCCAGTGAAAACAATTGTTTCGTATTGAAATGAATTGGTTGTTTTCAAATGGGAGAGCATCTGACACACAGGGATATAGAGGGATGGGAGGGCATCTGACACACAGGGATATAGTAATGGCAACAGCAATAGTAGTTGCAGTAGCAGTAATAGTTGTATGGTTGAATTAGTAGTAGGAGTAGTATCCAACCTCACCTCAACATCTGCAGATTAACTGGAGACATTTGGGAGGGCATCTGACACATAGGGATATAGGGAGATCGGAGGGCATCTAACACGCAGAAAGCAACAGCAACAGCAGTAGTGTTACAGTATGTTGGAAGTTGGACGAGTAGTAGCAATATTATCAGTAGTAGTAGTAGTAATAGTAGTAGTAGTTGTTGTCTTTATTTATTTCTTATATAAAATCCACAGAAGACTTTTATTTTGAAACTCCAACCTTGAAGTAACTTGTAACTTTCCCTTGTATTCTAACCCATATAATTATCATCTTATAAACCAGTGGACACATGTTGCACACACCACAGTTCTAATCCTCTACTGTTATTGAGACCAGATGGGCCACTGCAAAGCATTCTGGGAGTTTAATCATCAAAACTCAAATCTATCTTCTACATAAACCAGGGAAGCAACTTTTCTTTCCCATCTGTTTTTGTGGCCAATTTATAAAGTCAACAACTCATTCCAAACGCGCTAGGCTAATCGCTAACATATGCTGTGAGTTAGCACTGACACTATTGATGAGTGTACTGGGGAAAGGGTGAATCATATTTTATTTTTTCTTTATTGGAGATGAACGCTTTGAATTATATAGAATTGTGATGAACAACTTTGAGATGTGGAAGTCCAGTGAGGTCATACGACATGGCACACAAAATGGAAAATCAAAAACGGGCTATCTTCATGTAACTATAATGTAATAATCTTGTATAGTGGACTTTTCTATGGGTTTAATCCTGGTTTGTGATGATTTTGGCTTTATAAGTATCTATTTTTAAACTGGGTTAAGTCTCTGCTTACCCTGGTTGTTATTTTATATTATAGTATAATGACTTTTACAGCTGTCATTTACTTACAGTGGTTGAAGTAAGTTGCACTGACACGACCTAAATCCCATATATTCTGATCTAAAATGGGTCTAAACCAGGACTGAACCAGGACTAAACCAGGACCAAACCATATTGCAGTTTAAACTTTAAAATATTTACCCCAACCGCTACTAAACTTTTTTTTTTTTAATTAAACTTTCTCTAAACAGCATGTCTTAAAATATACTACTACTACTACTACTACTACTGTTACTATTACTATTGCTACTGCTGTAACTGCTACTATACTACAATTACTACTAAGGTAGTCCTGGTTTGTGTATTGCTAGGTCCTACTATTTATACCGCTACTACTACCAAAACAACAACAACATTAGACAGTGTTGTTCCCACCCAGAGCGCCCATGGGAGACTATGTCTTACTGTGACTGGAAGAGGAAGCATAAGGGTCTAGTCTGGAATCAAACACAGACTCAATCCCAGGTCTGGACTGAGGTCTGAGATGGATGGATCAAAGGAACTCCCCCTGACCCTGAGAGTGGGGTGGGCTATAGTCTGACGTGTGGTTCCTATTGGGCTGCAGTTATGTATACAGCAAGTTAATCAAGAGTAGAAAGAAACCACACCAGAAATGTGTAGAAATCACTGAATGAATGGCTTTCAAAACATGTTGCTTAAAACATTGAATTAATTAGCCTACTATTTAATTATCGTAAATTTCAGTCTATAAGCTGCTACTTTTTTCCCATGCTTTGAACCCTGCAGCCTATACAATGGTGCGGCTAATTTATAGATTTTTACTGGCTAATGGCCACCGGGGGGCACTCTCTAGCAATAAATGCAAAAGTGAGACAGACAAGTTTTGATTTTAAACTGTCATTTTGCTCATCATGCACACACTCTCATCCACACACGAAAAAATGCCAATGATGCAGCTTTTAAGATAAAGGCAATGGGTCTGTCCATCAAAGAAGGAAATAGAGCCACTGCACATAAGCTTGACCATCAAAGGAGGAATTAGAACCACTGCACGTAAGTTTGGCGCGATGGTGCGACATTGGAGGTGGTAGTGAAAACAACTTAGTCAATGTAAAAAGACAATTTCAGAGGAAATAAAAGCAGATGGCCTGTGGTGGTGCTGTTTTATTTTCTAAATCTGAGGTCATGTTCATCCTGTATTGACGGCGTGTTGGTCCCGATTTTCACGAACAGTTTGAAAGAAAGCATGTCTTAAATTAAAACTCAAAAACTTCCATGTCTTCCTCCGTAAATATCCTATGTTACAACATATTTGTAACATGTGTCTTATATTCAAGTGTGGCTTATATATGTACAAAATGTATTTTTCTTTTCAAATTTAGCTGGTGTGACCTATAGTCAGGTGTGCTCAATAGTCCAAAAATTACAGTATGTAGTAGTCGTGGTAGTAGTTCCAGTAAAACCTTGAAGAGTTGTTTAATGTTCTGTTACCGTGGCTACCAACTGAAACATCTCACTGGTGAATCTGAGAAGTCTGTTCACTGTCTGTAAATGTCTCAGATATCAGTTATTTCAGTGTTTTAAATGAAGCTAGTCCCTGTATTCCATTCACGGCAGTTGGGCATTTGTTTACCCATTGCTATAGTGATGTCATAAAGATGGTCGCAGAGCAGTGATATAGACTGTGATCTAACTGTTTCCGAACTACTTGTGCTAGTATAAATGAGTTATGCATTGGTTAAAATATAGTAGTATTAGTAGTGGTTATTATACTAGTAGTTGGTTAATGAAAAGTTAATGAATTACAATTTAAATTTGTTGTAGTAATAGGTAGCATTAGTAGTACAAGTATTAGTCACAGCCAGTATATGTTAAAGCAGTTGTAGTTATGTAGTAGTAGCATGCTGTACTAGTTCTTGAAGTGACATTGGTAGTACCAGTAGTAGTAGTAGTAGTAAGTAAGTAGCTTTAAGACTATACTTTATGTGCAAAGAAGCAAAAGTAATGAATTAGCTTTGGTGATGTCATTATGATGTGGTGTCTTATGGCTTAAATAGTTAAAATACAGTGAAGATAAAAAGTGATGTGTTGTAGATAAAAACCTGTTAAACTCTTGGACAGGCACTACCCGATAAGGTAATATGCTGTTGTTGGAATAATATGGATGTTTCAAGCGTTAAACAACCTATTTCCTAGTATTTCGTCCAATCAAAATCCTTATAGGGACATAAAAAGGACTTGATTGCCAGATATTTTATTTACACATCTCTTCTCTTCTGAAATTCAAGATTTTGATCAACCACCAACACAAAACATATTAAAAGGCAAGCTCTATCTGTCTATCTTTTGAATCACACTAGTTCAAACATTATCCTACTTTTCTAATCTTGTTTTTAATCTGTTTTTACTGCTCATCGGTATCATGGCAGACAGTAGCATATTAGCCAGTGTTAAAAACACCAAGAACAATGTGCTAAGGATTATGTCTACTCTCACAGATTCACTTCCTGTATTTGTGTCGAACCAGAAATACTTTATTCCTTCTGTCAACACTGTAGCAATAAGGAGATTTATTTTAATGTGGGTTGTACTGTATGCATGAGGTGAAATTAGGTCCACTATAAAGTAAGCCTAAAGCAAGACTAAATTGGGCCCAGACCAGGACTAGACCAGGACTAAACCAGGACTAAACAGAACTAAATTAGGTATTTTGTATATCAGGACTAGTCTTTTGAGTGTCTTGAAGGTGCAAAAATGCTATATAAAAATGTAACCATTTACCAAGTCTAAACCAGGACTAAACCAAGGCTAAACCAGCACTAAATCAGGACTAAACCAGCAATAAATCAGGACTAAACCTGGTCTAAACCAGGTCTAAACGAGTAATAAGTGTATAATGTGTTATCTCTGCATCTCTATACATTTACTTTTTTAAGGGTTAAATGTTTATATATTTTTAAATTAACCTAATAATTGTACCTTTTCTCCTCAGAACTGTCCACTCCTGCTGACACAGTGACACCTACTCCGCCTCCGGTCACAGAGACAACTAGCATTCCCGTGACCACAACAGGTGAGTGTCCATCTTCGTAACAACAAACCAGGAAGTGAAATTATTTTTATTAATTTATTTGACCAAAAATTTCAATACCTATTTGAATTAATTATACTTTAAATAAAATATATGATTTTTTGGGGGAATGTTTATGGATACATTACCTTCCTCTTTAAGGACCACTATTTAAAAGAAATTAAAGGTGCACTGTGTAAATTTTCTGTTTGAGGGTCTGCCACCTTCTTGTGAAGGAGATATTTTTTAGCTATAAAAACCAGTACATTTTTCCCTCACTATAACATCGTTCACCTTTCGCGGTCTTGTGTTCTGTGCTCTGATTGGCTTAGGGACAGTAGACCATTGTCAATCAGTCTCCTCAGTGCCGTGTCTCCTGTATAGTACAGAATGCGTTCAGACAAATTTACATAAATGTTCGATCGCAGTGTGACTCTGAAGTGCTGTATGTTTGCAAGTTTTCTCCCCAACAAAACACACACAAAACACACAACACATGTCGATGAAGCGTTCTGCATTCTGTTTAAACAAGAGAAAAATGTGAGAAAATGTTAATGCCTGTCTGAGAAAAGTGTATAAAGTGTGTGGTGAGGGGTTTTACAGCCTTAAAACATATATCATAATTGTAAAAAAATAAAGCTGACTACTTTGCGGATTTCACCTATTGCTGGTTATTTTTAGAACGTAACCTCCGTGATAAACGAGGGACCACTGTATACATCCATCCATCCATCCATTTTCTTCCGCTTATCCGGGGCCGGGTCGTGGGGGCAGCAGTCTAAGCAGGGACTCCCAGACTTCCCCCACCCCGGACACCTCCTCCAGCTCCTCCGGTGGGACCCCAAGGCGTTCCCAGGCCAGCCGAGAGACATAGTCCCTCCAGCGTGTCCTGGGTCTTCCCCGGGGCCTCCTCCCAGTGGGACATGCCCAGAACACCTCCCTAGGGAGGCGTCCAGGAGGCATCCTGAGCAGATGCCCGAGCCACCTCAACTGGTTCCTCTCAACATGTAGGAGCAGCGGCTCTACTCCGAGCTCCTCCCGTGTGACCGAGCTCCTCACCCTATCCCTAAGGGCCACTCTGCGGAGGAAGCCCATTTCGGCCGCTTGTATCCGCGATCTTGTCCTTTCGGTCATTACCCAGAGCTCATGACCATAGGTGAGGGTAGGAACGTAGATTGACCGGTAAATCGAGAGCTTTGCCTTCCGGCTCAGCTCCTTCTTTACCACAACGGACCGATACAGCGACCGCATCACTGCAGATGCTGCACCGATCCGCCTGTCAATCTCCCGCTCCATCCTTCCCTCACTCGTGAACAAGACCCCGAGATACTTGAACTCCTCCACTTGGGGCAGAGACTCACCACCCACCCGGAGAGAGCAAACCACCTTTTTCCGGTCGAGAACCATGGCCTCGGATTTGGAGGAGCTGATTCTCATCCCAGCCGCTTCACACTCGGCTGCAAACCGCCCCAGTGCCTGCTGCAGGTCCTGGCTCGAAGAAGCCATCAGGACAACATCATCTGCAAACAGCAGAGATGAAATCCTGTGGTTCCCAAACCAGGCCCCCTCCGGCCCCTGGCTGCGCCTAGAAATTCTGTCCATAAATATAATGAACAGAACCGGTGACAAAGGGCAGCCCTGGCGGAGTCCAACATGCACCGGGAACAGGTCTGACTTACTGCCGGCAATGCGAACACAGCTCCTGCTCCGGTCATACAGGGACCGGACAGCCCTTAGCAAAGAGCCCCGGACCCCATACTTCCAGAGCACCCTCCAAAGGACACCACGAGGGACACGGTCGAATGCCTTCTCCAGATCCACAAAACACATGTGGACTGGTTGGGCATACTCCCATGAACCCTCGAGGACCCGATGAAGAGTATAGAGCTGGTCCAGTGTTCCACGACCAGGACGAAAACCACACTGCTCCTCCTGAATCCGAGGTTCGACTATCGGTCGGATTCTCCTCTCCAGTACCCTGGAATAGACCTTACCGGGAAGGCTGAGGAGTGTGATTCCCCTGTAATTGGAACACACCCTCCGGTCCCCCTTCTTATACAGAGGGACCACCACCCCGGTCTGCCATTCCACAGGTACTGTCCCCGACCGCCACGCGATGTTGCAGAGACGTGTCAGCCAAGACAGCCCCACAACATCCAGAGACTTGAGGTACTCAAGACGGATCTCGTCCACCCCCGGATCCTTGCCACCGAGGAGCTTGCCAATCACCTCAGTGACTTCAGCCAGGGTGATGGACGAGTCCGCCTCTGGGTCCCCAGTTTCTGCTTCCTCCTCGGAAGACGTGACAGTGGGATTGAGGAGATCCTCAAAGTATTCCTTCCACCGCCCGACAACATCCCCAGTCGAGGTCAGCAGCTCTCCACCCGCACTGTAAACAGTGTTGGTGAAGCACTGCTTCCCCCTCCTGAGGCGTCGGACGGTTTGCCAGAATCTCTTTGAGGCCGTCCGATAGTCCTCCTCCATGGCCTCCCCGAACTCCTCCCAACCCCGAGTTTTTGCCTCTGTGACTGCCCGAGCCGCGGCACGCTTGGCCCGCCGGTACTCATCAGCTGCCTCAGGAGTCCCACGAGCCAACAAGGCTCAATAGGACTCCTTCTTCAGCTTGACGGCATCCTTTACTTCCGGTGTCCACCACCGGGTTCGGGGATTGCCGCCGCGACAAGCACCACAGACCTTACGACCACAGCTACGAGCAGCCGCATCGACAATAGAGGTGGAGAACATGGCCCACTCGGGGGCAATGTCTCCAACCTCCCCCGGGATCAGGGAGAAGCTCTCCCGGAGGTGGGAGTTGAAGACCCCCCTGACAGAGGGCTCCGCCAGACGTTACCAGCAGACCCTCACAATGCGCTTGGGCCTGCCAGGTCTGTCCGGCTTCCTCCTCCGCCAGCGGATCCAACTCACCACCAGGTGGTGATCAGTTGACAGCTCAGCCCCTCTCTTCACCCGAGTGTCCAAGACACGCGGTCGGAGATCAGATGACACAACAACAAAGTCGATCATCGACTTCCGACCTAGAGTGTCCTGGTGCCACGTGCACCAATGGACACCCTTGTGCTCGAACATGGTGTTTGTTATGGACAAGCTGTGACTAGCACAGAAGTCCAATAACAAAACACCGCTCGGGTTCAGATCGGGGAGGCCGTTCCTCCCAATCACGCCCCTCCAAGTGTCACTGTCGTTACCCACATGGGCGTTGAAGTCCCCCAGGAGAACAACGGAGTCCCCGGTTGGTGCACTGTCTAGTACCCCTCCCAGGGACTCCAAGAAGGCCGGGTACTCTGCACTGCTGTTTGGCCCGTAGGCCGACACAACAGTGAGAGACCTGTACCCGACCCGAAGGCGGAGGGACGCGACCCTCTCGTTCACCGGAGTGAACCCCAACACGCAGCGGCTGAGCTGTGGGGCAATGAGCAAGCCCACACCAGCTCGCCGCTGCTCCCTGCGGGCAACGCCAGAGAAATGGAGTGTCCAACCCCTCTCAAGAAGTTGGGTTCCAGAGCCCGAGCTGTGCGTGGAGGTGAGGCCGACTATATCTAGCCGGTAACGCTCAACCTCCCGCACAAGCTCAGGCTCCTTCCCCCCCCCCCAGTGAGGTGACGTTCCACGTCCCCAGAGCTAGTCTCCATGTCCGGAGATCCGGTCGTCGAGGTCCCCGCCTTCGACTGCCGCCCGGATCTCTCTGCACCCGCCCCGCATGGCTCCTCCCGCAGGTGGTGGGTCCACGGGAGGATGGCCCCACGTCGTTCCTTCGGGCTGGGCCCGACCGGGCCCCGTGGGGAAAGGCCCGGCCACCAGGCGCTCGCTGGCGAGCACCCACCCCAGGCCTGGCTCCAGGGTGGGGCCCCGGTAACGCCAGTCCGGGCGACGTAACTGGCCTTGATCTTTTTCTTTCCATGGGGGGCTTCTGAACCGCTCTTAGTCAGACCCGTCTCCCAGGACCTGTTTGCCATGGGTGACGCTACCAGGGGCATGAAGCCCCCGCCAACATAGCTCCCAGGATCATTCGGGTGCTCAAACCCCTCCACCACGTTAAGGTGGCGGTTCGGGGAGGGGATCAATTACTGTATACAAATAATTGATAAATACAAAGTTGGTATGTTTAATGCCATACTATGGAACATCCCAGGCAAAGCAATGAGATCTCTATAGAGACAAGCAGGTTACATACATAGTGCCTCTTTAAACATGAGAATAGCACAAATAATCATGTGTAAATTGACAGTGTTGTCTTTTGTGTTTTGCAGCAGCCACAGCACCCTCTACAAATGAAGTGTGTGACTTCGACCATGGTCTGTGTGGATGGATGCACGACCCCAACGCTCCTCTCATGTGGTCACTACATAGTCATGGTAAGTCTACTAATGCTACTGTCGCTACTACTACTGCTACTACTACTACTATTACTATTACAGCGTTTAAAACTTCTGGTTAAAATATAGTATATGCACCCTAATTTATCCAGTATTAATTTCTTCATAAATGATGAGTTAGTTGGGTGCTACGTAGCCTATTGTTCTCTTGTAAATTGCTTTTGAAAATGCTTAATTTCCAATATATTTTGAGATTATCTGGGACAATAACATTTGTCAGTAGTAACTATACCTGGAGCTAAACCAAGACTAAACCTTAACCAAGACTAGATAAGGATTAACTCAGTGCTAGAACTGGAACTACAATTGGAACTGAACCAGGACAAAACAGGACAAAACCCAGAACTGAACCAGGACTAGAACTGAATTAAACCAGGTCTAGAACTGGACTTTAGCAAGACTTCTACTTATGAACACACTTTTAAAGTTGTCCGGCCTTTTTGTTTGTCAGTACCATTTTTCTTGCTCTAAATGAACCAAACATTTAATTTGAATATAATTTGGAGTTGGAGATTTAATGTGTCCGTATACGTTGTGTGATTGTGGTGTCGTGTACAGATCTTAATGCATTTGCACAGAGAAGAAAACTCATCTTTGGAAAATGACCCAAATGCCTTAGTTTGTTTTATCTCGCTCCTCGGTCAGAGGCATAATTAAGTGGCGTCTATTTCTCGCCTGTGTCCTCATTGCATTTCATCTTTTTTTCGATTTGATTAAAATAATTCCTTAAATTGAAACCGACTCATTTAGAAGGAAAACAACAAGACCAAAGCTGAGAGAGAGACAGAGACAGACAGTACAATGTGGAGTCAAAATGTCTTTTAATTTAGCTTTTTATAAACAGTGACTGATACTACTACTACTCCTACACACACACATCGTCCATCAGAAAATGACACAGTGCACCTTTAAATAAGCCTAAATAATCCAATATACCCAGTTTTGCTTGGAATTTTGGCACAAACCTTTTACCTATTTTGGCCATATCTGCTCCGTCTGGTCTGTTCAAAGCTCCTTGTGTTTCTCATGGATGAGAGAGGATTTCTTGAATAAGTCCAACTTTATCTTTCATGTGTGTGCAATTTTAGACACGCAACAACACAGCGCTTTGATATCTATGTCTGGGGTCAAAGGTCAAAGATCTCGCCGTCCCAAACAGGATTATAACTCCACCGCATTCAGTTAGCCGTTTAATCCTTTGTTTGATGTGAAAGAAACCGAAAGCTTGTAACCTTTTGACCTGTGCACTCTTAGCATTAACACCGAGTTTTGATTTTGGATAGGGTCATTGTGGTTATAATTTCAAAAAGATGGAAGATGGCTAGTACTATGACTACTATTACTATTACTTCAAATAATTCACTACCTGTACAACATCTCCTAATACTTCTACTGCATTTTTTACTTCTACTGCTACTACTACTACTACCACTACTTACAATGTATTTCAGCTATTGCAATCAGTGCTCAATTACACAAATAAGATTATAAATTAACAAGTGATGTTACTAGCCCCTCCCCGAACCGCCACCTTAACGTGGTGGAGGGGTTTGAGCACCCGAATGATCCTGGGAGCTATGTTGTCGGGGGCTTCATGCCCCTGGTAGGGTCACCCATGGCAAACAGGTCCTGGGAGACGGGTCTGACTAAGAGCGGTTCAGAAGCCCAGCATGGAAAGTAAAAGATCAAGGCCGGTTACGTCGCCCGGACTGGCGTTACCGGGGCCCCACCCTGGAGCCAGGCCTGGGGTGGGTGCTCGGCAGCGAGCGCCTGGTGGCCGGGCCTTTCCCCACGGGGCCCGGTCGGGCCCAGCCCGAAGAAACGACGTGGGGCCGTCCTCCCGTGGACCCACCACCTGCGGGAGGAGCCATGAGGGGCGGGTGCGGAGACCTCGACGACCGGATCTCCGGACATGGAGACTAGCTCTGGGGACATGGAATGTCACCTCGCTGGGGGGGAAGGAGCCTGAGCTTGTGCGGGAGGTTGAGCGTTACCGGCTAGATATAGTCGGCCTCACCTCCACGCACAGCTTGGGCTCTGGAACCCAACTTCTTGAGAGGGGTTGGACTCTCCATTTCTCTGGCGTTGCCCGCGGGGAGCGGCGGCGAGCTGGTGTGGGCTTGCTCATTGCCCCACAGCTCAGCCGCTGCGTGTTGGGGTTCACTCCGGTGAACGAGAGGGTCGCGTCCCTGCGCCTTCGGGTCGGGGACAGGTCTCTCACTGTTGTGTCGGCCTACGGGCCAAACAGCAGTGCAGAGTACCCGGCCTTCTTGGAGTCCCTGGGAGGGGTACTAGACAGTGCACCAACCGGGGACTCCGTTGTTCTCCTGGGGGACTTCAACGCCCATGTGGGTAACGACAGTGACACTTGGAGGGGCGTGATTGGGAGGAACGGCCTCCCCGATCTGAACCCGAGCGGTGTTTTGTTATTGGACTTCTGTGCTAGTCACAGCTTGTCCATAACAAACACCATGTTCGAGCACAAGGGTGTCCATCGGTGCACATGGCACCAGGACACTCTAGGTCGGAGGTCGATGATCGACTTTGTTGTCGTGTCATCTGACCTCCGACCGCGTGTCTTGGACACTCGGGTGAAGAGAGGGGCTGAGCTGTCAACTGATCACCACCTGGTGGTGAGTTGGATCCGCTGGCGGAGGAGGAAGCCGGACAGACCTGGCAGGCCCAAGCGTATTGTGAGGGTCTGCTGGGAACGTCTGGCGGAGCCCTCTGTCAGGGGGGTCTTCAACTCCCACCTCCGGGAGAGCTTCTCCCTGATCCCGGGGGAGGTTGGAGACATGGACTCCGAGTGGGCCATGTTCTCCACCTCTATTGTTGATGCGGCTGCTCGTAGCTGTGGTCGTAAGGTCTGTGGTGCTTGTCGCGACGGCAATCCCCGAACCCGGTGGTGGACACCGGAAGTAAGGGATGCCGTCAAGCTGAAGAAGGAGTCCTATCGAGCCTTGTTGGCTCATGGGACTCCTGAGGCAGCTGATGAGTACCGGCGGGCCAAGCGTGCCGCGGCTCGGGCAGTCACAGAGGCAAAAACTCGGGGTTGGGAGGAGTTCGGGGAGGCCATGGAGGAGGACTATCGGACGGCCTCAAAGAGATTCTGGCAAACCGTCCGACGCCTCAGGAGGGGAAAGCAGTGCTTCACCAACACTGTTTACAGTGCGGGTGGAGAGCTGCTGACCTCGACTGGGGATGTTGTCGGGCGGTGGAAGGAATACTTTGAGGATCTCCTCAATCCCACTGTCACGTCTTCCGAGGAGGAAGCAGAAACTGGGGACCCAGGGGCGGACTCGTCTATCACCCTGGCTGAAGTCACTGAGGTGGTTGGCAAGCTCCTCGGTGGCAAGGCTCCGGGGGTGGACGAGATCCGTCCTGAGTACCTCAAGTCTCTGGATGTTGTGGGACTGTCTTGGCTGACACGTCTCTGCAACATCGCGTGGCGGTCGGGGACAGTACCTGTGGAATGGCAGACCGGGGTGGTGGTCCCTCTGTATAAGAAGGGGGACCGGAGGGTGTGTTCCAATTACAGGGGAATCACACTCCTCAGCCTTCCCGGTAAGGTCTATTCCAGGGTGCTGGAGAGGAGAATCCGACCGATAGTCGAACCTCGGATTCAGGAGGAGCAGTGTGGTTTTCGCCCTGGTCGTGGAACACTGGACCAGCTCTATACTCTCCATCGGGTCCTCGAGGGTTCATGGGAGTATGCCCAACCAGTCCACATGTGTTTTGTGGATCTGGAGAAGGCATTCGACCGTGTCCCTCGTGGTGTCCTTTGGGGGGTGCTCTGGGAGTATGGGGTCCGGGGCTCTTTGCTAAGGGCTGTCCGGTCCCTGTATGACCGGAGCAGGAGCTGTGTTCGCATTGCCGGCAGTAAGTCAGACCTGTTCCCAGTGCATGTTGGACTCCGCCAGGGCTGCCCTTTGTCACCGGTTCTGTTCATTATATTTATGGACAGAATTTCTAGGCGCAGCCAGGGGCCGGAGGGGGCCTGGTTTGGGAACCACAGGATTTCATCTCTGCTGTTTGCAGATGATGTTGTCCTGATGGCTTCTTCGAGCCAGGACCTGCAGCAGGCACTGGGGCGGTTTGCAGCCGAGTGTGAAGCGGCTGGGATGAGAATCAGCTCCTCCAAATCCGAGGCCATGGTTCTCGACCGGAAAAAGGTGGTTTGCTCTCTCCGGGTGGGTGGTGAGTCTCTGCCCCAAGTGGAGGAGTTCAAGTATCTCGGGGTCTTGTTCACGAGTGAGGGAAGGATGGAGCGTGAGATTGACAGGCGGATCGGTGCAGCGTCTGCAGTGATGCGGTCGCTGTATCGGTCCGTTGTGGTAAAGAAGGAGCTGAGCCGGAAGGCGAAGCTCTCTATTTACCGGTCAATCTACGTTCCTACCCTCACCTATGGTCATGAGCTTTGGGTAATGACCGAAAGGACAAGATCGCGGATACAAGCGGCTGAAATGGGCTTCCTCCGCAGAGTGGCCGGGCGCACCCTTAGGGATAGGGTGAGGAGCTCGGTCACACGGGAGGAGCTCGGAGTAGAGCCGCTGCTCCTACACGTTGAGAGGAACCAGCTGAGGTGGCTCGGGCATCTGCTCAGGATGCCTCCTGGACGCCTCCCTAGGGAGGTGTTCTGGGCATGTCCCACCGGGAGGAGGCCCCGGGGAAGACCCAGGACACGCTGGAGGGACTATGTCTCTCGGCTGTCCTGGGAACGCCTTGGGGTCCCACCGGAGGAGCTGGAGGACGTGTCCGGGGTGAGGGAAGTCTGGGAGTCCCTGCTTAGACTGCTGCCCCCGCGACCCGGCCCCGGATAAGCGGAAGAAAATGGATGGATGGATGGATGTTACTAGTGAGCATGACTATATACCATTATTAGTAAATTAGCACTTGAATTACTTTCTGTATGAATTGCACCATACATGATATACTTCTTCTTAAACTACGTCACATACACTGCATTCATTCTCTCCTGCGAGTAAGTACTTAAGTTAAGTTAAGTTTCTTTTAAGTTACTTTTAGTTTAAGTTTATGATTTTACTTCCTGGTTGGACACAGACAGCAGATATGACATGCATAGTTGGTAATTCCAACTGTGGCCTAGCAACCATAATGTAAATAAGAGCCAAAACTTGTCTAAATTCCAATAGTTATGATTGGACTAATAAAATAGAGGACCACACCTTTATTAATAATAATGGCTTACACGTGTAATGTGCTTTTTCAAAGCCTCTCAAAGCGCTACACTATAGTCATTATTCATTCATTTCCACACTTGGTGATGGTAAGCTACTATTGTAGCCACAGCTGTCCTGGGGCAGACTGACGACCACCGACCACCACCTATCATTCACGCACACACACCACATTCATACTATGTGGGTGAAGTGTCTTGCCTAAGGCCGGACTCAATCCTCCGACCTTCGGGTTGGGGGACCAACACTCTAACCACTGAGCCACTGTCGCCCCTCATAAACACCTTTATGTATTTAAACCATGTTTAAACTGTCAGAAAAAATGTCTTCCTTGTGCATAAATTGTCTCTGCATTTTGGATGAAATTTCTTTTGTTGATGACATTTAGCTAACTGTATCTTTTCTTCACAAACTGTCACTTAACTGATGTAAAACTATGATAAATGTTGACCACAGGTACTATCCCACCAAACCAAGTCAGAATTAGGAAAACATGAAAACCTTCCATATGCACTTGAACATCCTCCTCTACATTTCTTGCATTGCCTTTCACACTCTATTAAAGTCTATTGTGGCACATTACCTCTCTGTATTGTTGTACTGGAGTCGAAAACCCCCTGCTGGGCCACATACGACGCCTTTGTCTACTTCCCGCAGTGGAAACCAATCGTAATACTTTCAGGCTATTTACGGAGCATATTATGAGCAGACTGCAAACAAGGAATGCAATAATACAGATGCTACTTTAATATGATGAGTTAAAATGAGGTAAGGTCTATTCCAGGGTACTGGAGAGGAGAATCCGACCGATAGTCGAACCTCGGATTCAGGAGGAGCAGTGTGGTTTTCGTCCTGGTCGTGGAACACTGGACCAGCTCTATACTCTCCATCGGGTCCTTGAGGGCTCATGGGAGTATGCCCAACCAGTCCACATGTGTTTTGTGGATCTGGAGAAAGCATTCGACCGTGTCCCTCGTGGTGTCCTTTGGGGGGTGCTCTGGGAGTATGGGGTCCGGGGCTCTTTGCTAAGGGCTGTCCGGTCCCTGTATGACCGGAGCAGGAGCTGTGTTCGCATTGCCGGCAGTAAGTCAGACCTGTTCCCAGTGCATGTTGGACTCCGCCAGGGCTGCCCTTTGTCACCGGTTCTGTTCATTATATTTATGGACAGAATTTCTAGGCGCAGCCAGGGGCCGGAGGGGGCCTGGTTTGGGAACCACAGGATTTCATCTCTGCTGTTTGCAGATGATGTTGTCCTGATGGCTTCTTCGAGCCAGGACCTGCAGCAGGCACTGGGGCGGTTTGCAGCCGAGTGTGAAGCGGCTGGGATGAGAATCAGCTCCTCCAAATCCGAGGCCATGGTTCTTGACCGGAAAAAGGTGGTTTGCTCTCTCCGGGTGGGTGGTGAGTCTCTGCCCCAAGTGGAGGAGTTCAAGTATCTCGGGGTCTTGTTCACGAGTGAGGGAAGGATGGAGCGGGAGATTGACAGGCGGATCGGTGCAGCGTCTGCAGTGATGCGGTCACTGTATCGGTCCGTTGTGGTAAAGAAGGAGCTGAGCTGGAAGGCGAAGCTCTCGATTTACCGGTCAATCTACGTTCCTACCCTCACCTATGGTCATGAGCTCTGGGTAATGACCGAAAGGACAAGATCGCGGATACAAGCGGCTGAAATGGGCTTCCTCCGCAGAGTGGCCGGGCGCACCCTTAGGGATAGGGTGAGGAGCTCGGTCACACGGGAGGAGCTCAGAGTAGAGCCGCTGCTCCTACACGTTGAGAGGAACCAGCTGAGGTGGCTCGGGCATCTGCTCAAGATGCCTCCTGGACGCCTCCCTAGGGAGGTGTTCTGGGCATGTCCCACCGGGAGGAGGCCCCGGGGAAGACCCAGGACACGCTGGAGGGACTATGTCTCTCGGCTGGCCTGGGAACGCCTTGGGGTCCCACCGGAGGAGCTGGAGGAGGTGTCCGGGGTGGGGGAAGTCTGGGAGTCCCTGCTTAGACTGCTGCCCCCGCGACCCGGCCCGCGACCCGATAAGCGGAAGAAAATGGATGGATGGATGGATGGAGTTAAAATGAATGCAATAATGCTAGCTTGGTTGTATATATAATTTTTGTTTAGCTGCTGAGATGGGGCCAGGGTCAAATGTCTCTCGTTAAAGGCACTGTATGTGATTTTTTATTTTTTATTTTTTAAACATCAAAAATAGAGCTAGTTCGTTTTATCAGTTTGCAGTGTTCCAAAGTTATTCCTCACTTACCTTATGCATTCTGAGCATCCTAATTATTCACCACAGTGAGTTTATAAGCACTTTTCACATCTCTCAGAGACCAGAGTGGAGTTTTGCCGTGATGGTAAAGCTAACAACTAGAATAACAACATGCACTTCCTGATTATTGGACAATAAAACACCTTTATAATTAGGTGCAGGCAGTACACAGCAGACTTTTTTTGACCTAAAGAGCTGCTTATACAATATATCTCTACTGGGGCAAGGCACATTTTGCTCTAACACATAAATTGTGTACAGGGCCTTTTAATCTGCAGATGTGGCGTGGTCCATGTTCCCTTTTGCTACCTTGTACTCAAACCATTACTGTTACCACAACCTTTGACTGTTTCTACTGCTACCATTACTACTACTACTGCTGCTACTACTGTGATTAAGATTTACTACTCATATTTCTTCCAAAATATATCCTTTGTCATCTTGATAAAACAGGCGATTTAATCTTCAAATCCCAGTCAATTTTCACACTTGCTACTAATACCAACAACAACCTGTATTTCTTCTACTGAGATTCAAACAATATTTTATCATATTTAGTCTTCAAATCTCAGTCCATTTTCCCATTGGCTCCACTTGGCAGAATCCTTTTGACTCTATTCTCACTGCTTCCCTTCACAATGAAACATCCAATTTGTAAAACTAAACATCCTTTGGTTCCTTTTCCTCCTTTAAAGTCATTCACTTGTGAGCCAGCGGAACAGTACTGGTCCTTAGGGATTTAAACAGTACAAATGACACTGTATACCCTTTAGTACAGTGGTGTATTGTGAACTGAAGTGGTTCCATCCTGTTTGTAGATAATTATTATGGCCCCATTGTTTTACATGGAGGGAGTTGTTTCCATGGAAGTATAAGTGGACATTACTGTGGTGACAAATGGTGATTGGGTCTCAAGATAGTACTAGACTCTAGCTGTAAAAATAAACACAAGAATATCCCACAGAGTTTACTGCCAAATAGTGCAGTGGAAAAATGTGAAAAAGCAGGGCTAAACCATGGCTAAACCATGGCTAAACCATGGCTAAACCAGGACTAAACCAGGACTAAAGCAGGACTAAACCAGGACTGAAGGTCTAGGTCTGGACAAGGACTAAATCAGGGAGACTGGGAACACCCCACACAATCTGCACTGAACCAAGACCTTTTACATATTATCAATAAAAACAAAATACTTTTTTTTTTACTTAAATTCCTAATTTATTTTATTTACAGAGTTGAACAGCTACCTGCACATCGACGCAAACATGAAGACCCAGAGACAACGTGCTCGTCTGTTCAGTCCAGTGGTGGGGGCTGACACTGGACCCCTCTGTCTCATCTTCTCCTATCAGATGTGGGGTGATGCGGAAGGGCATCTGAACATCATACTCCGAGACAACGAACTGGACGAGACACTACTGTGGACCCTAACCAATGACCAGGGGCCAGTGTGGAAGGAGGGAAGGACTGTACTGCCCCGATCTCCAAAAGACTTCCAAGTAAATACAAAGCCTATATATTAGGGTTGCACAATAAATTTTACTGTGAGTATTGCAATTGTGATTAGATTTGCGATTTATGTTTAAAGACTAAACACCTAAACCATAGCCACATTTAAAATACAGCTGCTAAACTGTGCAGTACTTGGTGTGAGGTATAAGGATGTATAAGGAACAGTGCAATTGGTCTAACAGGTATCTACACTATCCCAGGTGTTTGTGATCAGAAACACTAGGCCAGGGGTCGGCAAACCTTTAATACCCAAAGAGCCATTTGGACCCGGTTTCCATGGAAAAGAAAACACTGGGAGCCACAAATACTTTTTGACATCTATAATGAAGATATTGAAGATCTTGACCTTTACGCTTTGTATAAACAACTATAGTATTTGCAAAATATCTGCATAAATATTTATTTTATCTGGTTAATGAGACTTCTGATCCTGAATCTCTGTGCACAGCGTTTGCAAATCAGGGCTGTACAAAGTCACTTTCATCTTTACGCAGGATTGTCGTCTGTGAGGCATGAGCGCTGTTTGTTTTTAATATAGTTCATGGTCAAGAATAGTGGCTCACATACGTATGCAGATCTGAAGATCGACAGGACTCTAAATACAGATTTCTTCAGGTTTATGTTGGTGTCGGGGATGGTAAAGTTTCGATAAATGCACAGCACCCAGGTGTACTGGCTTCCGCGAGTGTGACGCTTATTTTGAGCGACAAAAATACAAAAATATTATTTTATTTTAATATTTCAATTTCAACATCACAATAATCTTCCAATTTATAACTACAATTAAAAAAATAACTAATACAAATAAAAAACACTTCTATTAAATACTTCACATCATTTTCCCAAGCCACATGGAGCTGCAGTATAAGGACGAAAGAGCCACATGTGGCTCCGGAGCCACGGGTTGCCATCCCCTGCACTAGGCTGTAATCAGGGCAGTCTTCTGTGATGTAATATAGTACTTGAAATTACAGAAGCAGCACAAACCTTTTCCAGCAGAAATCTGCTAATTTACCTAGGTTGTGCTTAATCCAGAAATGACTAGAAATAGTAGATAATTGTTGTTGTGGATTTAGAGTTTAGTTGCTCTTTAAAGGTGTGTGTGTAACTTTTCGCAGTACGGCATTAAGACTTTAAACCTATTTTGCATGTATTGAATTCCTGATGTTTTATAGGTAAGAAATGTCTTGAAAAACATGCATTCTTTATGTGACCGTGGTCGCCTCTCCATACATCTGACATGTAACTTGACCTTGGCATCACCTACTTGTCTCCATAGGTAGATACAGTAAGTCATACTAAAGTCATACTGTGGAACTTGGGCAAAGTATTAACATCTCCATGGAGTCCAGCAGGTGGAGTATTCTTCATCAGAAAAGCTATAAATCAATATATAGAAAAATGAACAGGGAGAACAGTATTAGTCCCATTTCTGTCCTATTTGCAACTTTGCACCAAATTTAACTTTTTCTATGTTCAAACACCTCTCCAACACAATGCAACAGAGACAGGGAAATGAAATGGGTCTTTGTAAGCGCCAATCCGAAACCAGGGCAGGAGAAGAGGGACAAGAAGGAGCCAAATGAAACTTCAAAATGGCGTCTGTGATTTGGAGAGCAATCATCTCTGTGGGAGTCCCACGTCTTTAGGAGGAAGTTAACAAGAGCTGACGCGTTTGACAAATGAAAACCAACAGGGACGAGATGTGATTTTGAATGGGGTTTCAAGACAAAGAGAGGGCAGAATGGAAAGTAGCAGAAAATGTTTTGCCATAAAAATGTTCAAAAGAAATGGTACACTTTCATCAAATTCTGGTGGCTAAAGGCCAGACTTCCCTATTGATTATGTTGTACTTGAAATTTCCAAAAGATAAATTCACCAGTGTTGAACGTCATCATTTCTATTAGTGACTAAACCCAAGACCTCACAGTATTACAACAGTACAAACTGCTTTTGGATAATACTACAGCTACAGATGCTCCTGTCTCTATTAAATATCATTGGCCTATAGAATGTTGTGATGTATCTGAAACCCAGCAATTGTAAGAATTATAGTTTTATATGGAGACTGGAGGATATGCCAGTGGTAAAGAGCGCAACAAATGGAACTAAACTGGGTGAACTACATTAAACCTGTAACTAAACCAGAAGGAGGCCACAGCTAAACTAGGACTAGCCTGTGAAAACCAGGACTGAACTAGATCTAAGCCAGGACTATGACAAGAACTTTAGCATGTTTTAACTGGCTTTAAGTATTTAACTAGAACTACTCCATCCAGCCAGGACTGAGTCATGACCAACTAGAACTAAACCATGACTGAAGCAGGACTAAATTAGATTTAAATTAAGACTAGACCTGAAGCAAAGCCCAAACTATTTCTGAGCCCAGGACTTATTATCGCCAACTATATACAAGATTTGACCTTGAACTAACCCAGGACTAAACAGGTCTAAACCAGGACAAAGCCTGCCTAAATTATGATCAGACTTAACCAGAAATTAACCAAGGCTAAACCAGGATTAGACTTGGACTTAAGTATGTATGCCCCAGTTGTAATTATGGCCAACTATATTGAGTATTTTGATTACATTAAATTAACCCAGGACTAAATCTTGATAAAAATGGTCAAAACCAGAACTTAATTAGACCTAACCCAGGACTATGTATGATTCATAAAAAAGACTAAAATAGAATAAACCCAGGACTAAACTATGGCCAACATTACTAAGATGAACATTGATCTAAACCAGGTCTAAATAAGCCAGGACCTAACCTAGGACTAACTCAAGTCTCCTGTCTCAGGTGGTGATGGAGGGCGTCTTTGATCATGGCACTCGGGGACACATCTGGATTGACAACCTCCACATGAGCTCAGGAATCCCCCTAGAGGACTGCACACGTAAGTACAGTTTTCACAATGTACAAATACACATTAATATACTGCTACTACACCTATTATTGCTGCTAAAAAAAAACTGGTACTGATAGCTTATGCACTAGAAATAAACTTCAGTTAAAAATATTAAATATACTTTAAGTCAAAACAAAAAGTGAACATTTTACTCGATCTGAAAATACTTACTATACTATTCTACTTTCTCCTACTTCGCCCATGACTTACTTCACACTATTGCACAAAGAAGTATTATACATTGGAGGTTTATTTTCAATATTTACAATAGTTACAAAATACTGTCCAAATAACTTTCTGAATATTTAGTTTCTCCGTTATCTTGAAGTTGCACTAAGTAACTTTTCTGGTTGAGGGTCTGCCACCTGCTTGTCTCCATGGAGATGTCATTGCTTTGCTTGGAATGTTCCACAATATAGCTTTAGACTTGCTTGATGTCCTTGAAAATGATGGAAAATACCTAAAAAAAAAAAAAAAAAAGTCATTATTTGAAGACTTAAGAATTATTACACCATCTAAATCTGCACAACTGACAAACATTAACCTTCCAAACTGCATGAACTGAAATGTGAACTTAAATAGTGACAAAATATATAAAGTTTGCGAGCATTGCTTCCATCACATTTGGCAAGCCCAGATGCAGAGTCATTTGAAGTATTTGCATTTGAAAACCAGAGCTCCATTTTTCACTGGTTGTATTTTCGTTTCCAAAAGCGATGTCATCCTCTCCAGCATCATGACTCACTAAAGCCAATCTGGAGAGGACTGCTTACAAACACCACAGCTTTCTCACTTCCTCTACTTCTCTACCTCCTCCCTGCCTCATTCCATCCTATTTTGCCCTCCCTCCTCTCCCTTTCCTAACTCACTCCTCCCTACCTCTATTTGGCATTTTTCCTTCCTTCTCTCTCCCCCTATCCCTCTTCTCTCTACCCCCTCCCTCCACCATCTGTACCTCTCCTTTCCCACCCCTATTCTTCCTCTGTCTTTAACCCTCTCACTCCTTCTCTCCCCCTTCATCCTATCTTACTCTTAACCATCTCCCCTTCTCTATCATTCTTTCCTTTCTCCCCTGTTCATCCTTGTCTACCCCTCTGGCCTACCTCCATCCTATTTATCCCATATTCCTCCTCGCTCTCTCTATCAGTTCCTACTTTCCTCTCTGTACCTCTATAATTTTTTCCTTCCCCCTCTCCTTTAACACCAATCCCCTCTACCATTTGTTCCCTTCTCATCCTCCCCATGTTCTTTGTCTATCCCTCCTTCCCTTATCTCTTATTCCTCCTCTCTCCATTCTATCCCTCCTCTCTCCCTGCTTCTATCATTCTTTCCTTCCTCCTCTCCCTTCTTTCCCCCCTCCCCCATAAGATATTCTATCTTACCTCCCCCTCTCCTTTCTCTCTACTACTCTATCTTTAACTCGTCACTTTCTTCCTTGTCTCCACCTCCTTTTTACCTCCCTCCCTAATGTCTCCCCCACTGCATGCTGGGATGTCTCTTATCAGGCGTTGCAGTACTTTTTGTTCACACAGCATTGGCGTTGCCAGTTCCCGGGACACTTTTCCTCTCATTTCCCCTTCACACGCGCAGACCCTTTTCTTGTTTGCATTCCAACTCATCAAAGTCTGAAGCTATGTTTTGCGTCAACAGCCAAAAAAATTCTCTTGCGTCAAAAACTGGACGTGGACGATAAACAACTTGAAATAACAGTTTCACCCCCACGCGAACCCAGATCCTACTTCTTTGAGGGAAAATGTAGTTTGGCTATCTTGGATATTCTCTCAGCAAAATATAGAATCAGGAGAGTATATTGAAATGTTTTAGTCCTGGTTTAGTTCTGGGTAGAGCTTGGTTAACGCCTATCTGGAAGGAATTTTATCCAATCAAACTTTTCAGTTGATAAAGATTTAAAATTTACTGTGGCACTCTATTATAATCTTTTATAAATTACACAATATGGCTTTAAACTTACCTCTATGGAGACAAGCACGTGACACCAAAAAGCTAAATTGCACAGTTTAATGTCATACTGTAGAACATTACAGGCAAAGCAATATCTCGAAGACTTACACCCTACCAGAAGAGTTGCATAGTGGACCTTTATGTGTCAACTTATCAAAACATAGCAAAGTACCACTCTACCAACGTGAACTTGCAATGGCATTGTCCAAACATCTTCTATTTTAAGGGTACACAAATATGCTACTACAACTAGCTAAAACAGTTAAAAAATATAGCTTGGGTCAAATTTAAAATGGGTGATTTTCAGAATCTTGAATGTGATGTCATACCCTCAGATGGGGGAAAGAGACTGTTTTCCCTATAGATTACGTTGTACTTTGCCATGAAATACTCAAAAGGTAAATGCACAAATACTGAAACTGATCATTTCCATTAGTGATTAGACCCAAGAACTTACTACATTTTAACAATATTACCGTATTTTCCGGACTATACATATACTGGAGTATAAGTCGCACCAGCGAAAAAATGCGTAATAAAGAAAAAAAAATACACAAGTTGCACTGGACTATAAGCCGCATTTTTGGGGAAATTTATTTTACAAAATCGGAGACCAAGAACATATTTACATTTACATACATTTACATACATTTTATCTTTAAAGGCAAGGTATAATAATAACAAAAAATAGACAACAACAGGCTGAATAGCAGTACAGCATGCTAACGTAACACATGACAATGAACTGTCTTGTATATTAACGTAAGATATCAACAGTTAATCAGATATGCTATGCTAACGTAACCACAAAGACGAGAGACACGAGAGTTCTTGTCACTGATGTTTACTGTGGTCTTACTCTTTTTTTTTTTTTATCACAGTTCACACCGTAGAACTAGCAAACACATCAAATATAACATAAGCTCTGACTCATATTACATATACACACAAAACTGCATATGAACACTTGGAAAATATACATACCACTTTGGCCTGCTAGCAAACAAACCAGGGAATCGAAAACTTACTTTTCAATTGTTTCTTAAATAGTGCTCTCTCGGGTAAGACTTCACATTAGCGTAAAAGGCTGAACCGGAAAACAGGAAGTAGTTTTCATAACCTTAAACTAGACTTATGACAAAATAAACTAATAATAATAATTTACAATATTGTTCCAGTTTGGTGGGAAATGATGAGTTTACGCTTGCTAGGTAGAATATCTGAACTCGTAAGATGCTGCACAGTCAGTGTGACCAGGGTGTTCTGAGATAAAACATTACCGTAAATGCTGCCAATTGAATTAACATGGAAACATACTGTATTGGACATGGGGACATTAAGTGTATTTTACTGCTAGTGTCAATGATGACCTGTTAGTCTTATAATTGAATTGTATTGAAATGTGTATGTGTATGTGTGAAGAAAGTGTCTCCAGTGCGGGACTTTTACAGTGTCTCACAGTCAAAGTGTTGTGTTTAATAATATCCACATTCAGTCACAGTCTGCAGCGTATGTGTGTAAATTTGGACGCTAACACATAATATGAACCAAACTCTGCCAAAAAAACAAATTCTATTGATTTATTTCCCCCCCTTAGACCAAACAGAGTTTCACTCCTGATTCCAAATGAAAAATTATGACCTTTATGGTCTTAAATAAATAACAGGAAATTAAATATGAAATGTATAAAAGAAAACGAGTCAAGTACATTTTCTGACAGGTATTACAAAACACAACAACACCATCTATTGGTCAAACAAGTGAACTGTAACATGTATAATCAGCCGTTACATAACACATTCGTAAAGGCATACATGAAGCATAGACAGTGAACTGAATCTGTGTCTGCTATGTTAATGTAAGATATTAACAGTTAATCAGATAACTATGGAATAAAAAACAAGCTGACCAGTTTCATCCTCTGTGTCGCTTCTGAACAACTCCGCCTGCTCCGGAAGTAGATGAAGCACCACTCCATACTGGTACACAAGCCTAGAGTGACCTCGAGCAGTTGTCAGTGTGACAGTATAACATATAAATCACATCTGAGTATAAGTCGCTCCCCCGGCCAAACTATGAAAAAAAGTGTGAGTCCGGAAAATACAGTAATTTTTACTGCCTCCATCTATATTAAACATTGGCTTGTAGAATGTTGTGATGTTATCTGAAACCCAGCTATAACCTACTATATTAACCTCAAAATCTCACGTCTTTAAAAAATTTCAGTTTTCAGTAAAGGCCATACATTTTCTGAACCTTCAGAGGAATTCTGAGAAACTTCCTCTTCCCTTTTTGATATGCTGTGGCATTTAGGTGACATTTGGTTTTGACTTTCTACTCATCTTAAAACTTTATCTGTGTCATATTTTTTACAGAGCCAATCGCAGCCTTTTCTCCTGAAGTCACCGGTGAGTTTAACAATACAACTCCCTTATTTTGTCTTGCTTACTTCCTGGTCTGTTTTGATTGGCTGCAACAGAATGAGGCTGCCAGGCTATTGGTCATTGGTCATGTTAATTAATAGCATTTAATAGATTAGCGAATGCATGTGAACAAGATTATACTAAACATAAATCTCAAAATCTACAGTTTTTGTTTTTTTTTATGTTGCATCTTGGATTATTTTTTGCATTGCATTTAAGCTTTGAAAAAAAAAAAAAAAAAAAAAAAAAACTGTTAAAAAAAATTGTCTGAAGTGACATTTTTGTTGAACTTTATGCATGATTTTGAACGTAGTTTTGTGATTGCTCTTAAATCTTTCAATTGTATAAATCTTGGGGCAACTGGCTTTTTATAGCACTATTATATAGCTATGCCTAGTGCATCGTGTATGCTACGTAACATTGTTCAACTAAACACTGCTAAGCTACATGTACTATGCAATATGTATACAAGTATTTTCTGGGGTTCAGATGACATCAGAAAATTTCTACCTGTGTGTCAGATGCCCTCCCATTCTCCTATATCCCTGTAGTGGTAGATTGAGATGGGGGCAGGTCAATTGTCTCTAGCTAATCTGTAGATGTTGGTGTGGTTGGATAAATATAGCCAAGAATGGATCTTGTCACTAATTAGTGATGTTTTGATACTACTCGATATTCAATACTGATTCCAAAATGATAATAAAAAACACTCTTTAGACAATACAATTTCAAAATTAAATGGTAGTACTTTCTTTTATATTACCATGTAGTCTTAATCCCTCAGTGGTCCATGGTTGTATACTAGCCTATGAGGTCTTATACTTGATCTGATCACTCTAAAGCTATTCAGGAAAGGTTCATTTCTGGCCTGTGAATGTGATTTTAGTTTCAATACTAGTTTTAGTATTTATTAGTATCTGATTTTTGACACTTTTGACTACCCTCTCACCAACAGAAATAAATGATCAGGGATTTTTGGACATTTCTTTCTGACATACTATTTGGACACATGATGCTGGGAGAAAGACACTACATTATACTGTCTGAAAACCTAAAGATAACATGTCTCTACATATGATTAAATGAAACATCAGTTGTACTGAATGCTCCAGCAGGCAGTAGTCACCTCCCATCACTGCCTGGAGAAGGCACCCACCCACGCACCATTTAATTATGTGACATGCTCCAAAAAATATACCCCCCCCCCCCCCCCCCGCTTGCCTCACTCCCTCCCCTGCCAAGGCTCACTGATCTGGGGCACATATGGACGTCTCCCCCCTCCTTCAGACCAGACCTGAGCAGCTCTGGCAAGCTTTGCGGCAGAGTGGTTAGCTGGTGCTGTACCAAGTTTTGGAGGATGGGGCCTGGCACTGCAAAAAAAGAATACTGGTACAAGTTAGAATGACTTGAATTGAAATTAACTTGGTTTGAGTAGTTGTATGTATTCATTTGAGATTTCATAAAGGCTTTCACTTAAAGTTTCACTATAACTTTTCTCATGGAGGGTCTGCCACCTACTTGGCAAGCAGGTAATGTTATCAAGTTACAAGCCAAGATATTTTTGATATTTTTAAAAAACACTTAAATAAAGGAATGCAAAATATCCAGGTTTAATGCCATACCGTGGAACATTATAGGACAAAGACATCTCTATGGTGGCAGACCCCCCACCAGAAAAGTTACATAGTGCATCTTTAAATTCTTTTCTCTCAGGTGAGATGCGGTTTATGGTTTTATGAATATAGGAAAATGTCGCTAATATCAGGTTCAACTATTGTGTTATCTGTGTGTGTTTTTATGTAAATACCATATATTAGATACAGAAGCAACTGATAAATGCAGGGGACAGCTAGTACAAATTGCTCAAATAAAAATCTGAATTCACTGTAACTTATTTAGATTTTTTACAGTGTATACTGGTGGTTAGACACATTTGGCAAGCAGATAATATAGAGGAGTGTCCATTTAAAGGAAATTACGAAACAAAACAATAACTTAACTAAATAGTGAATCTCCATTGGCCTGATGTGCAGATGTGCATGGCTCAACAAAGACGCTTAAACTAATGATTCTGGCTATGCCTTTCAGACCCTTTGGTCATGCATTTAAATGCACTGGTTTACATTGGAACAAGTCTTGCATTTGACTGAACTCAAATCAATATGGCTGTTAAGTGTGATGTCACTTCTGGGTCCAAGAATCAAAAACAATTGACATTTTTTAATTTTTTGTCTTTTTTTTAGTAACAACACATCTCATTACAAAAAAATAAATAAATAAAAATAAAAGGGATTGCAGTTGCTTAAAGCTAGCAAGGTGTGTGACAGAAAGTGTTGAGGTAAGAAGGCTAAGCTAGCATTAGCAGTGACCAGCAGTTAGTGTGATATACACACTGGTAATCCTATGTGATTCTGTATTTGTAGATTATTTACATATCTGATACAATTTGTGCTTAAACATACGTTTTTCAAAGGTAATTATTTCGTTCAGTGAATAAGTAAACAGCACCGTGGCATAGTGTCAAAAACAATGCTAGAAATCAGCTGTGATGTTGACAGTTGGGCCCAGAAGTGACATCATCACTTAACAATCTCGATTATGATTTTGGTTTGAACTCTCTGACCTGCAACAAACTGGATGCATTTTTTAATTTATTTTTTATGTTATTTTTATTTTTGCACCCGGCATGCCTGCACTGCTAAAACAAATAGCTACTTAAGTGATAATTTTAAGTAGATTTGTCTTGTTTTATTATCTTTAAAAAATATCTTGTTTCAATACATTTCTGAAAGATGTTTAATATTTTCTTTCAAAAATTATTCATGAAAAGGTACACATATTATTATTTCAATTACAGTTTTGTAGTCTTTTTTCAATGTTACCCAGAAAAAAATATCATTACCAATACCAATACCAAAACCAATATATCATTACCATTACAATACCATTTATCCTGGCAGATAAATGGTCTTTAAAGTATATTGAAGATCCACTATGTAACTTTTCAGCTTGATGCCATGGAAATCATTTGTTTCCTGGAATGTTCAACAGTATGACATTAAAACCTATTGTGTTTTTTTCAAAAATACCTAAAAGTCTTCTTACTGTGAGCTTTCCACAAATTTGTACCAGTGTCTTGTCCATCTCCATGGAAACTAGCAGGTGATGGCATTAGCCCATACTGTGGAACTTCTCCATATAGAAAAGCTACATAGTGCACTTTAAATCATCACTCAATAAATACATCAAGTTAGTTGGAACTTCTCAATTCAAATCAACTCAATAAATCCAAATCATTTGAACTCATAGCCATTAGTTTTTGACCAGCATCCTGGCTTAATGACATACCGTGGAACTTTCCGGGTAAAGCAAATCACACCTCCATTAAAGCTTGAAGTGAATTTTAAAAAAATCATCACCTGATAAATACCTAGTTGAAAATCAATAAAACCAAGTTAATTAACTCAAGTCATTTGAACCCAATGTAGCTATTGGCTTTTGCAGTGTTTTGCCTGCAGCCTGTACCCACGACACTCCTCTTTATCCCTCTGGCCAACTGTTCTCCTTCTCTCCACCAGGGGGAGGTGTGCCTGTCCCTCCCTTACCCATCCACTGGTATTACATTATCGCTGCTGGGAGCGCCTTGTTTCTCCTTGCGGCGGCCATCTTGGTAAGGGCGCTGTGCTGCTGTCGACAACACCTAGCAACATCTAAGAAGAACCAGCTCTCCGTAGCCTACCACAGCTCCTCCCAGTGCTTCCAGTATGCTAATTGGTCCTCTAGCATGGCTACGCCAGGGGTCGAACCAGTGCTAACGGTTAGATTGGACAGTCGCGATCGTCACCGAACCCTCTGCTAAAAAAAGTTTGCACCCAAACAAGGACAATTAAGCCAGATGCCCATCCAACTATCTGCAATCTACACCTGCTAAAATTGGTCTACCAACAAGGACATATGCGATGCTTCAATCGGATGTTTTATGTTAGATGTTATGTCAGATGCCCTGTCAGCTAGTTGCCATTGCCACTGGACAGTTTGCTAAAACAAACTGCCCCCCAAAATTAGGAGAATTAAGCCAGATGCCCATCCAGCTATCTGCTCTCACCCTCTGCTAAAATTGGTCTACAAACGAGGACATATGCTGATTTTTTTTTCCTAAGCTATCTATAAAATTGTACCCTTAAAATCTTCTAAATGAATCCAGATTCCCATTCATCTATGTGCTCTCACCACTGGAAACCTCTGAAATTAGCTTCCCAATATGTACAAGGCTTCAAATAATTTTGCCTGCTTGTTTTAAACCAGATGCCCTCCCAGCTAATCAATATCACCACAAAAAACCCTGTCAGGACACATGTAATGCCTGAATTGGAATTGTTTTTTTTGTTTTGTTTTTTACCAAATGCCCTCCCAGCTATGTGATATTGCCATTGGACACACTGCTAAAAACTGTCAGGTGTTGTTGCATGGTGATTTGGCAGATGCCCTCCCCAACTCTATTCTAAGATTGATCTACAAATCACAACACGTTTTTTGGGTTGCATGATGGTGATTTTAGATTGTATTCTAACCCGGATGCCCTTTCTAAACAGTTGTATCCAAACAGGACATGTTCTACCCTGATTATTGTTTAATATTTTGAATTTTCTGTTTTTCTTCAACTGCTCCATATTTCATCAGAGATTGTCGAATACTGATTTGACAGATTTTCATTTAAGCCTGATGCCCTACCTGTCACAATCATATTACCTGTCATATTACTATGACTAGAGTACAGACAATAAGTTACTCAATGACACAACAATGGCATGTATTTGGGCAAGAACTGGACTGGCCACCGTTTGGTTTAAGTAATTGCTTTACAAGACTACACTACTGCTGCCTATGTTCAAATTCTTAAATTAATTAGCAAGAACCGAACAGTGTGAATGTTTTGGTTGATTTAATTCATTTCCAACTAATTTCAATCAACATAAACCAGGTCTAAATGAAAACTAAACCAGGACTAAAACTGGTAACATGATGGACCCTACCTTTTCAAATATCAATGTTAAATTTGCTTTTTGGAGACAAGAGGATTTCTGCCAAACCTGGCTAAATCAAGACACTTGAGACCAGAGTAAAGGATTGTGGGAAAATAAATGTACCGACAACGGTCACATGTTAAGACTGGCACCACTGAAGAGGATTCCTGACACCATTTTGGTCCCAAACCAGAACTTATTATGCAATAGCTGTCAACATCAAACCGCTAGACTAGTTATTTTCAGCTCTAGCTACATAGAGGTATTCACTGCAATAAACAAATAGACGATATGAGTTCAAATAACTACCAGTCTTGAATAATTTAAAGCTGCACAGTGTAACTTTTCTGGTGGAGGTTTTGTCACCTGCTTATCTCATAGGAATGTTATTACTTTGCCTGGGATGTTCCACATAGCATTAAACTGAGTCGATTACTACTCGTTAGTTGTGGCCACATGGCTAAAAAAAGACTTGGTTTGGTAGAATCTCCTGCTTGTTTCCATGGAGATTGTTTAATGCCATCTAGTGCGACATTCCAAGCAAAAACAACATCTTCATAGAGAAAAAACCCTCCACCTAAAAACTTGCGTGGTGCCTTTTTAAATTCAGATTTTTATAGATTAATGAACATGTTTTAGGTCAATTCTGGTTTCAATTTTAGTCATTTAAGTTCGCCATTTGTTTTTCTTTATCAGCTGATCTTCCATTCAGCAATATGGCCAACCTTAAAAAATAAAGAAAATCATCTTATTGCAATCTGAGATACTAGGTCAAACAAGTTATACTTGCCAAAATAACTCAAATTCTCAAAGTTGTATTCATTAATTTTTACAGTGTCTTGCAGTGGCTAAACTTTATAAAATTAATTGGTTTCATCTATTCCCATTCAAAAAGATCTAATATTTTGCTTTAAACTGTTTGTCGCTACAGCAATAGTCCCATATTCCCATCACTCTGAACCCCATGGATTGTTAAAGAAAGGCCATATTACATTAGATTCTATTTGAGTCCAGCTTATAGGAAGTCCATTCTTAAATGCATTGCTTTTGCCTGTATAACTGTCGTAACGGTGCGGATAGGACCAAAGGATGCAGACCAGAGCAGTTTTAACAGTGTTTATTTACAGCGGTGAAAATGCAGTCTTTAAACAGGTCACAAGAGCAGGTACAGGAACCGGGGAGCGGGAGACGGGTCAGGCGGGTGCGGTGCAGGTAGAGGCGGGCAGGACAGGACCAGGACGGGGATCGAAGCAGGTGCGGTACCAGGGCAGGCGGATCAGACGAAGACCAGAGCGGGGAGCGGGTGACAAACCAGAGACCAGGACCGGACAGGAGACGAGACGAGCAGGAGACGAGACGAGCAGGAGACGAGACGAGCAGGGGACGAGACGAGCAGGAGACAAGACGAGCTGGAAGCGATACCGGGACTGGAACGTGGCGGCAGGAGCTGGGCGAGTAGAGGCAGGAATCTGGAGGGTGCATAAATCCAAATGAGCATTTGCCGGAAAGTACCATATAACAAAGCTTAGCAAGAAACATTCACGTTTTACACGCGGACGGTCTGGCACCGAGTGTAGACTGCCAAGCCTTCTTGTACTCAGCAGCAGGTGGTGGTGATTAGGCTGATGCACCCCAGGTGTGCACGGGAGGAGTCAGGCACTCCACCCAGCTCCAGACACACAGGTAGGGGAGGGGGAGAGAGCACGGGAGGACAGGGAAACTGACATCATGACAATAACATAATTACAGCCATTCAAACAACTGGACAGACCCAGTTGATGTTAACTATATTATTTGTTTTTTACATTATGTCTCAAATAATACAATTAGTGCTGTGATGGCAACTCAAAGCAATGCTGTAATGATGCAGTGGTTCAGAGTCTAGACAGGAGCAGGGCCATACAGGCTTAAAGGACACATATTATGCTGTTTTTTGGGTCTATGTTATAATACTTTTCTTATCACAAACTCTTTTTTTTTTTTTTTAAGGTTAAAATGTTAATTATGACATCACACCAGGGAATTCCATAATTTTCACAAATTGCTTCTTGATTGCTATAAGACTGTAATTTATATTTATAATAAGCATACACATTTTAAACGCTGTACCGATTTGAATGGGCTAACCAACATATTTATCAAACTTAACATTTATTAATATTACATCAGAGTTTTTTCAGAAGGTATTTATTTAAGAAATATTCCCAATTCTGGTTTTCAACTGTTAACTGATAATTTTAGAATTTAGCTTGTGTGTGTCCTTCCAAATATGCTAGCATAAATATATGAAGACAACAGGTAGCACACTATATACTTAAATATAGAAGTTGTAATTTCATATGAAAGCCAGCTATTTGAAATGCATTTATACAAGCTGTCATAGATTTTGAATATTTAGTTGGCATAGATAAATGTCAAGGGAAGGACATCTGGCTTAAATTTATCAAACCCCAGTATGTCTTCAAATCCTCTACCAGCCTAAACAGCCTATTGTTACTACTACCAATGTGTTTTGTTTTTTTTGTTTGTTTGTTTATTTGTATTATTAATTTAAATTCTGCATGTCCTCAATCTAGTACACCACTTACTACGCATTTGAATAACAACTTCATTTGATCAATCGTCTTGTCTTTTTGGCAATAAAGTTATCAGGCTTTGATGGATGTAGCCGCCATTTTGGCTCAACACATAAAATCTATTGTACATTGCGTTTTTGAATATGGTCTTGTTATGGTTTGATGGTGGTGTAAATATCTCCAACTGTGAGCTGTCATCTGTGGCTGATTTATAATCCTACATCTCCCACAATGCATCAGGAGCAGCTGGGTGCCATAAGGAGGATGTTATGTGCAAACTCAGAGAGGAGCCAAGAGGAAACAGTGAAAGCCCAAGCTGTTTGATAGATTAGAGGAGGAGGCTTTGTGTGAGATGCAGACAGTTATAGCATTTTAAATTTCTACATGACATAAACTGAAACATGGATACATAAGTTTAAAAAGTTAAAATGGTTGAAGTTCGAATTTGACTAGTTTACATGCAATAGTCCAGTGCTTTATTGCAGCAATGATTAATTGACCAGTGGTGACTAGGGACACACCAATCCAGGTTTTTCTGTTCCGATACCAATTTCGGTTCTTCGGCTTTAAGTATCTGCAGATATTCAATATGAACTGAGACAAGGGTAGGGCCAAGGGCCAGTCCATGTGTGAAAATTATGTCTCATGCTCCCTGAACCACTCTTTCACTATTTGAGCCCGATGAATCATCTTGGAATATGTTTATAAATATAGTAGAGCCTTATAAAAATATTAATATTAAGAGACATTTTGGACTAGTACTGATAAGTAAATCGTCTTATTACACCAATTAATATACCACAATGGGATATCAATTGAACTGATATCTTGGAAGCTGATATCCAATCCAACAAAATGTTCAATATTGGCACAGATATCTGATACCAGTATTGTATTCGTGCGCCCCTAATTGCGACTAGTCTACTCTAAAAAATAATTGCTATTGTTAACTTATACAGACTCAAAGACACACAAAAAGACCTTTTTATAACAGACCATGACATCATTAATTCAAAATGGCAAAAAAGAATAAACTGTGGATTTTCATTAATAATACACATTATTCATAAATATTCTTAATTAATTAATATTCTTAATTCTTCAGCCTTCAGTCATCATGTCAACCTTTATTTAGTTGATAATGTATTTACAAGTCTCACTGTCAAATAGAAATTATCATTTGACTAGTTGACTACCTAAATTATTGTAAGTTGCAGCCCTAAATAGTTTTGAGTTGTGCACTATGTAACTTTTCTGGTAGAGGATCTGCTTGCTTGTCTCCATGGAGATGTATTTGCTCTGTCAGAAGTGTTCCACAGTATGGTATTAAATTTGTCCATGTTGCTCTTGTTAAGTAAGTACCTTGAAAAACATGCATTAATTCTGTGATAGAACCCGCTTGTCTTTATGAAGATAGATCAAGTTTAATGTCATACTGTGAAACATTCCAGGCAAAGCAATAACTTCACCATAGAGACTAGTGGGTGGTGTGCTGTCCTCCAGAAAAGTTACATATTGCACATTTAAATGATTAACCAAACAAAATAGATATATTTTGCTTCCTAATCTTTTACTTCAAATATGCCTCTTTACTTTACCATATGAATACACCATTAGTAAATTAAAGCTACAGGTTTTATAATATACTTTACTACAGAAACTAAAATAAATATGAACTATGCACCAGTCAGCAAAACTGCACTTGTTCTTTATCAGCAAAAACCTATTTCAATTTGTCCCCATTTAGCTTCAGACACTCCTTTTGGCACCCTCTAGCTTAATGCTTTTAAACCTAGCTCCTTCCCCCATCTCACGCGCCAAGCCGCTAATCATAGTAATTAGTTAATGGGCTGATAACATTTCTTAAAGCTACAGTAAGCACTTTTCTGTCCCATATATACCACACTTGGTCCAAAACTGTTGCCAAGCGTTCTTCTTACTCTGGGATGTAAAAATATATACGCATTGGCCTTTGGAGACCTCACTACTCAATCTAGACCTGTGCCTTGCCAAAACATTTCCACCATTTTGAATTCAAGCCAGGAAGTGCATCAACAAAAACGCAAACTTTACTTTTCAAAGGTCCTATATTATGCTAATCTAGCTTGCACTTAACCATGACATAATAGCTACCAATTGGGCTAGCCAAATTTCTTCCTCCAATGTTTTCCATCTGCTCCATGCTTTTACAGTAAAAGTAAACCTCTACGTTCAAATTTGATTAATTATACAGCCCTACAAGCTAGCTACAATTTTTTAGCACCACAGAAACTACTACTCTTTGTAACACACCAAAATATAGTATTTGCACTCTCTCCTGACATTTTTCAATTTCATATCAATTAAGATTTTTAAATTAATCCAACACATTTTATTTTGACATTACAATACAGAAATGACAATGCTACAAGGTCCAGAATAGCCCAAAATAGGCTGGCAAGATTAATCATAATCAAATTGTATTAGTGAGTTCATATTTCAGTAATTTTGTCAGTTCTTTTGGATGTGTTTAAATGTGAACTTTGAACAGAATCCCATTATTAAAACTGAAATCACGAATTTAATCACATCTGCAATACTTGTCAGAAAAATCATAAATTGATATTTTTCCCCAAATCCTTCAGCCATAGTTCAAAAAGCAAGACAAATGTGTGATATAGGACCTCAATACAACCACTGTCCAAATAAGTCTAAGTCCATGTAACACTGTGAAAGAGTGAAATGTTGATTTCAATGCATCCTTATTGAATGAACAGTCTTATGCCATACTATGTTAATATGTGATGGTGTGTTTGACTTAAAATGGATCACTAGAGTCTTTTGTCAATGAATAAAGTCATATTTTTGTATTAAAATTGTTTGTCATTACTACAAAATATAAAATGTAATCACTATTATGGGAATTGGAAAAATGGGTATGTGTGTAGTAGGGTTGTTAAAACTATTGAAAATCAGATACTAAAAAAGTCACATTCACAGGACAGTAATAAACCTTTCCTGAAAAGCTTCAGAATTATCTTGAGCTGTATCAGAACAAGATCACATTGACTAATATACGCCCATGGACCACTGTGGAACCTACCTGAACGACTGAGAGATTACACATGCCACATGTTAATATAAAAGAAAGTACTACCATTTAATGCTGAAAATCAACTTCTATTGTCTGAAGAAAGTGTGTTTTTAATTACTGTGACATCAGATTCGATATTGAGTATCGAATTTATTCCTTAGTATCGAAATCAAGTTTAAATTTTATTACAGTTGTCCCTCACAATATCACAGTTCACCTTTCGCAGTCTCACTGTTTCGTGTATTTTTTTTGTGCAATTTTGCATGCTTTTATCAGAGTGTATGAACGCGTATTGTGTTCTGCATCCTGATTGGCCAAGGGACTGTAGACCATTGTCAATCAATCTCCTCCGCGCTGTGCCTCCTGTACAGTACAGAATGGTTTCTGCCAAATTTACATAAATGTTCCATCACAGTGTGACTCTGAAGTGCTGTATGTTTGCAAGTTTTCTCCCCAACAAAACCCATAATGTTTTATCTGGCCATTTCTGGTATAAAGTGCTACTCTGTTTTCTTCCAGAAGTGAGAAAACCAGTGGAGTCTGGAGATGGACGACTTTTCAGTGGAAGAAACTCACTCAATGGAGGTACATTTTCCACAAAATATGACTTTGATGTTATAATTTCAGATGGGGGGTATGGGGCCTATATAACTTTATGAGAGATTCACAGTTTTTTGGCACTTCTGATCCATAAATGTTGAACCATTATTTTTTAAGGATTGTCTCCACAAACTTGTCATATTAATCTTATGGCTTCAATCACGTCTTTGTAATGGCACCACTTTTGGATTTTTTAATAAAATCTGAGCCTGAATAACAACAGCCAGCATGCTAACCGCACACTTCTTGTTACATGAACAGTTTTCAATCTCAAGAGCAGCTTAAATACTGAGGCAACCATAAAATTCTAACCTGTCCTCAAGTTCAGTTTAAACTAGAGTTGTGTAGATATCTCTAATTGCTGTCTTAGCCTAGCCTAGCTTCTTACTTCAACCTTCCTCGTACATTTTCTGTGAGTTATAACCATAGATCTATATTATAACAACTAATCTTATTAGTCGTTATAAGCATGGATTTTCCCATTGCTTACATTGTACTTTGCCATGAAATCTTTAAAAGGTAAATGCACAAATGTTGAACCTGTTGATTTCTATTAGTGACTAGATCCAAAAATTACCTGTATTACAACTAAATGGTGTGATGTCATCTGAAGCTCAGCAATGCAAGCCTAACTTGTGACTCATTTCTCTTGCAGGTTTCCCGTTCTCAGACTGGAACACCCCCTCCCCCTCCTCAGACCCTCCAGTTACACTGGTCTCAGAGAAGGACAACTCGTGGCTCTATACCCTGGACCCTATTTTGGTGACCATCATCGTCATGTCATCTCTAGGAGTCCTGTTGGGAGCTGTGTGCGCAGGTCTGCTCCTCTACTGCACATGTTCCTACAGTGGTCTGTCATCAAGATCATCAACAACGCTTGAAAACTACAACTTCGAATTGTACGATGGGCTCAAGCACAAAGTGAAGCTCAACCAACAACGGTGCTGTACAGAGGCGTGAAAATGAACTAAATCAGGACAAGAAAGATTGACAAGACATAGCGGCCATTTTGTGGAACTATATCTGTAAAGAGACACTTTATGAATAGACACAAAATGGAAAACAAAGTTTACTTAATCCAAACTCAACCAACAACAATGCTGTACTGGGGTATGAATATGGACCAAATCAGGACAAGACATGTGGAATTATATCTATAAAGACAGATTACTTTTTTAATGCAGAAAACACAACAATGCTGCTGTACGAAAACTTAAAAATTTACAAAATCTGGACCAGAAACACCTGCCATTTTGTGGAAATATAACTGTAACGACCCTTTCTGAATAGGTACAAAATGGCAGATGGAGTTTAAACCAATGTCAACCAACAAAGCTGCAGGACGGTGGAATGAACAAAAACAAAATTTGGACAATAAATTACATCCATTTTGTGTACCATCCACTATTTCTGTACAGTCACTTCCTGAGTATAGAAACCACAAAATGGATGATACTTTAGCCAATTTCAAACAACAACACTGCTGCTCAGAGGCATGAAAATATACCAAATTAGGACAAGAAATATGGACAAGGCACAGTGGCCATTTTGTGGAAATATATCTATAAAGATGGATTACTTCCTTAATGGAGGAAAAACAAAATGGCAGATAAAGCTCAACCAACAACGCAGATGCATGAAGGAATTGAGAATGTAGAACACAAATAGTGGCTCCCTCTTTTTAGCATTACTTGAGGTAAAAACTAATGTTAACATTTGGACAAAAACATGATGGACAAAGCGGCTATTTTGTGGAATATTATTGTAAAATCACTTCCTAAACAGACAAACCACAAAATCTCAACTACCTGTACAGAAGCATGAAGATCAACTAAATCTAGACGTCAAAACATGGACAAGAAACAGCGGCCATTTTGTGAAGCCTATCCATAAAAAACGGCGTTATTTTCTGATAAAACAATAAACAACATGATGGATGCAGTTTTAGCCAATCTCAACCAACAACACGACTGCATAGTGTGAAAAGAAATTAAATCTAGACTTCAAATTGCGGCTATTTTGTCAAACTTCTTCTGAATCTTCTGATTATTCCAAATAGACAAACCACAAAATGGTGGACGAAGTTGCAGCCAATCTCGCCCAAATACACGACTGCACAGCATGAAAACAAATATCTAATCTGAACTTCAAATTCAATTCAAGTGTGACAATTATAAGAAAAAAGTTTTATTATTTTTACAAAAACATGGGCATTTTATGAATAGATAAACTACACAATGCAGGACTAAGTTACAGCCAACAAGGTTACAACATCAATAAAGAATATCTGGACTCTTGTCCTTGGGAATGAAGGCTTTCCATTAAAACAAAAACTGAGCTTGAAACATGCAAACTTGTGGTATTTCTGTATTTTGGATAGACAAACATAAAAAATGTCAAAACGTTAAAGTATTACCAGTAATACAAAACACACAACGGCAACCATTTTCAAAGTACGCAATCACAATTTGAAGCGAATATCGGGCAAAAGTGGACACTGCTATCATAGCTTAAATGTTGGCAAGCTGGACCGATATGTTAACTCCTCAACGAACAAGCCTCAAAAGTAGACAGTTCTTTGTACAACAGACAGAAACAAAGATTGTCAGCTATTTAAGGCCTCAAATGAAATCACAAAGTACTGGAAGTGTTAATAATGTTTGGATATTGTAAGCTATTTTGGAAAGATGGTAGAAGTTAGAAATTGTCAGCGAAAGTGGCCTAGATAGCTCCTTTGTGTGGCCATTTTTGTTATTACACCTATCGAAACTTCACCCTCTGTGGTAATTTTAGTCTATAGACTTTCCTTGCACTGTTTTATGTTGGCGCCAATGTGGTAGAAAGACTTAAGAGAGGCATTTTGTACATTTTTTAAAGCAATTTTATGTTTTTAATTGTTTTGTTGGAGACTGTTGTTCCTTGTCCCCTGTCTTGTTTATAAAGAATGGCGGATTAACAGAGTTTTGCAACCTATGGATTGCGATAAAATTGTGAAATGGACTTCTTTTTTTTTTCTTAAGATGGAAAAATGCACATCGGAAAGTCAAAAATGTTGGAATAGCCTAGAGTGACAAGGAAAGACACTAGTTTCCTGTGGAGCATATAAAAGCCATGGAAGTAAGGACCTATACCCCTAAAAATTCTACATTTTGGGATGATTTTATATAATTTTGGACCGTTTTTGAAACACAAACTTCTGAATGGACTGAAGCCATGAGAAGGAGAGTGTCGCATGTTCACTGACCCCTTATTTCATAAACACAGTGGATTTAAATGTACAAAGTAAGAAACATGTCAATGGAAGCTGGGGTTATGCAGATGGGATGGGGAAGATTGACAAATGTAAAAAACCTAATTTAGACATTGCTTAAAATGAACCAGTTTCCACAAATTGACAATGTATTTGAAATGCACACATTTTGTTTTACTTTTTGCCAATTGCAGATTAAAAAATATATATTTATTTTGAATTTTGACCAAATAACCAAGAAAAAAAAGTCATAGTTTTAATCAAGACTTGTTAATTGATTTTTACATTTCTAAATGAATGTTTTGATGAAATAAAATTTTCCCTACTCCAGTGCCTAACCCAGCTTCACAAACACCACTAGGAGGTGCTCTACAAATGAATGGATACCATTTGCTGCTGAGAGGCCTGAATTTCACATTTGGTTTATTATATTTTTGACCTGCTCTTCTTCTCTGGACCCCGCAGACTCTATCAAAGTGCCTAGGCCTTCAGAGCCAGTATTGGACACACACAAACAGTGACACCTTCCCCTGGTGGCGGGAGGAAGGACCACACGCCCCCTTGTTTTTCGCACTGCTCAGACTGCTGTTTTGTTTTAAAGGGGCTTTGTACAGAAATGCTCTTTTTATGATTGTTATTATAATTATTGTTATGATTATTTAATAAAGGATTTATACCAAAACCATCGGAGGATTTGTGTCTATAACTTCAAGAAGAACACTATTACTGGGCCATGTTAATATACGAAATATAGTACAATATTGACAAACTGCTGATAATATTAATACATGCAATGCTTAAAGGTGCATTATTGAACTTTTCCATAATGTTCCACAGTATTGTAATTGATTAACTGCAGGTTAGATAAGCATAATACAAGTGTTTTATTGTCCAAAAATACCTTAAAACGTGCATTCTTACTGTGAGTGGGGTCACCTCTCCACAGATTTAGCCTGTAACTTGGCCTGCTGGCATCACCTTTGTCACCATGGATAGGCAAGTTTAATACCATACCGGGGAGCACGCAGGCAAAGTGGGCCCTCCATCAGAAAAGTTATCTAGCAGCAGGTATTATAATTACTCAAAACTGCAAATCAATAGTGCAATATTGTGATAAATGATAATATTGAAACTACTTTATGCCACTGACAATAGTGCAAGATAATTCCAGTAAAGCATAAAAAGGTCACTAAAAGGTCTGAGCTGTGAAAAATAACATAATGAACAAATAAATAACCATAGAAGTTACCACTTTCAAAGCAATGCACTTTAAGTAACAGATATGGGACCATTTACCATTTACTACTTTTTCTTTTACATAAAAAATAGCAAGAATCTCCCCATTATAGCAAAGAAAATGTACAAATGATGAATACTGAGCCCCAAAATATATTATTTCAGTCATTATAGAAATTATTGTGACCTAGTAAGTAGAAGTATTATTAGCAGTATTATCGATTAGTAACATAGTAGTGGTAGTAGTAGTAGTAGTAGTAGTAGTAGTAGTAATAGTAGCAGTAGTAGTAGTATTCATGTTACATGCAACACAACATTTTGAGGACTTTTTCCCATTCACAATTTTAATAATAAAAATAAAAATTAACATGTTATTTAGATGCAGATCCATTATACTTTTATCCATTCGTGTTTTAAAATTATTTATGCAACAATCTGAATAAATCCAAAACACATAGACTAGGATGCTGGAAAACACTGTACACAGGTCCGTTCTACTACTTCTATAAGATGCACAACAAAAGAACTGGAATTAGATGAATTAACTCAAAACAACATCAGGCATAATATAATAATAATGGCTTACACTTGTAATGCGCTTTACAGGCTTGTCAAAGCCTCTCAAAGCGCTACACTACAGTCATTATTCATTCATTTCCACACTTGGTGATGGTAAACTACTATTGTAGCCACAGCTGCCCTGGGGTAGACTGACAGAAGCGAGGCTGCCAATCTGCGCCATCGACCCCTCCGACCACCACCTATCATTCGAGCACACACCACTTTCATACTAGGCAATGTGGGTGAAGTGTCTTGCCTAAGGACACAACAACAGAACTTGGTCCGAGTGGGACTCGATCCTCCGACCTTCGGGTCCAGAACACACTGGAGGGACTATGTCTCTCAGCTGGCCTGGGAACGCCTTGGGGTCCCACCATGAGCTGGAGGAAGTGTCTGGGGTGGGGGAAGTCTGGGAAGTCTGCTGGTCTCGCAAACAGATAAGAAGAGGAAGTTGGATGGATAAAAGCATTAAAAGGCCACACTTCCCATGCCCATTCATTCATCTTCATCACACAAAATGGATCAATCAGTCAATATATAAAAAAACATATTTACCAACGTTGGCTCAATCATCAAAAATAAGTAACCCAACTAACGCCCTGGCCACCCACAGGAACCTAGCATTCGACTGTCAAACAGGGATAACACTCTGGGATAACACTCTGGGTCAGGGGCGACACCAAGTGGTTCCACCCATTACAAAAAGATAATACGGATTCGGCAATGGTCCCATTTCTTTTCTTTTTTTTTTTTTTTTTTTTCATCAATGCTAGTAAAAAAACACACACATTTCTTTCCACTTATATTTTATAAAAGTTTAAACAATGAATAATTATTTAGTTTTAATTCTAATATTTGTATTCAGATTGTATTTCTTGGTTTACTTTTTACTCATTGTTGACTAGCTCTCATTGTGCTGAAGAAGAAACGACTAAACATTTCCTAGTGCCCAATTACCCACAAACTCCTTTCAAAACTTGAAGTTGTACTTTTTAATTGCAGTAAAAATACTCAGAGGAGCCGTCACTACCACATTAGTAAGGTTTCTGCTCAGATCCTCTCATCTCTCCCATTAAAGTAGACCTGAGCCAGACCCAGTTTAGGAGCAGACTTCAAAGATTTAGTAAAAAAAAAAAAACAACACAGCGCCACTCGCACAATGTGGAGAGAAAGAAGGAAAAAAAGAGAGAGAAAGGGAGAGAGAGGGAGTGAGAGAAAGAGAGTGGGGAGATTGGAAGAGAAAGGGGGTGGGAAAGTGGGGGAGAGACAGAAAAGAGAGAAAGAGCGTGAGGGAGAGAGAGAGAGAAAGGGAGGGAGAGTGAGTGACAGAAAGAGAGGGAGAGAAAGAGAGTGGGGAAGAGACAGAAAAGAGAACGAGTGGGAGAGAGAGAGAGAGAAAGGGAGAGTGAGAAAAGGAGGGCAAGTGAGTGAGAGAGGGGGAGAGAGAGAAAAGAGAGAAAGAGAGGGAGGGAGGGAGCGAGAGAGAGAAAAGGATGGAGAGTGAGTGAGAGAAAGAGAGGGAGAGAGAAAGAGAGGACGGCAGAGGGGGGGAGTGTAAAGAATAGTGAGACATACAGGAGAGGGGGAGGCGGGGGGGGGGGGGGTAGCGAGACAGAATGATGCTCAGAGAAGACAGAGGGAGATAAAGAGGAAAGAGACAAAGAAAAATTTGGAAGGAGAGAAAAAGAGAGAGAGAGAGAGACTCATCTGAATAAACATAGGCTTGAACTATGAATGATTTAAGTCTGAGCTGATATGCTAAATAGTACTAATCAAGTGTCTCTGGTAGGACTTAAACTAACAATCATCCAGTTATTATGCAACTTCTAACAACTGCACAACATGGCCTTGACCTAAATGGTTTTAGTCATTCCTTACTTGTCTAAAATGCTGAATTTTCTGTCTAATTTGTAATTTTGTCAACAATACAGTGTCTTACTCTGCTACATCCCAAATCCCATTAAGGATCCCATAAATTTTAGGCATATTGCTTATTTTTAGGCTTACTGCTTTTGTCATTACAGCTAAGTTGGCTAAAGTTAACGTTGCATCGTTAAGTCCCCAAAATGTCCTCTAGCTTTCTCTTTGGTGAAATTCTAGCTTGTTAATTTTGGTGACAACATTTTGGGAGCATAAATGGGGCATATAATACTCAGGTACAAGTCTCTTTTACAGAAGAAGGTATTAGCTAGCAGAAGAAGGTAACTAGCTTGTTACTGTGCTACGGACTGTGACTTAGCAAAGCAATTAGCGTCCACGTGAGGAGAGCACAGACGGTCCCCAGTGCAACATATGCTGTAGTTTTGAGCAATCGGACCATGAAAACATCACAAGGAAATCATAAGAATCTGGAAGCATATCGTCATTGCAATTCAAGATGGTTAAAGAGACGCTATTTTACTTCTATGGGGCTGCTAACACATAACATATTTACACCATTTCGCCATGTTACCTTTTATTGTTTTGAAAATGCTATATTCGCCCCAAAACAACATATTAACATGTTTTATATTAACATATTAACAAGTTTCAGTCACTGATCAATTGGTTGACAGAAAAATGCTCACCTTAAAATCTGCTCTTGATGTTGTAGCTCCACTAAAACAGAAAAGCATTAAACCAAGACCTCCGGCTCCATGGTATACGTTACAGCTCAGGACACTCAAACTACATGTAAGACGCACAGAGAAGCTTTGGCGCCGCTCGCGCACTGAGCAGTCTCTGAAGGCATGGAAGCTCTGCCTGCTCACTTATAACACCGCTCTGCGGAAAGCCCGAACCAGATTCACCTATTCATATCTACTAGAAGTAAACAAAAATAACCCCAGATTACTGTTCAGCACTGTAGCCAGGCTGACAAACTCCCACACTGCTAATGAGTCTCTTATCCCCTCGAACATTAGTTGTGATGACTTTCTTCAATTCTTCGATTACAAAATTACAACCATTAGAGACAAAATCAACAAAATTACTCCAAAAATCAGCTCTGAGCAAATCCAGTCTGTAATACCAATATCCCACATAGATCCTCTAATAATATTAGATAAATTTACTCCTGTTCATGAGGTGGAGATTACCTCAGCCATCATGTCGTCCAAACCATCAACCTGTATGCTCGATCCTATTCCAATCAGACTCCTCAAAGAAGCCCTGCCCCTAATAATAGATTCCATCCATAACATAATAAATATGTCATTAGAAAATGGCTACATTCCTCAGTCCTTTCAGTATGCTGTGATTAAACCCCTTTTGAAAAAACCTAACCTAAATCCTGATGAACTAGCCAACTACAGACTTATCTCTAATCTTCCCTTCCTCTCAAAAATTCTAGAACGAGTTGTGGTGATATAGCGCTGCTGCCACCTGCAGGACAATAATATATTTGAAAATCAGGATTCCGAGCTCACCACAGCACAGAGACTGCACTGCTTAAAGTAACAAATGACTTACTACTAGCTGCTGATAATGGGCTGGCTTCAGTCCTGGTCCTACTGGACCTCAGTGCAGCGTTTGACACCATTGATCACAACATTCTACCGCAGAGGTTAGAATGTGACATTGGAATCAGAGGGACCGCTCTCAAATGGTCTCAAATGGTAGCCTGTGGTGTTCCACAAGGATCTGTGCTTGGTCCAATCCTATTTACTCTGTATATGTTGCCATTAGGTAACATTATTAGAAATCATGGCATTAATTTTCACTGCTATGCTGATGACACTCAGCTGTACTTATCAATGAAACCAAATCAGACTGATCAAATAGATAAACTCAGTGCCTGTGTGAAGGACATCAAAACCTGGATGACCTTGAATTACCTGCTCTTAAATCCTGAAAAAACAGAGGTCATTGTCGTTGGTCCCAAAGGTCAAAGAGATTCTCTGTCGGCCCAGATAATCTCACTCGACAATGTGGGTATAGCTTCTGTACTGTAAAAAATCTTGGAGTCCTATTTGATCAAAATCTCTCATTCACAGCCCATAAAAACCTAGCTTGTAAAACCGCATACTTTCACCTGCAAAATATAACTAAAATTAGAAATATTTTACCTAAAAATGATGCTGAAAAACTCATCCATGCATTTGTTACTTCCAGGCTTGATTACTGTAATTCTCTGCTCGCCGCTTGCCCCAAAAGTACTATAAGGAGCCTCCAGTTGGTCCAAAATGCAGTGGCCAGAGTCCTAACAGGAACTAAAAGAAGAGACCACATCAGTCCTGTACTAAAATATCTGCACTGGCTTCCTGTCGAACTTAGAATCAAATTCAAAGTCCTCCTCCTGACATACAAAGCCCTAAACGGTATGGCCCCATCCTATCTGCAAGATGCTATTGTCCCGTACCAGCCAAACAGAGCACTCCGCTCTCAGAATGCAGGACTATTAGTGGTTCCTAGAGTGTCCAAAAGTACAGTGGGAGGGAGAGCATTCCGTTACCAAGCTCCTGTGCTATGGAATCAACTCCCTGCTGATGTTAAACAGGCCCCCACAGTCTCTGTATTTAATACCAGGCTTAAAACCTTCCTCTTTGGTATAGCTTATGACCAGGTTACTTAGTTTAATGTCACTCCGAACTAACTATGACCACATTGGCTGGGAGTGACATTAAAACCCGGGAAAAGATAGGCTGCAGTAGGAGATAACAAGCTGGGGGAAGTATGGCAACCTGAGCACTATCCACTGCTTCCTCATATTTTCTCATCAGCAATGCTATTCACATGTTGTCTCCTGTCCCACTCCCCCTGTGGAGTGTAACTCTTTCAGATGCCCCGATGACAGCTGGACCCTCTCCTCCTCCCCGCCTGGCCCTCCTCCTCCCCGCCTGGCCCTCCTCCACCCGCCTCCCTCTCCTGGCTCTTCTCCTCCTCGTCCGGCTCTCCTTCTCCTCGCCTGGTCTTCCTCCTCCTCGCCTGGCCCTCCTCCGCCCCCCTCCCTCCTCCTCGCCTGGCCGATTTTTCTAGTTTTGTCTGATTTTTCCTGTTGTTTGATTTTCCTGTTTGTTTTTGTGTGTAGGCAGCATGGTGGGTGAGTGGCAACACTCATTCCTCACAGCAAGAAGGTTTGGTTCGATCCCCAGGTCGCCCAGGCCTTTCTGTGTGGAGTTTTGCATGTTTCTCCCCGTGTCTGCATGGGTTTCCCCCGGGTACTCGGGTTTCCCCCATCAACCAAAACATGAACGCTCTTCGAGACAACTGTTGTTGTGATTTTGGGCGTTACAAAAATAAAATGAATTGAATTGAATTGAATTACTCTGAGCGGACTTGCATCTCCACAAACCTGATTCTTGCGTATCCATCTCCATGGAGAATGTTCTGTATGGTTTTAACTTCTATTTCCATGGAATCACACAGATTCCGTGGAAAAGACAAGTTACATAATGTACCTTTAATTTAGTTCTTAGAACATCTTTAACCACCTCCCCCAGCCTGTCTTATGCTTTTCATCCTTCCCTGCTAATACACGTATATTCAAACCAAATGTTTTATAGTTTCTCTTCCTTCCAGCTTTGGGGCCCTCTCTCCTTGCGTTGCCAGATCAGAGCCTGTGTTTATCCTGTCTGAGCCGCACAACCATCAAAGCAGCTAAACTAACGGCATACAGAAGGAGAAGCATTGAACTTTGTGCACCAAGAAATGACCATAGCACTCGGTAGCACAGGTAATTTTACACACATTCAATAATAAAAAGTCAAAAGTTAAAAGTTAGCTCTAACAAAACAGTGTAAATATTTATTCAATCAAATTGATTGGTAAAAATAGAGCTCTACATTAAATTTATCTGTTTTATCATGAACACAAATTAGATACACAAAAAGCTAAAATACTTGATACCCCTCCTTGTTAGCACACAGTTTTCTGCCCTGGAACCTTCTTAAGGTACTCTGGCTCCCCAGGGACTCGTTTTGTCGCAACACCTTAGACATACAATATGGGTAAGCTGAACTTCAACAATTCAATTACAAGCAATTAGCTGATACACAAACACTTTGATGAATAAAACATTTTAAACTTCTTTGTGTATTGTCTTCTTTTCCGTGATCTTTAAGGATAGGCCCATGTAATGCACTAGCTACATTACAGCTTCTAAACTCATCACAGTGAATTCAATATTTCTCAATATCTATAAAAAAAATAAAAAATAAATACCCACATGGATAAAGTACTAACTAACTAACTTTAACTTTAGCAGTGTTGTAATCTAATCGAAGCAAACTCACAATTTGAATGGATGAATTAATCACAAAGACTGAAATTTCTGTACCACAAAATGTCCGGTTTACTATCAACCCGGTAGTGTAGATCTGTGCAACCATGTTCTGAAATGTCCCTGTGTGACGAAGGCCCTCCCTGTATTCCCTCCTGTGTCTCTCTACTTTATCTCGTGGCAACTTTTATCATGTTATGGAAAATATAAAAAAATTTTAAAAAATGCTAATTGAATTTAAAATAACCCACAAATTCCTTGTTGATTTGACCCAGGTGCAGGTTACAGTGATCAAAGTCTGGCTATGTGTTTGATGGAGAACAATTCCAATAACTTTTTTGGTTTAAAAACGTTTTTGGTTCAATTAAAATAGAAGTCAAAGCCAAAGAGGAAATGTGTGCACCATCTGGACTCAAAAGGAAAGGTACAACGCCTGCACCCATCCATCATCTGTGAACCTACCCACAATGCAACGCACATACTTATAAAGTATAGCAAAGTGTGGTATCACATTTCAAACAAAGTTAAAGGTAACCAAGACACAGGAAGAGGAACAACATTTTTATAGTACCTCAGTACCTATAGTATAGAGTATCCATGTAATAAATGCAACTATATGGTTTATAATTTAGCATTTAAGAGAATTTTAATCATTTGCAATGGTCAGTGATCAGCTTGGGGTTTTGAATGCAGAGGTCTAAAATCTTCCCCGTGACGTCATGTGATTTAGAGCAGGCCAGAGACTTTGGAGGAAGAAATATCCACAACTAATTTTGTCTTAACAGTCTACTTATGTGTAAAAAAGTCTAGAAAGAAACAAAAAAAATAAATTAATATCAATTAATATTTTCTAGCAGTGCAGCACTACATCAAACTGGTATTTTGATTTACTAATGCTAATAATATGTGCCCACCAGTGGATATGGAATGTGTGGGGGCTCACAAAAACACTATGGGGACCAGCATGGGAAATTACGAGGACTGTGGACAATAAGACAACAGCTATGTTCTGGTCATTTTGGTTAAAGCCACATCTCAGGAATGTGTGACCCCCACTCTGAAAGGGTTGTAAACCACTCACCTTGTTCGACCTTGCCTAAAGTCTCTTAATGTGTAACAGCATGCAGACCCCCCCCCCCCCCCCCCCCACACACACACACACACACATTGAGAGACACTATAAAAACTGTCAGCATGCACATCTCAGGGCTCTCTTCCTATCCTTTCCGGAGAGTCCGTTACTTCATTGTTCACTTTACCAGTGTGGAACTCATTAAAACCCTTCTGACTTTATGTTTCAAACTCTTGGTCCTCTTTGACGCATACACCAGAAATGAATATTCTTCCAATAATAATTTTAAAATCATGTTTAGTCAAATTTAGTGAGACTAAACCATGACCTGGATGACTGAACTCTCCTGCTCCTCTCTCCCTCCATCCTCCTCCTCTCTCTGCCCTTCTCCCCTCTCTTTCTCAATGTCTTCCTCCCGTCTCCCCCTTCTCTCCCTTCCTCCTTTCTCTGCTCTGCCCTCTCATCTCTCTCCGTCCCTTCTTCCCCACTTCCTCTAACTATCTCCTTTCTCTTTCCCTTGCCCCTCTCTCCTCCCTTCCCACTCTACTCACTGTTTCCTCTCTCTCCTCTCTCTCTTTCCTGTAGTAGCATGCACAGACACAATAATCCCATGTGTAAAACCAAACGCTCTTTTAACTGAGGCCAACAAACCCACAGACTCAGAGCCTGGGTCCCAGAGGAGCAGCCAAGGAGAGACCAACACTACTGCTCAGGTTCAAAGGTACAAAGTGGGTCAGAGAGAGAGGAGAGAGAGAGAAAGGGGGGAAGAGACAAGAGAGACAGAGTGATGGGAGAGAGAAAAATGGGGGAAGAAAGGGGGGTGGAGACTGGGGTGAGGGAAGGGGTGGTTGACAAAGAGGGAAGACAGATAGAAAGGGAGGGGGGAGGGAGAGAGGAAAGAGTGTGAGACAGAGGGAGGGGGGAGAAAGAGATGGAGGGAAAAGGGGGTTGACAAACAGGGAAGAGAGAGAAAAAGGGAGGAGGGAGGGGGAAAAGAAGGAGGGGGGGAGAAAGAAGGAGAGGGTGGGGGAGTGAGAGAGAGGGGAAAGGAGAGACAGAGAGTGGGGAAGAGAGAAAGACAGAGACAAGAGAGGATAGAGTGAGAAAAGGTGAGAGAGAGGGGGGCCAGAGACAAGAGAGACAGAGAGACAGAAGGTGAGGAAAAGAGACTGACATAGGGGAAAGAGAGAGAAAGAGAGGAGGTGAGAAAAAGAGGGTGAGAGAAAAAGAGTAAGGGATACGTTTCGCAGAGAGGGACAAACTATACGCCTGGATGATAAACCCAAATTAAAATTGTATTATATTGATTTCACAAAATCAAATAATTATTTTCTTAAACAGTAAAACAGTGACACACATGTTGTTCACACTTCGGACCACAACAACATTTCACAATCAAAACAAACAAAACCATGAGCAGAATGAGAGGAGACCATTCATATGTACAGAATTAGCCACATGTTTAAACACCCAAGAGGCAATTCACTTGTAAACAGAATTTCAATGAGATTTGGTCAGATTTCTGGGGCAGGTCAGTGTGTAATAAAATTAAAGCATAATTTACACATGGCAAAACAGTTTAGACTCTACAATCATGTTCTGAAATGCATGGGATTTTTGTATTAGTTTAACAGTTCCTGGAAATGCTGGTCTCCATTGTTTCAAATATTCCACAGCATGGCATTAAACTATCTAGCATTTTTTCATTAGACTTTTTTATTAGCTCAAAAATACCTTTTAAAAAATCAATTTTTACTGCTCAGCTCTCCACAGATCTGACTTTTAACTTGGCCTGGTTGCACCATCTCTGTGGAGACAAGAAGGTGACAACCTGCTATTACCCATGACCAGTAACTTACCCATGACCAGTAACTAACTTAACTACTTCAAACACTGCCCGGCCAAAAAAAAAAAGTCACCACCTGAATTTAACTAAGCAAATAGGTACAAGCCTATAGATATGAGTTTGGTCTAGGCGCAGCAACAGTATGTGCTCAAAGAATGAGGTCAGCAGACTACCTGAATAGTGACCAGGTTATTCCATCAATGAATTTTTTTCTTCCTTGATTGCACGGGCATATTCCAAAATGACAATGCCAGGATTCATCGGTCTCAAAGTATGAGTGGTTCAGGGAGCATGAGTCATCATTTTCACACATTGAGAATCTTTGGGATGTGCTGGAGAACGCTTTGAGCAGCGGTCAGACTCTACCATCATCAATCAATCTTGGTGAAAAATGAATGAACACTGGATGGAAATAAATCTTGTGACATTGCAGAAGCTTATCAAAACAATGCCACAGTGAAGGCGTGCCGTAATCAAAGCTAAAGGCTGTCCAAACAAATATTAGACTGTGTGACTTTTTATTTTTTGGTGGTGACTTTCTTTTTTGGCCGGGCAACGTAGACTAAGAGCGGTTCAAAAGCCCTTTATGACGAGCGGCGTCACCGGGGCCCCTCCCTGGAGCCAGGCTTGGGGTGGGTACTCGAGAGCGAGTGCCTGGTGCCTTCCCCCACGGGGCCTAGCCGGACTCAGCCCAAAGGAGCGATGTGGGGAGTGGAGACCCTGGGAGGGGTACTAGATAGTGCACCAACTGGAGTGTGTTCCAATTATAGTGGAATCACACTTCTCAGCCTTCCCGGTAAGGTCTACTCCAGAGTACTGGAGAGGAGAATCTGGCCGATAGTCGAAACTCGGATTCAGGAGGAGCAGTGTGGTTTTTCGTCCCCATCGTGGAACAATGAACCAGCTCTGCACTCTCCATCGGGTCCTCAAGGGTTCATGGGAATTTGCCCAACCAGTCCACATGTATTTTGTGGATCTGGAGAAGGCATTCGACCATGTCCCTCGTGGTGTCCTTTGGGGGGTTGCTCTGGGAGTATGGGGTCTGGGACCCTTTGCTAGGGGCTGTTCTGCTCATTATATTTATGGACAGAATTTCTAGGCGCAGCCAGGGGCTGGAGGGGAACCACAGGGGAACTGGAGGCTGGTTCAGGAACCACAGGATTTCATCTCTGCTGTTTGCAGACGATGTTGTCCTGATGGCTTCATCGAGCCAGGACCTGCAGCAGGCTGGGGGCAGTTTGCAGCTGAGTGTGAAGCAACTGGGATGGAAATCAGCTGCTCCAAATCCAAGGCCATGGTTCTCGACCGGAAAAAGGTGGCTTGCTTTCTCTGGGTTGGTGGTGAGTCCTTGCCTCAAGTAGGAGGAGTTCAAGTATCTCGTGGTCTTGTTCATGAGTGAGGGAAGGATAGAGTGTGAGATAGACAGGCGGATCGGTGCAATGTCTGCAGTCGCTGTATCGGCCTGTTGTGGTAAAAAGGAGCTGAGTCGAAAGGCAAAGCTCTCGATTTACCGGTCAATCTACGTTCCTAACTTCACCTATGGTCATGAGCTTTGGGTAATGACCAAAAGGAGAAAATTTGCGGATAGAAGCGGCGGAAATGGGTTTCCTCCACAGAGTGGCTGTGCGCATGTGAGCTCAGTCACATGGGAGGGGCTCAGAGTAGGCTGCTCCTACTCATCGAAAGGAGCCAGCTGTGGCGGCTCGGGCATCTGCTCAGGATGCCTCCTGGACGCCTCCCTAGGGAGGTGTTCCGGGCATGTTCCACTGGAAGGAGACCCCAGGGAACACGCTGGAGGGACTTTGTCTCTCGGCTGGCCTGGGAACGCCTTGGGGTCCCACCAGAGGAGCTGGAGGACGTGTCTGGGGTAAGGTAAGTCTGGAAGTCCCTGCTTAGACTGCTGCCCCCGTGACTCGGTCTCAGATAAGCAAAGAAAATGGATGGATGTATTAAATCACAGTATTCAGTGGCGCTGAAGCAACAGTGGCCTGTATTCCCTGTAGCCTGTTTGAACTCTTGTAGCTAGCCCGTGTGACAGAGATCCTGCAGGGTCACACCTGTCCTCTCTGCAGGACTGCACCTGTCATCTTCATGGAGCCGCTGTGTTTATGGTCCCTGACACCCATTTTAGCCCCAAAAACGTGTTAGCGCCGTGGGTACAAACCCAACCAGGCCCTCTCCATCTGTTCAAGAGTTCAGGGATAGGTGAGGCTGGATACAAGTCCTGCTTATGTTGCGAAAATAAAAGTGTAGACTGACAATCATGTTTTAAGGCTGAGCGATTTGGAAAAAAATAAATAAAAATAAAACTGATACTTTGCAGCTCATGTCATCAACATTCCCTAGGGGTGTGATGCTAGCTGAGGGCAATGTTATGTATGAAGTTCTGTTACTCAAGTTAGACGTTAATTTGAGGTTTCTTTTAACACACTCTGAATAGAAAGAAATGACTTAAGTACTGTTAAATATCTCTCTTTCAAATAACATTGCAGTCAAACGCTAGCTAGCATTAGCCAATGTTTTTTTCAGTTCATCACACGCACCATTTCTGATGAAAATGAAACACCTAAACTTTTATCACAGGCTCTTGAAAATGTGTTTGAATACATTTTGTGTTTTTTCTTGAGTTTTCATCTTCAAACTTTTTTGCCAGTGTTTGCTAATTTATGTCACCATAGTGACTGCTAAACATTCCTCCAAACACATACATGCAGAAGCACCCTAGCATGATGTCACTGCAAAGTGTCAATTGCATTTATTCAGATTAAGATTAGATTTAAAATGTATGTTTTAATAATAGGATTCTGTTCAAAGTTAACATTTCAAACACGTCCAGAAAGAATTGATAAAAAAAAATAATGAAATCTGAACTGACAAACTAATAAAAAAAATCACATTTCAGAATATTTTTGTACAGTTCTAAACTATAAGGTTAGTTGTTTGAAGGGGAATACAGGAACATAGCGGCACAGAGTATCGCCAATCAGTTGCTCTGCAATTTAAATCTTAAAATTTTATTCAATTTTTGATGGTTGAATGGTAGTTTCTTTAACATCATCACTACTTTTGATTAAACAAAAAACATTGCATAGTAAAAAGGCTTGTTTTCTTGCTCAAACCAACCTAATATCCCTCAATGCTTATTAATTATCTCAATAATTTTTTCTTACATTTATATATTAAAGGTCCTATATTACACAAAATTGACTTTTTAGCAATGTTAAAATGTTGTTACCTCATCAAGGACGTACCTGGATTTATGTTTTGTTTCATTCACACATATTTCAGTAACTTTTTATTATTAGTCTGTCTACATCTTCAGGCTCAAAATGCTCTGTTGTATCTTGTAATGTCATGAAGTGGTAGTCTTCTAGTTAACAGCTCCGTTTACCTTTTGTTCAATTGAGATCATCCAAATGATTCTAGTAAAGGTGTGTGAAGTTTATAAGCACAGTGGAGCACTTCCTGTATTACCAGATGACATCACACAGTGGAAGAACTCAGTCAAATATGCAGGGTTTGTGTGTTAAACATGTGTGAATGAAACAAAACAACTGCAGGTCTGTTTGCGATGAGGAAATTGCATTAGAACAGAGATCAGAAAATAATGTAATATGGGCCCTTTACTTACTTTACTCCTCAGCTTGAGTCCTTGAAAATGAAATACTAAACTACATAAGACCTTATCTGACGACAGAATCAGCAAAGGCGTATATGCATGCCATGATATTCAGTCACATGTCTTACTGCTATACCACATGGTCTCACACATCAGAGGCCACCCTGAAGCCCCTAAAGTCCCTCTTCAAAAAAACATTGAAAACACTGGATAAAAAGCCTCTACAGTATCACTATTGTAATATCTTAAGTAAGTATAACATTCTGGATCTTGAAAGTTATCAGGTATTTATGGATGCTTGCCTTATTTTTAAAGTTTTAAATGGACTTGCTTCTCCACCATTAATGGATTTTATAAGTAAAAAAACGACTGACCGAGTTAATACCAGAGCATTGACCAGAGGAGACTGTACCGTACAGAGACGCAGGACCAGGTTTGGCCAAATGGTGACATCTGTCAGAGGATCACAGTCATGGAACACATTACCTGCCCATGTCAGGAACTGTGGCTCCTTTTCAACCTTCAAGAACACTCTGAAACACTGGTTGAAAAATAATCAAACATGTTCACACATGTAGATTTTATTATTATTATTTTTATTTATTTTTTTATTTTATTTTATTTTATTTTTTTTTCCTGGGACATCTTAAACTCGGAATATGGTCTATTGTGGTTCACTTGTTGTCATGTCTATGTGCACTTTTGGTTTGTCTGTGTTTCTTTAAATTTCCTGTTTTTGACCTGCCTTAGGACAACGGGTGTAAAGTAGCTATTGTGCTAATTCCGGCATATTTACATTGATGCTGTTTGTTGACATGTTGATTAATATGCACTGTCCTAATTAAAATAAATAAAATTAAAAAAAAAAAAAAAAAAAATTTCAAACTTGTTTTTTTATTCTCTATACCAGTTTTTGAAGTTGCACACAACCCATTTAATGTTATCATTGTTTTTGATCAAGATCTTGCAAAAACTATTCAAATGTCTTATTTATGTGTGTGTGTGGGGTGTGTGTGTGTGTGTGTGTGTGTGCGCGCGCGCGTGGGGGTGTGTGTTTTTAGTATCAATACTAGTTTTGCATCAGTTAGTATCTGGGTATTACATATTATCAGCACATAGTAAATGATTTGGTATTGTCTTCGGCTTGTTTTCCTGCTAATCTGGACTCAGTATCCCCCATGCATATTAATTATGACTTCAGTGTATTCTCTATAATCATATTTAGCCACAAACCTAAGCTAAGTAAGGCTCTTCAAACTGATCAAAACAGATTATGATGTTGAACTATGAACCAACCAAGAATAACTGCACAAGTGCCAATCACACCTCTGCAGTGTCAATGTGTCAAAGTAAGTCAAAAATACTTCAAAATAAATAGTTTGTGTGGTATTTTCACTGTCAACTGTCGCTGTCACGATGCTGTGGATTTGAAGAACTTGTCAGTAACAATGTGGAAAACTCTAAAGGATTCAAGGAACTAATTTGGAAAAAAAAAACAGGAAGTAGTTATTGCAAACAACGAAGTTAAATCTGTCAACTGGACAAATCTTGTAGGAGAGAAGACGTTTTGCTGCTCATCCAAGCTGCTTCTTCAGTTCTGGTCAGAATGCTGGTGGCCACTGCCTTTAAATCTATCTGAAGGGAGGGGCTAACTACCCTGAATCTGTAAACAACTATTGTCTCCAGTTATAGCTGAAACTACCCTAGCCCTTAACGACCCTGCTATTGTTCTCATTGTTCTGGGTCTGAGGATGGAGTTGTAGATGGGGGAGAGATTATGTCTCAGGCCCCCATTTCTGTTTAAGGAAGGATTCTCTTTCCTAAGAAAAATACCTTCTTTAACTCCTCTCTCAAACCATTTCTTTTCTCTGGCTAAGATCTGAACTTCACTATGTTCAAAGGAGTGGTTAGTGGCTTTAAGATGGAGATGCACAGCAGACTGGGGTCCAGAGGAACTCTCCCGCCGGTGTTGGTTCATCCTCTTATGGAGCAGCTGTTTAGTTTCTCCAATGTAACGCTCACTGCACTCTTCACTACACTGAATGGAGTAGACTACATTACTTTGTTTATGGCTCGGGGTTTTGTCCTTAGGGTGAACCAATTTTTGCCTTGAAGTGTTTGTGGGTTTGAAAAAGACAGGAATCACATACTGTCTGAAGATTCTCTGAAGTTTTTCAGACACACCCGCAGTGTAAGGGATGGTAACACCTCTCCTTCTAGGTTCAGATTGCCTGTTGTCCTGTTTTGTTTTGTTTTTTAATCTCTCTTAGATCTATTGAAGGCCCATTTTGGATATCCACAAGCAGAGAGGGCTTTCTCTACATGTTGCTCCTCCTTTACTTTTCCCTCTGTGTTTGTAGGCACTACTTGAGCTCTGTGGTGTAGTGTCCAGATCACTCCGAGTTTGTGCTACAGTGGATGGTGTAAATCAAACAGCAGGTATTGGTCCGTATGTGTAGGCTTCCTGTAAACTTCTACCTGGAGTCGTCTGTCACTGTTACTGCAAGTAACAAGTATTACTAGTATTGGAAGATTAGACAATAAGAAAATGTACTGGGTAGACTAATAATGAATTTACAAAATCTTCAAACAAAATGTCTTATTCTACATTAAAAGTGCAGCCAGGGGCTGTAGTCTTCTAGGTGGGTTTAAAATATTACTATATATTTTTCCCAAATTGTACAGCTCGAACAATGAATAAATACTGAATACTGATTCATGCTACACAGCTGCTGCAAACTCAATAAATAAGGCCTAATAAATATGTCATGAGGCATGTATCTCTGCTCCTGTTCTGCCTCCCTGTGTGCTCTCCCCCATCCCTCACCTGCCTGAACCTGGAACTGGGCGGAACTCTCGGCTCCTCCCGCGTGCACCTGTGTCCCATCAGGGTAATCATCATCACCTGCCGTGGATAAGAGGAGCGGGGAGAAGACACTCGCTGCCAGATCGTCCGCGTGTCAACGTGATGCTCCAGCTTAGTTTTTGCAATTTTGTGTCATGATCTGCACTGTCCGCTCCACGTTTTACCTCCTGTCCTGCTCCTTCCCTCCCTCACCTGCCGGAGCTGGACTGAACTCTCGGCTCCTCCCATGTGCACCTGCTGTCCATCTGGCTAATCACCACACCTGCCGTGGATAAGAGGAGCTGGGAGAAGACACTCAGGGCGAGATCGTCTGAGTGTCCTCACCCTGTCTGTGTCGTCGTCCCTTCATTCCTGTTGTTCCCTGTGTTCCTGTGTTCCTGTCGTGCCTGTGTTGCTTCACTCTGTTCCGTACTGGACTATCTGTGTTTGGTGCCAGATCCTATGTGTGCCTTTGACCCTGCTCCGACCCTGCTCCGACCCTGCTCCGACCCTGCTCCGACCCTGCTCCGACCCTGCTCCTACCCTGCTCCGACCCTGCTCCGACCCTGCTTCTACCCTGCTCCGACCCTGCTCCGACCCTGCTTCTCAGCCCTGGTACTGTCTTGGTTTTTCCCTGCACTCCACGTTCCTGGATCCTGGCCCGCACCTGGTTTCCTGCTCACCATCAGATCAACCCTCAGTTTTGTATTTTGTCTCCATCTGTACAATAAACACTGTAAATATTCCCCGAGTCTGCACTCTTTGGTCTGCTACACCCACCGTTACGACATTTTGTTACCTGTATGCCTGTTACTCATTGAATTTTTACCACCTTCCAGATTCCTGCTCTCGCTCGGTCCTGCTCCAGTTCCGGTTCATTCCACCCCTCTGCCTTGCCTCCTGTCCCGTTTTGGTCTCCGGCTTGCTTCCCGTCTCCTGCCCGGTCTCCCGCTCTCTGGATTACTCCTGCTGGGTCATCTCTGGCCCTGACCCTGGTCCCGTCGTGCTCCGGACCTGGCTGTCTCCGTGCCCTGCTCTGCACTACTCCTGTCTGGTCTGCCTCCCGCTCCCTGCTCCCCGTGTGTGTTAAATGAACTATTAAAAACTGAATTTCACCATTTTGTAAATAAACACTGCAAATCTGCCCCAAGTCTGCAGGTCTTTGGTCCTCCCAACCCCACCCGTTATGACAAAATAAGACCTTTCTGGGATAGTTTTTGTATGGTTTAGAATAATAGTGCTAGGAGTGGCAGCAGTAGTAAAAATGAATACCTGAAGTATTTCTATAGTCTTAGTACAGTGGTCTCTCGTTTATCGCAGGGGTTACATTCTAAAAACAACCCGCAATAGGCGAAATACGCGAAGTAGTCAGCTTTATTTTTTTTTTACAATTATTATATATGTACCCCTCACCACACACTTTATACACTTTTCTCAGACAGACATTAACAGTGTCTCACATTTCTCTCTTGTTTAATTAATTATTATAGTATTTCATAGTTTTTCTGACCACTCCTCTTCACTCCACTGTAGTGCCGATCAAACATTTATGTAAATTTGTCTGAACGCATTCTGTACTGTACAGGAGACACGGCACGGAGGAGATTGATTGACAATGGTCTACAGTCCGTTAGCCAATTAGGATGCAGAACAGAATGTGCGTTCATACACTGTAAAAAAAAAAGCATGCATAACTGCACTAAAAAAATCTTCCAAACAGCGAGACCGTGAAAGGTAAACCACAATATAGTGAGGGACTGCTGTACTTCAAATCAACAAAAGCCTAATTTATCTTCAAAAAACAAGTATGTTCTCTTACTTCTGGGTTTGCAATCAGTCAGTAAAGTACACAGTACACAGTGGTCCACAAATGTATACCTTCATATAGTTACATTACAACACAAAATGTCATTTACAAGAATAAAGTTTGGTCCCCCACCTTTAAACGTGCCTATTTAAACACCAGTCAAGTGTAATTAGATGGTGTTTGAATATTATCACAGTCAAAGTCTGCATATCCTTAAGATAAATTCAAGAATAATAAATTGTTCAGTAAATGTATATCTGCACTATATCATTTAAACATGTGATTGTTTACATGATATAGTGATAGAAGTGTATTTTTCACTCAGTTTCATGCTTTGGTCTGGGTTTATGGTCATGAAGAATTCCCTCAGTATTGCAGTCTGCAGTGGTTGGTTAGCTGTTAGCATGTAATGGATAACTTTCTGCTCTGTCCAATAACTGAGGGTCCCTGGTGCAGCACTGGTATATTTCATAGTATAATAACTGAGATGATTGTGTGAGGTCTATATGAGTTTATAAATGTTTTTTTTTTTCTTCCTTTTTCCTTTTTCCTCTTTTATGGCCTTGCACAAACTGTTCCCACGAGAGACAACAGATTTATGGACTCAATATACCCATGATACAGCAAAAGATCTGTCAACAAGTTAGCCACTTAGCATCTCCAGTACAAGCTGGAAACTGGAAACAATAGGTGGTTTGAGTTTCAATGTAGCTAGCTCCTTCCTTCAGACAGATATAAGGCAGTGTCCAGCAGTAATCTGACCAGAACTGAAGAAGCAGCTGGGATGAGCAGCCAAACTTCTTCACTCCTGCAATGTTTTGTCCAGTTGATAGATTTAATGTTTCTTTAGCTATTCAGCAGGGGTGACAGTGGCTCAGTGGTTAGAGTGTTGGTCCCCCAACCCAAAGGTCGGCGGATCAAGTCCGGCTCAGACCAACTTCTGTCATTGTGTCCTTAGGCAAGACACTTCACCCACATTGCCTAGTATGAAAGTGGTGTGTGCGCGAATGATAGGTGGTGGTCGGAGGGGCTGATGGCGCAGATATACAAGGGTATAAAGTTGATGTTTCTGCTTCATTAACATTGTATGCGATACTTGAACCTTAACCAAGACATTTACAGGCACATTTTACCACATTCATAAGGCATTGTTAAAATATTATCTGAATATAGTTATAGATTAAATGCCAAAAATATTGAGGTACTCACTGCTAATTCAGCACTAATATAAATGGAGGGAAGGCATAATTATTTTATTCAAACACACAAATGTAATAGCCATTAGTAAGTAAGTAAAAAAGTAAGTAAAAATACCATTTCAGTGCTAAAATTGCTTTCATCCATCCATCCTTTCATTTTCTCTCTGTTTATCTGGTGCCAGGTCGCGGGGGCAGCAGTCAATGCACGGACTCCCAGACTTCCTTCACGCCAGACACATTCTCCAGCTGCTCCAGTGGGACCCCAAGGACAGCCGAGAGACATAGTCCCTCCAGCATGTGCTGGGTTTTCCCCAGGGTCTCCTCCCAGTGGGACATGCCCGGTACACCTCCCTAGGGAGGCATGCAGGAGGCATCCTGAACAGATGCCCGAGCCATCTCAGCTGGCTCCTCTCTCCTCACCTTTTTCCGGTCGAGAGCCATGGCCTCGGATTTGGAGGAGCTGATTCTCATCCCAGCCACTTCACACTCGGCTACACACCACCCCCGTGCCTGCTGCAGGTCCTGGCTCGAAAAAGCCATCAGGACAACATCATCCACAAACAACAGCAATGAGATCCTGTGGTTCCCGAACCAGACCCCCTCTGGCCCCTGACTGCACCTAGAATTTCTGTCCATAAATACAATGAACAGAACCGGTGATAAAGGATAGCCCTGGCGGAGTCCTGCATGCATCGGGAACAGGTCTGACATACTGCTGGCAATGCGAACACAGCTCCTGCTCAGGTCATACAGGGATCGGACACCCTTAGCAAAGAGCCCCAGACCCCATACTCCCAGAGCACCCCTCAAAGGACACCACGAGGGACGTGGTCGAATGTCTTCTCCAAATCCACAAAGCACATGTGGACTGGTTGGGCAAACTCCCATGAACCCTCGCACACACGATGGAGAGTGGAGAGTTAATCCAGTGTTCCGTGACCAGGATTCTCTTGTAATTGGAACACACCCTCCGATCCCTCTTCTTATATGGAGGGACCACTACCCCGGTCTGCCATTCCAGAGATACCATTGGACTGCCACATGATGTTGCAGAGACATGTCAGCCAAGACAGTCCCACAACATCCAGAGACTTAAGGTACTCTGGACAGAGCTCATCCACCCCCGTGGCCTTGCCACTGAGGAGCTTGACAACCACCCCAGTGACTTCAGCCAGGGTGATGGACGAGTCTACCTCGGGTCCTCAGTCTCTGCTTCCTCCTCGGAAGACATGACAGTGGGATTGAGGAGATCCTCAAATCAAAGTATCAAAGTATTCCTTCCACCAAAATTGCATTCATTACCCATTTAATAAACAGCAAAGACCACCTCTGTTCTCTATGAAGTCTAGGATGAGTTCACACTTGCACATAAACCACATCGAAATTGGAACTACACTGGAATTAAACCAGGACCAAACCAGGACCAAACCAGGACCAAACCAGGACCAAACCAGGACCAAACCGGAATCAAACCTTGACCAATTCTCAACCGAACCCAGGACCAAACTAGTGTGAACATACCCAAGTTCTGAATGACAAGATGCAAGAGCTAGCTAGCCTATAAATCTAACATGATTATGGAAATTGTTCATAAGAATTTCTGGACTCATTTTTGTTTTGGGGCAATATAACAAAAATTAAAAATGCAAATACAATATTGGATAAATTACTGAGTAAACAAATTGGGCTAATGAAAAGAGGTTTAGTCCCACCTGTTGTTGACATCTTTGTGAAGAAAACAATCCAAACCTGAAACTTAGCTTCTAGGACTGAACGATTTAGGAAACAAGCTTTGCGATTGCTAATAAATTTGTGTTTTAATAATAGGATTCTGTTAAAGATCACATTTTAAACTTGTCTAGAAGAACTGACAAAACTGACTGAAAAGAAAGACTGAAATCTGAACTGACAAACTAATACAAGAATGACATTTCAGAACATGTTTGGTCATACCTAAACTACAGGGTTAGCAGTTTTTATGCACAATAAAACAGGTTGTCTGTGAAGGAAATTATGGTAGTTTCCTTTGCAATTTGCTAATTGAGTCCATTCATTCATCTTGCAGCCCTATTAGCAACCACGTCACTGTTAATTAAAATCATAAAACTGTATCTTATCATAGTTTACAACAATTAACGAATAGCTAATTAGGCCTAGCAAACAAAACAGATGTGAAAGTCACATCTGCATTAGTATAGTTGGGGCTGATAAAAATTAGAATAATTTTTAAAAGATAGAATAATTTGTTTTGAATTGTTAATTGCTATGGCAACTGTGCTAATTGTTCAATAGCACTAATACATGATGCTAAAACGGCCCAACTGGTTTTCCACCTCATGTCTATAGCCTATATCACCAGGGATTAACATTCAGCTTTGGTCCTAGCCTTGAATTTGATCTGGGAAAGTCGTCCACGCACATTCACACCATCAATATTTCCTTCTCCAACTCTACCGTAGATCTCTCCATCCCCCCGAGAGGTCTGCGTGTGAATATAGCGTACCTTCAAAAATAATCGTGCTCTTAGCCTGATTTATCCCCCACTTCTTTAAATAACGAAAGAGCTAAGTGATGGGGGTGCGGGGTTGGGGCCAAAGAGAGAGGGAGGGAGAGAGAGGGAGAGAAAGAGAGGTGGGAGACTATGAGGGCGAGAGAGGGAAGAAAGAGAGATAAAGAAAGAGAACAAAAGAAAACAGGGGAAAAAGAGAGTTCAAAGAAAGAATGAATGAAAAAAAAGAGTTCAGATGGGTATGATTGACAGGTCCATTAGCCAATCAGGGACACCCATGGTCAGTCTGTCTGCATGAAAGCAAATATGGCTGCTTACGAAAAAGAAAGGACAAAAACATCATTAGAGACTGAAAACATGGTTGGATGATTTTGTTCAAAATGATGGGTGACCAATGACCTACTTAATTTCACATGCGTCACAACGTTGTCATTTTACCATACATTTCTTATTCTGACACCATATTTTACTTCAAAATCGAGGTGCTCAGTCCATCCATCACACAGAGAGTAGGCAGAAGCAGGCAGCATCTCATATATATATGTGCATGGCGAGTGCAAAGATATGTCGATCATGGTGTCAGATGGATGTTTAAACAGCTGGGGCCCTGCAGCGAATTCTGGGAATGTTCTGGAAATTCTGTGGGAATACTTGAAAGAGAGAGAAGTGTTGACAGACGTAATGCATGTGACAAATAGTGACAGGGTAGGATTTCTTGCTTTTAGTCTTGGCTTAGTCCTGATTTTGTTTTGACAAGAAGGTTACTTCACTAGTCTTGGATTAGTCCTGGTTCAGATCCTTAACAGACCTGGTTTAGTTCTTGTTGTAATCCAAGTTAAATCCCTGTTCAAGTTAAATCCATATTTTCTGTCCTCCTCCTGGTGTATAATTCTTGTAAAAGCCTGGTTTAGTCCTGGTTTGTTCTTGATTCTTAATCCTGTTATAGTCTTGCAAAAGCAAAATTTTTTGTGATGCGAGTTATTATGTTTTTTTAGACCTGGGTTAGTCCCGGAGTAGTCCTGGTTCTAATCTTTCGGTATAGTTTTGATTTTGTCTTTATTTAAGTCCTATTTTTGTCTTAGTTTAGTTGCTGTTTAGACCTGGTTTAGATCTGATTTTGACCTGGTTTAGACCTGCATCATTCCTGTTTATGTCCAGGTTTGGTCCTGGTTTGGTTTTGATCCTTGATTCACAAGAATTGCATATTTTAGAATTGCATTGTTTGTTATTAAATGCTGGTTTAGACTTGGTTTAAAATTGGCTCAGTTGTTGTTTAAATCCTTGTTTAGTCCTGGTTTAGTCCAGACTTTGTCCTGGTCTAACCCTGGATTAGTGTGATTTGCTCAGATCCTGATTTGGTCCTAGTTTAGACCTGGTTTTGTTCTGGTTTGGTCCTGATTTGGTCCTGGTTTGGTCCTGGTTTACTCATAACATGTTTACATCTTGGTATAATACTTGTTTACAGTCTGGTTTAATCCCACTTTTGTCGTGGTTTAATCCAGATTTAGTTTTGATACAGTTCAAACTTGTATGATTTACAGCATTTTTCAATCCAAAATAAGACTTACAGTAGCACAAGTGATAAAGCCTGTGTATCTTAACATAATAACACATTGATTTGCATTAGTAAAATCAACCAGCATATTGAATACTGGGCCCACATAATACATTTTCATTCATAGTTTTATTATTACGTATATAGCGCCAAGATTCCCTCACCTGGGGACAATACTTTTCTCATTCTATTGTAATGGTGCCTAAGTTCGCTCACTCCATATTGGAACTCAAATGACTGCAAAGTACAGGTGAAACGCATTGAAAAACCTATTTATATGCACATAATTTGACTCTGCTTCTGTGTGGTATAGTTCTGATAACTGCCCAAGTCTATGCACTCGGTATGGTTATAGCATATTTCCATTTTAGGATTGAGAAATTACAAATATACAAAGAGTTTGACCTGGTGACCCTGTTGATTTTGCTACGCTTGTAGTGTGCAAGAAAAGGGTAGTAGAACTAGCAGTCATAGTAGTTGCAGTTGTAGTAGTAGCAGTAATATTAGCAGTAGCAGTTGTAGTAGTTGTAAAAGTAATAGCAATAGTTGTATTTAGTTTAAAGTAGTATTTAGTTTAAAGTAGTAATAGTAATAGTAGTAGTAGTAGTAGTAGTAGTAGTAAACAGTTGCTGTTTGACCGTTTGTGAATTGCAGTTTTCAGATCTTGCAACAGATTCTCAAATGGATTTAGGGACGGACTTTGACTGGCTCATTCTAACACATGAATATGTTTTGCTTTAAACCATTCCATTGTCACTTTGGCTTTATGTTTAGGATTGTTGTCTTTCTGGAAGGTGAACCTCCACCTCAGTCTCAAGTCTTTTGTAGACTCTAACAGGTTTTCTTCCATGATTTGCCCTGTAGTTAGCTCCATCCATCTTCCCATCAACTCTGACCAGCTTCCCTGTTCCAGCTGAAGAAAAGCAACCCCACAGCATGATGCTGACACCACCATCGTGTTTGACTGTGAGGATGGTGTGTTCAGAGTGATGTCCACACGTAGCGTTTTGCTTTTAGGCCAAAAAGTTCGATTTTGGTCTCATCAGACCAGAGCACCTCCTACCACATGTTTGCTCTGTCCTCCAGATGACTTCTAGTGAACTGTAAATGGGACTTCTTATGGGTGGTTTTCAACAATGGCTTTTTTTCTTGGCACTCTTCCATAAATACCAGATTTGTGTAGTGCACGACTAACAGTTGTCCTGGGAACAGATTTCCCCACCTGAGCTGTGGATTTCTGCAGCTCTTCCAGAGTCACCATGGGCCTCCTGGATGCATCTCTAATGAGTGCTCTTCTTGTTTGTTCTGTAAGTTTTGGTGGATGGCTATGTCTGTGTCTGGGTAGGTTTGCAGTTGTGCCATGCTCTTTCCATTTCCAGGTGATGGATTGAACAGTGCTCTTTCAGATGTTCAATGCTTGGGAAATCTTTTTAGATCCAAGCTCCACTTTAAACTTCACAACTTGTTCTCTGATCTGTTTGGCGTGCTCCTTCGACATCATTTTGTGGTTTGCTCCCCAACACTCTCTTAACAAACTTCTGTGGCCTTTACAGCACAGCTACATTTCTACAAGATAGACAAGATTACACTCTTTTTAGTCATTAGGTCAACATTCAATCTTTCCAAAATTGTGTGTGTGTGTGTATATATATATATATATATATATATATATATATATATATATATATATATATATATATATATATATATATAAATCTCCTCACAGGGGTGGTCTCATCCCCTCTTTTTCCACTTTTGGCACTTCTACCAGAGGCCTGGGAGCTTGAGGCTTCTGCACAGTATCTTTGCTGTTCCTAGTACTGCACTTTTCTGGACTGAGATGTCTGATGTTTTTCCTGGGATCTGCTGTAGCCACTCCTTCTGTTTGGGGGCACCACCGATACCTTCACCTTCCAGGCCTTCTCCAGCTCTTCTTTCAGCCCCTGGTATTTCTCTAGTTTCTCATGTTCCTTTTTCCTGATGTCCCATCACTTAGTACTGCAGTGTCCACCACAACAGCTTTGCTCTGTTGTTTATCCACCACCACAATGTCTGGTTGGTTCGCCATCACCATTCTGTCAGTCTGTATCTGGAAGTCCCAGAGGATCTTGACTCGATCAATCTCCACTACCTTTGGAGGTGTTTCCTACCTTAATCTTGGGGTTTCCAGTCTCTGCACAGGTGTTTCTGTACACTATGCCCGCCATGCATGCTTTCCCTGCCAGCATCTTACACCCTGCAATTATGTGCTGGATTGTCTCAGGGGCCTCTTTGCACAGCCTACACCTTGGGTCTTGTCTGGTGTGGTAGATCTGGGCCTCTATCGCTCTTGTGCTCAAGGCCTGTTCCTGTGCAGCCAGGATGAGTGCCTCTGTGCTGTCCTTCAGACCAGCTCTCTCAAGCCATTGGTAGGATTTCTTGATATCAGCCACTTCAGTTATGTTCTGGTGGTACATCCAGTGCAGAGGCTTGTCCTTCCATGATGGTTCCTCCAGCACCTCTTCCTCTGCGCTCCACTGTCTGAGACATTCACTGAGCACATCATCTGTTGGGCCCTTGTCCTTGAAGTACTTATGGATCTTGGATGTTTCATCCTGGACTGTGGCTCTCACACTCACTAGTCCTCAGCCTCCTTTCTTATGGCTTGCGTACAGCCTCAGGGTGCTGGATTTGGGATGGAACATGGTCAGGAGCATTCGTGTCTTAACATCTGTGGTCTGTATCTCCTCCTTTGGCCATCTTATGATTCCTGCTGGGTATCTGATTACTGGCAGGGAGTAGCTGTTTATTGCCTTTGTCTTGTTCTTGCCATTGAGCTGACTCCTTACTCGTCTGAGGTATTTGGCCTTGGCTACTTTCCTTGTTTCCTCTTCAAGGTTGCCATTTGCTTGTGGGATACCAAGGTACTTGCAACTGTCTTCAATGTCTGCTATTGTCCCTTCTGGGAGGGAGACCCCTTCTGTGTGGACGACCTTCCCTCTCTTTGTCACCATCCGGCTACACTTCTCAAGCCCGAATGACATTCCAATGTGTGTGGTGTGGATCAGTGAGTCGATGCTGATGATTTCTCTGAGGGTATTCAGACCTATGCAGAACAGCAGTGGGGACAGTGCGTCTTCTTGGTATATACCACATTTGATGGTCACTTGTGCAAGGGGCCTGCCATTGGCCTCATGGGTGGTTTTCCACAACCTCATCGAGTTTGCAATGAAGGCTCTTAGAGTCCTGTTGATGTTGTACAGCAGTTTTATGGGGCTGTACCCTTTGAGGGGGGGTCTGAACCCAGTTCCCCATGTGGAAGTCAGATGTCTGATGTTTTTCCTGGTATCTGCTGTAGCCACTCCTCCAGTTTGGGGGTCAATCCCCCGAGTGTGCGGATGACCATGGCACCACTGATGCCTTCACCTTCCTGGCCTTCTCCCTGGTATTTACTTTAGTTTCTCATGGTACTTTTTCCTGATGTTCACTTGGTACTGCAATGCCCACCACAATGGCTTATTCCAACAGAGCCTTTTTCTCGCATCTTGCGAGATCTTCTGTCTTGTTCCAGTAGCCCATTTCTGATCAGCTCTTGACGCAGACCTTGTTTGGCTGGGCGACATCTGAGCCTGCATCTCGTAAGTTTGATTCACTTTCAAAATGGTGGTACTATGTATCACCCTAATACTACTGTAGTAATAGTAGTATATTTTGGTGTAAAATTGGAATTTACCTTTACTGGGGTAATACTTTTGATGCATACTTCAGCTTGTTAATATGTTTTTGAGGTACAAATGCCAATGTTATTCCTATAGCTACTCATGCTAACAGGCAAATAAGCCAAAAACACAAGGGACATTCAGAATAGAGCAGGGTTGAACTCACAAAATCTACAACTGTTACATTACACCTGTCTGTAGTCTTTCTCCTTCATTTCCCAGGTGACCACGGGTGTGCACAGGTGAGGAGGTGCACAGGAGTCTGAAGCCCCACCCCTTTGTCTCCTAGGTGACCACAGGTGAAGCAGGAGTCTGCAGCCATGCCAGTTTGTCTCCCAGGTGACTACAGGTGAGCACAATGAAGTGTGTGTTTGATTTCCTCCTTTGGGATTTACTCTTGCAACAAATAATCCCAGGATGACAAAGGCAAAACTGTAGCAAAAATACACTTTTATACAATTTGTTTGTGTTGTAGCTCTATGAAATTGCAGTTGAGTAAAATAAAATAATACAAAATAAATCAACTGCTTGTTATTGTTTTACCAGGGATTTTCATGTTATGGCATAATTGAATAAATAGATCAGTGGTTCTTAACCTTGTTGGAGGTATTGAACCCCACCAGTTTCATATGCATATTCACTGAACCCTTCTTTATTGAAAAATACAATATTATTTTTTTCAAATTCAAGACATGTATGTTTTACTGGTGCACAAAATGAACCGTTCATTAACATCACTGTGTTCAGACACAAGACATTACCTTTTTTAATACTACCATACTGAAATTATTTTAATTTTTAACCTTACGTATTCCAATAATGAACTTATTGTATTTATGCTATTTATTATTTTTAACATTTTAACACACACCCATCACCTAATTTCCATCAGGCTAGAATAATAATGAATATTTACTGCAAATCAGTGTGACTTCTGCTGTTGCCTTTGAGAGACCAGTTCAGAAATGCATGGCTTTACCTTGGCAAGTGCTACTCTGATGTCATTTTCACAGCAAAGTCTGTTCCTTCCTTTCTTTGTTTTTATGTCATTTATGTTTTTATGCCGTTCGAACGGCCCATTTAAGTCGGGCGGGTACTTCGATAGGCACATCAAAGGGTGCATTTGTTGAATTGGGAGACACTCGCAGTCCGCGAATCATGTGAGTTGGGTGCGCGTCTTGACCTCTGCCGAACCCCTGAGACTGACTCACCGAACCCTTAAGGTTCGATCGAACCCAGGTTAAGAACCACTGAAATAGATAGAATAGATAGATAGAGCTGTACCAGAACAATTATAAACCAACATAGACTAGTATACACCCATGGACCACTGTGGAAACTACCTGCACCACTGATGGATTACACAGGATAAGGCCACATAGGAATATGAAAAAAAGCACTACCATATAATGTTGAAAATCACATTCTATTGTCTAATCAAAGAGTGTTTTTATTATCATTGTGGTATTCGAATCAGGACTCAGTGTCAAGATCCCAGTCTGCCCTGTGTTTTTGTGCTGTCCTTTACCCTCCCTTCTGTGTCCGAGCCTGGAGCTGGGCGGAGATTCTGGTACCTCCCACTACACACCTGCAGTGATGATCACTCAGGACACTCAGCGCCAGATTGTTCGGGCATGCCCTGTGGTACTGTTCTGCTTGGCGCAGTCTAGTTTTTGCATTTATGATCTCGATGCTCAGCTAATTATTTTTCATTCTTCGCCTGATCCCGCTCCTTACTCTGCACCACCACCACCGACCCAGCTCTCCACAACCGGTACAAACACCCCAGCCTCTGACCCACAACCTACTCTAAGACTACAGCATATGACACCGCTTTCAACTCTCTGCTCCATCGACCTACATTTACATTTTCATGCCTGTAAATAAACTTTGTTCAAACTGTGTGAATCTTTCTGTTTCTTGGATTAAAAAAATGTGTTATATTTGGATTCAGAAAAGTGAATACAGGGTCTTTAAACAAGTTTGATCAAATCGCACTGAATTCATATAGCAGTGGCAAATGGTTTTCAGTTGGTCACCTGTTTAATGTTTTCTGCTCTTGAAAATAAGATCAAGATATACAAATTTAGTATAATATAGTTTATATCCCTGTCAGTCTTGGTTTATTCCTGGTTTAATTAATTAAGTCTTCATGCTAATGCTAACACTAATTTTGAAGCATAATATTTTAAGATGCCACAAACTTATACTGAAAAGAAAATGTGTTTTGGAAATTTTATTTTGTTTATTTAATACTTATACTTACTTATACTTAATACTTACTTTAATATGTTTTAATAACAGTTAACATTAACTTTGAGACACCTAAAATGAACTAACCCTCTGAAAACCACTAGTAAGCTACTGCTAATACGAAACAACTGGTCTTTAGCCTACTTGCAATTGTGTTAATTGGTTGTTTATCTTATATTTTTGGTTTTGATAAAGTTAGCATTAGCTTTGAGATCAATAAATTTTTATAGTTTTAGCGATCAGCGCTAGCTAGGCGTCTTTTTTATTTCGTACTCAAAGTAATTCAAAGTGCTTTACAAAATAAGAAGGACATTAAAATCACACAAATCAAAACATAAATAATCACAAATAATCATCATAAAATTAACATTAAAACAGAGGAGTGCAGAAAAAAAACAAACTTTCAGTTGTATGCACAGCTTTGAGCCTGGATTTAAACATTGTCAAAGTAGAGGCCTGTTTCACATCTGTCTGTTCCAGGCTTTAGCTGCTTAAAACTGAAACGCTGATTCCCCATGCTTAGTTTTGACTCTGGGCACCAGCAGGAGGCCGGTCCACGAAGTCCTCATAGTGTGAGATGGTTCATATGGCACTAACATGTCAGAGATGTACTTTGGACCTAGGCCATGGAGAGACTTGTACACAAGCAGCGCTGTTTAAAGTCTATTCTCTGAGCTACAGGAAGCCAGTGCAGAGACCTGAGCACAAGACTTATGTGCTTGTACTTCCTTGTTCTAGTCAGGATCCGAGCAGCAGCGTTCTGGATGTACTGTGAGCCTCAAGGCGAGCTGACTGGGCACATCACAGCAATATCACGTGACCACTCTGAGAAAGAGCGCTAATGAGCAGTCCAAACTGTTAGGTATGTAAATAAACTAAACTTTGTCTGGAAAAAATGAATCTATTAAAATAAATTAATGGAAGACCAGATGAACCTCATTGGACATAGCTTTAGTACTTGTAGGACTCTTTGACATCTCTTCTCTGATTTTCAGATATTTGTTGAAGTCCAGATCTTGTTCACTGGTCCAATCTGTATCTTTGACTCAAAGCTGAAGTCTGGAGTACAGGGCAGAGACACATCTTCTGTCACTAGAAACACTAAGAAGTAGAATTTCTGTGGTACTGGATGTAAAAAGGAGAATTTCTCATATTTGTCCATGATGAGTAACAAGTTTCGATATTTTGGTGGAGACTCCTTACTGATTATATCCAATGCTCAAAGTTACATTGTTGCTATAGCGAAAGATTTCTCATGGTGATTAGGGTTAAAGTTAGAAATTGTGCGTTTTTGTTACCTTTCTGCTAATGTCACTAACATTGGGCGGCTGAGGCTAACTGGAGGCACTGCCCAGTCTGAAGCTCTGTTACTCAAGTTTGACTGAGCTGAGCTTTGTTTTAACATAATCTGACCATATAAAACTGACTTAGCTGACTTTCAGTTAAATGCCAAATGTGGGACATTCCAGGCAATGCAATAACATCTCCATCAGGTTAGACGTAAATTATTCCTCAATTATCTTATGCATTCAGAGCATGCTAATTATTCACTGCATTGAGTTTACCAGAGCAAAGGTTTGTGTCACAGTAAAGCTGACAACAACTAGCATGCTGATGTGCATTCCCTGATTCTCAAACAAATGCTTTGTAATTAGATGGAAAAAGCACATAGCAGTTTTGGTTTGACCTCAAGAGCTGCTTTTTCCTTTTTATTGTGAGACAGGACTCATTTTGCTCAAATATATGGGAAAAAATTGGGTACAGAGCCATCAATTTTCTTGCCTGCTACTACTTAAATAATTCAGTTTTGTGTAGGAGTATAATATTGTATCATAGTCAGCAAGTTCTCTCAAAAACAAGTGAACGTTGTAAGGTTTTCACCAGACAATCTGATTAATTTCCTCTTTTTTACTTCTTAAGTCTTTTACTTTTTACAGCCCTTAAACACAGTGTGAGGCATTTCACAGTGTGAGGCATTTAATTTTACTGTATTCCACCTGGTTTAGTGTAACTAGATTTTAATATGTCTTTTTTATGTGTTTTTCTTAGTCAAGGCAACAGAACTTTCTGGAAAAAAATCAAACATCAAAACAGCCACTTCAATGTCCCAGCGAGGCAACCTGAGTGATCATAAAAGGCAGGTAAGTATATAGGCTAGAAGATTTGCCAGTAAACTTCTTCATCATAAACATTCAGTGATTAAAGAATGCCTATAACAAATATGCATTGTTTTAATATTTGGGGAAAAGGGGAAAAGATAATCTATTTGCATTGAATTGCCTCTTCTGAGTAGAATATTGGTGGTTGTTGTTATGGTATTGTTAAGTGATGATGTCACTTCCGAGCCCAACCGGAAACTTCACATCTGATTGCTAGCTTTGTTTTTGTTTCTTATTCATCAAACAAGCGACACTTAAATTTCAAAAGTGTATGTTTAACCACAAATTGTATCAAATATGTAAATAATGTAATAATTATCGAGCATAACATAGTATTACTCAGTATATCTCACTAACTGCCAGTCACTACTAATACTATCTTAGCCTAGCCTTGCCTGGTAGTCAGAGCCAGCAGATTTCCCAAAATTCATCTCATTACATAGCATGCAAACAATTGTACTCCTACTTCTGCAATAATAACCTAAGATACATTTGATAACTTGCCTATATATTGATGCTTTTTATGTTCAGTGTAAATATTGTAAACCTTATATATGATAAATTTACTTAATTATATTATTGCTTGGTGGGATAGTACCCATATTGCATTCATTCGGGCATTGAACTTTTTCATCTGGGACAGTATTTTTCATCTTTTTTGAGTCATGGCACATTTTTGCTGTTGAAAAGGGATGCACCTATACCATCCATCCATCCATCCATTTTCTTCCGCTTATCCGGGGCCGGGTCGCGGGGGCAGCAGTCTAAGCAGGGTCTCCCAAACTTCCCTCACCCCGGACACGTCCTCCAGCTCCTCCGGTGGGCGTTCCCAGGCCAGCCGAGAGACATAGTCCCTCCAGCGTGTCCTGGGTCTTCCCCGGGGCCTCCTCCCGGTGGGACATGCCCAGAACACCTCCCTAGGGAGGCGTCCAGGAGGCATCCTGAGCAGATGCCCGAGCCACCTCAACTGGTTCCTCTCAAAGTGTAGGAGCAGTGGCTCTACTCCAAGCTCCTCCCGTGTGACTGAGCTCCTCACCCTATCCCTAAGGGTGCGCCCAGCCACTCTGCGGAGGAAACCCATTTCGGCCACTTGTATCCGCGACCTTGTCCTTTCGGTCATTACCCAGAGCTCATGACCATAGGTGAGGGTAGGAACGTAGATTGACCGGTAAATCGAGAGCTTTGCCTTTGGGCTCAGCTCCTTCTTCACCACAACGGACCGATACAGCGACCGCATCACTGCAGACGCTGCACCGATCTGCCTGTCAATCTCACGCTCCATCTTTCCCTCACTCGTGAACAAGACCCCGAGATACTTGATCTCCTCCACTTGAGGCAGAGACTCACCACCCACCCGGAGAGGGCAAGCCACCTTTTTCCGGTAGAGAACCATGGCCTCGGATTTGGTGGAGCTGATTCTCATCCCAGCCGCTTCACACTCGGCTGCAAACCACCCCAGTGCCTGCTGCAGGTCCTGGCTCGAAGAAGCCATCAGGACAACATCATCTGCAAACAGCAGAGATGAAATCCTGTGGTTCCCAAACCAGGCCCCCTCCGACCTAAAGCTGTGCCTAGAAATTCTGTCCATAAATATAATGAACAGAACCGGTGACAAAGGGCAGCCCTGGCGGAGTCCAACATGCACCGGGAACAGGTCTGACTTACTGTCGTACAGGGACCGGACAGCCCTTAGCAAAGAGCCCCGGACCCCATACTCCCAGAGCACCCCCCAAAGGATACCACGAGGGACACGGTCGAATGCCTTCTCCAGATCCACAAAACACATGTGGACTGGTTGGGCATACTCCCATGAACCCTCGAGGATCTGATGGAGAGTATAGAGCTGGTCCAGTGTCCCATGACACCACCACCGGAAACCACACTGCTCCTCCTGAATCCGAGGTTCGACTATCGGTCGGATTCTCCTCTCCAGTACCCTGGAATAGACCTTACCGGGGAGGCTGAGGAGTGTGATTCCCCTGTAATTGAAACACACCCTCCGATCCCCCTTCTTATACAGAGGGACCACCACCCCGGTCTGCCATTCCACAGGTACTGTCCCCGACCACCACCGATGTTGCAGAGACGTGTCAGCCAAGACAGCCCCACAACATCCAGAGACTTGAGGTACTCAGGACGGATCTCACCACCCCCGGAGCCTTGCCACCGAGGAGCTTGCCAACCACCTCAGTGACTTCAGCCAGGGTGATGGACGAGTCCGCCTCCGGGTCCCCAGTCTCTGCCTCCTCCTCGGAAGATGTGACAGTGGGATTGAGGAGATCCTCAAAGTATTCCGTGGTAGTCGAGGTCAGCAGCTCTCCACCCGCACTGTAAACAGTGTTGGTGAAGCACTGCTTCCCCTCCTGAGGCGTCGGACGGTTTGCCAGAATTTCTTTGAGGCCGTCCGATAGTCCTCCTCCATGGCCTCCCCGAACTCCTCCCAACCCCGAGTTTTTGCCTCTGTGACTGCCCGAGCCGCGGCACGCTTGGCCCGCCGGTACTCATCAGCTGCCTCAGGAGTCCCACGAGCCAACAAGGCTCGATAAGACTCCTTCTTCAGCTTGACGGCCTCCCTTACTTCCGGTGTCCATCACCGGGTTCGGGGATTGCCGCCGCGACAGGCACCACAGACCTTACGACCACAACTACGAGCAGCCGCATCAACAATAGAGGTGGAGAACATGGCCCACTCAGAGTCCATGTCCCCAGCCTCCCCCGGGATCAAGGAGAAGCACTCCTGGAGGTGGGAGTTGAAGACCCCTCTGACAGAGTGCTCCGCCAGACGTTCCCAGCACACCCTCACAATGCGCGTGGGCCTGCCAGGTCTGTCCGGCTTCCTCCTCCGCCAGCGGATCCAACTCACCACCAGGTGGTGATCAGTTGACAGCTCAGCCCCTCTCTTCACCCGAGTGTCCAAGACACGCGGTCGGAGGTCAGATGACACGACAACAAAGTCGATCATCGACCTCCGACCTAGAGTGTCCTGGTGCCACGTGCACGGATGGACACCCTTATGCTCGAACATGGTGTTTGTTATGGACAAACTGTGACTAGCACAGAAGTCCAATAACAAAACACCACTCGAGTTCAGATCAGGGAGGCCGTTCTTCCCAATCATGCCCCTCCAAGTGTCACTGTCATTACCCACATGGGCATTGAAATCCCCCAGGAGAACAGGAGTCCCCAGTTGGTGCACTGTCTAGTACCCCTCTCAGGGACTCCAAGAAGGCCGGGTACTCGTACCCGTAGGCCGACACAACAGTGAGAGACCTGTCCCCGACCCGGAGGCGCAGGGACGCGACCCTCTTGTTCACCGGGGTGAACTCCAACACGTGGTGGCTGAGCTGTGGGGCAATGAGCAAGCCCACACCAGCTCGCCGCCGCTCCCCGCGGGCAACGCCAGAGAAATGGAGAGTCCAACCCCTCTCAAGAAGTTGGGTTCCAGAGCCCAAGCTGTGTGTGGAGGTGAGGCCGACTATATCTAGCCGGTAACGCTCAACCTCCCGCACAAGCTCAGGCTCCTTCCCCCCCAGCGAGGTGACATTCCATGTCCCCAGAGCTAGTCTCCATGTCCGGAGATCTGGTCGTCGAGGTCCCCGCCTTCGTCTGCTGCCCAGATCTCTCTGCACCCGCCCCTCATGGCTCCTCTCACAGGTGGTGGGTCCACGGGAGGACGGCCCCACATCATTTCTTCGGGCTGGGCCCGAAGGGTGGGGCCCTGGTAACGCCAGTCCGGGTGACGTAAACGGCCTTGTTGTTCTTTTCTTCATGGTGGGCTTCTGAACCGCTCTTAGTCAGACCCGTCTCCCAGGACCTGTTTGCCATGGGTGACCCTACCAGGGGCATGAAGCCCCCGACAACATAGCTCCCAGGATCATTCGGGTGCTCAAATCCCTCCACCACGTTAAGGTGGCGGTTCGGGGAGGGGACCTATACCGATACTGGTATTAAATATTGACACCGATTCTGAAAAATTTGCTGGGTTGGGTATCAGTTTTATGATATTGGTTAAGATGATATCCTGGTTTTAATTGGATCTAATAAGACTAATTACAGAGTGGTTTTGGCCTAGAATATCTCTCTCTCTCTCTCTCTCTCTCTCTGTGTGTGTGTGTGTAATAAGTTTAACAAAATAAACTTGTGCCATTTTCTGTCCCGACACTGTTAATACTGTGTATCAGTAGATATTTAAAATTAAAGTATCAATATTGGTATCAAAAGTGAATAAATTTGGATGGGTGCACCAGTGTACTTTGTATTGCTTGTGAACCAGTATGACAGCCACACAGAATCGGCACTTCATTTACTTCTGGAATGGTGCTTCATCTACTTCCAGAGCAGGTGGAGTTGTTCAGAAGGGACACAGAGGATGAAGAATTCAATGGATTAAGAGATTTGGAGTGACATCGAGAGTAAACTGGTTAGCTTGTTTTTTATGCTTTAGTTATCTGATTACCTGTTGATATCTTACGTTAACATACCAGACATGTATTCAGTTCGTTGTCTATGCTTCATGTAGTTGAATAAATATGTGTTATGTAACAGTTGATTATACATGTTACAGTTCACTTATTTGACCACTAGATGGCGCTGATGTGTTTGTAACACCTGAAAGAAAATGTACTTGACTCATTTTCTTTTATACATTTCATATTTAATTTCCCTTTATGTATTTCCCCTTCATTTATAAGACCACACCAGATTTGGTATTTGATGGTATTTATATGTAAAAAGGCAGATTAAACTCAGGTTTTACAAGTTGAATCTTTTTGCATGAACTCCCCCTGCATGCCCCCTTTGTAGTTGACTAATCCATTGGCAGCACATGCTTTTAGTCCAACAAGAATTTCAACTACAGGCCTCGCTGCTGAACTTGATGATGGTACAATGTATATTGAGCTAATTTTCAGATACATAGTTTTCATGTAACAGTTAATTATTTTTGAAGACAATACACATATTAAGAATAAGTGATGGGATGATGTGCCTCACTCATGTATTCAATTATGGTTGTAACGTAAACCTTCAACTTTTTGCCAAGTAAGCTACTGTATTTATTAGCAAAACTACAGTTAAAGTGTATTTAACAAACAGTTTTATAATTATAATTGATATTTGTATTTTATCATTATATTACTGAAGTAAAACGCTCATAATTTTTACTAATTAAACGTGCACTATGTAACTTTTCTGATGGATGGGTCCGCAATCTGCTTTGTTCCCATGTAGATGTTATTGCTTTACCTGGAATGGTCAACAGTATGGCATTAAACATCTCCATGGAGACAAGCAAGTACTGCCACCAGACCAGGTTATAGATCAGATCTGTGGAGAGGTGACATAACATACATTGTTTTTACTACTCAAAAATACCTTGGAAAAAATTAAGGTTGCATTGTTTTTACTTCTCAGCTGTGGAACATTTCAGATGAACTAAGAACATCACCAGGGAGACATGGAGAATAGTTACATAATGCACCTTTAAATATATATGTATGGAACTAGGAATAGGCAAAGCAATATGGAGAGTTCATATGCTATAAGGCTTTTTAATCTTCTCTTTTGTATCTCGTTTAAATCCTGGTCATGTTCTCAATCCATTACTTGAACATGTGTTTATCAGTGAAATAGATCATGGTTGAATTGTGTGTATTACAGGTTGCAATGCTAGGAATTGAAAAACCCAATCTAGCTATTGATTCTTCCAGCGCTAATACGACTGAACATTTGTAACTGGTCAATTTTCTTTTTTTTGTCTCACTAAATCGCAGGATTAGATTGGCGCGCACAACCAAAATCCTCTACAAAGATTCAGCAATATACAGGCCTGGATCAGGAAAAACTAGCTTAGCGTCTACAGATAGAATAAAGCTAGAGAAATTATTTCTTTTTTTGTTGAAAAGGAGGTCGTCAATGTCTCTCTAGTGTCACAAAAGAGTGTTTCTTGTAGGAACCAAGTCCAATTCGACTTGGAAAAGCTCAGAAGAGATGACAAAGATAACGCTAGCCTTTATGTGCATTGTTGAAGAGCTAAATGATAAGATTGCCATCCCATTTCCCAAGGGATTTCAATTGTCTGAGCTCAAGACATCACCAGCTCTGCAAAAAAATCTACTATCTCCTTTCATTCTTGCTTTTGCCGGTACCAAAGAGATTTTTCCCCCAAGAAAGCTTTTGTTAAACCCACTGGGAGCACTCCACTGACTCTACATTTTCAGAATAGAAATGCCGATTGACATTTTGATGGAAGAAAAGCTAAAAAAAAAAAAAAAAAGACTAAAAATCAGCGGAGAAAAGAGTGCTGAAAATTTGTACTATTAATGTACTCAGTTACATGTATTGCTACCAAAATTGTACTTAAGTAAATGTAAACAGTACTCATAAAAATACTACTTTTCTAGGAATTTACTAGTTACTTTTAACTTAACTTACTTTTATATTGTAGATGTATTTTAGATCACGCTTTTTTACAAAATCAGAGGAGACGATGCAGGGAGTGTAGAAAAGAATAGAGACAGCTGTGGATTCGGACAGTTGGGACATGTACAGTGGAGCTTAACAGTGACCGCCGACTCCGGATTTGTAAGTACATTTTCCATAAATATTTCCCATAGACTTATTTTAAGTCCAAAAAGCACATTTAAAACGTAAGGTTCCACAAAATGTTTTAAAAACTCAGCTGTACTATTTCATAAATTTAATTTAAATAAAAATTATAGGGCTTGTGACAAAAGAGAAATAAAATCTGTCAACTGGACAAAACAGGAGTGAAGACGTTTGGCTGCTCATCCAAGCCACTTCTTCAGTTCTGATCAGATTACTGGTAGACACTGCTTTATTTTTTATTTTTATTTTCCTCGAGTGATACAGAAAAGAGGGAGCCACTGTCTGTGTGAATGGTCACGTATGTTAGCTTATCTGAAGGGAGGAGCTAACGACACTGAAACTCAGAACCCGATTGTTTACAGTTTGTGTTTGTAGGCTAGATCTATTGTGCTACTGTGCCTGAGTCATATTTTCCATAGTCATTCATTCAGTCACTGCTGAGCTCAGTAACTCCTTTAATTTAAAATGTAACAAATTATAATTGCATGGTTAGAATTATAAGCAATTACAACTACAGGTTTAAAAATCAACTCAAAAATGTACTATTACCCCAAAAATCTACTCAATTACAATAACACGAGGATTTGTAATTAGTTACTTTTAAAATTTTTATTCGATTTTTCTAGTTGTTTTTATTTGTGTATTTATGTTTGCTCATGCTACGAAAATGTTAAAAGTAAATCCTCAGCCTTTCCAGCAGATCTCAGACAATAACAAACTATACTTTTACTTGTATAAAAATGAAGTGAACTGTGAAGTGAAAAATGAAATGGAGTAGAAAGTACAGATGACTGCTCACAAATGTAAAAAAGTATCCATTTTATAATGTACTTACGTAAAGTACAGATACCTAAAATGTGTACGTAAGTACAGCACTTAACTACTTTTACTTATATGTTCCTATTCTTTTGTTACCCTCGTTCCAGGCAAAAAGTATGTAGAGAGATAACCCAGCTCACAGTAAGAATGCATGTTGTTCAATGTAATTTTTAGCAGTTGCATGCTTTGTACCCTGTGTACACGCATGGAAACAAGGAGGTGGAAGACACTCCACCAGACAAATTACGCAATGCATCTTTACTAGAGATCAAGCTTCAAACTGCTCTTTTCATACAAATCTGTATGGCATAGAGGCTCCATGCAGCAGCAGCGATTACATAAATGAAACAAATATGACTTTTACTGCATGATAACACTTCGTGAAAATGTTTGGCAGCACAGAGATAGGTGAATGTGTGCTGCCCACAATCCTATTATATTTACGACGTAGCCTGATTATATCTTGGTAAATTCTACCATCTAGTGGACATCATGTGGTATAGCAAATGAAAGCTTTAAAATGTACAAGAGATGTTTTAAATAAACTTATAATTTATATTTTATATATATATTATATATATATATATATATAAGTTTAAAACAACAATATAGTCATTATACAGATGTATCTAATCTCTCTTACATAAATCAAATAAGAGTCAGCCCACTTTACAAATGCAAAATTTTAGGTGGACTATATAATAATAATAATTATTATTATTATTCAACTTTTTAATAGCTACCAATTATTATTATTATTATTATTATTATTATTATTATTATTATTATTATTATTATTACTACTACTACTACTACTACTACTACTACTACTACTACTATGTTATTATGTATTATAAGACATCCATAGTAAACAGTCTGACAATGATACAATTTTAAGATAAATCTTCAAGTTCTTGAATTTCACTTTCTATTTGGTAAAATGTGCATATTTTCATCAAAATTGTTTATTTTTTCTTATTTCCATTTCAATCCAGGTGAAGCAGTCGAACCCAGATCGGACGCACAAGGACGTACAACTGATCCCAAAGCTGCGGATCGTTGTTGTCTTGCCACATTTCTTCAAGGACAAAGCGCTTTAACCCACAAAACAGCGCAGCGTAGGCGGGGACCATGATCAACACGGCTCCGGATATTTATGTCAACTCTTTATACTTTTTATTTTTCACTTCTTAGCGGACTGATTACGATTAAAAGCGCTAAAGCTAAGAATTACTGCAGAAAAGATAGTCCCTTCGTTCAACTTGCATCTGTTTTTGGCAAGTTGCTGCCTGGTCAATCCTTATAAGGTAATAATGTTCTTATACGTTCTTTACATAATATAGCTATCCATAATATAATTTATTTCACTAATTGTCTCTTTTTAAAATGATAACATTCACGTTTGAGTTCACGTGTTGCGCAGTTTTTAGATTCTTATCACAACATCTAACATTTTTGCATGTATTTGTCTGAATGTATGTATTTTTTCCTGAAATGCTAAATATTTTCCTAGAATGCAGAAATATAATGTGTCATTATGAATGCACTTTGTTATCAACAGCATTACGTATTAATGAAACGTGACTCAGCACGTTTTGGGCTACGGAAGCGCTGAAGAAGACGGTGCAGTTTGAATAAATACTTAAATAAATAAGTACTGAAATAAATACAATAATTAATAAATACTCTCTCATTACAATACATTGTAAAATTGAAATGTATAATGGTTCGTGGGATATTATATCACCAGAATATGCAGATACATATTAATAATACTCTGATTTTGTAATTGTTTTCAAGTACAATTATATAAAAGTAGCATTTCCAAACTGTCAGATACTTTAATAATTATTGTTAAATTATTGTTAATCGCAGTTATTCTAACCATGATAATCGTAACATCAAATTTCAATATCGTCCCATGCCTAATTATACCTACATTACCTTAAGTAAAAGATACTTTGTTATGCAATTCATGCTACCACTACCACTACAACAACTACTACTACTACTACTACTACTACTACTTCTTTCCTATATAGCTTCATGGCCTATGAAGTTAACTCAAGTAAAAAAGTACTTTGTTATGCAATCTATGCTACTACTACCCCTATTTCTGCTACTGCTACCACTGCTACTACTACTACTACTACTACTACTATATATATATATATATATATATATATATATATATATATATATATATATATATATATATATATATATATATATATATATTATACAAATGTGACCACAACTTTCTAACCATGGCTTTTTCTGTTTTGCAGTGGTTACCATGGGATTCCTGTCTGTCTCGAGCTACTGCGAGTCCAACTCCTCCGTCTCCAAAACCTGGGTAGACCAAGGCTTTGCTCCATGTTTCTACTTCACCCTTGTCCCCACTGTACTTCTGTCTTTCTCCTTTCTACTCGGGACGCTACACTGCATCTTCTACCAAAAATATGGCACCCAAATGGAGCCGAAATTCAGACCACAGTCTTGTTTATACATCGTGCAACTAGGTTTATCTGTCATAGTTATGCTCCAATTTGTAGTGTTGGTTATTTGGAGGGTAGCGAGTGGTGGAGAGCTTCCTGGTTACATTTTGTTGTATGGGATATTTAGTGGGATGGTTTGGTTCTGGGCGATTGGTTTGCTGAGAGTAGAGAGGAGGAGAGCCTTGTTGATGGACAGAATCAGGGGACACAGCGCAGTGTTGTTGTTGCTTTGGGCATTAGCGTTCGCAGCTGAGAATCTAGCCTTCATCTCCTGGTTCAGTCCACATTGGTGGTGGAGCATCGACACCATCAAGCAACAGGTGAGACAATAACAAAAGAAGGAATAATATATATTTTTAATTCAAGTACTACTAATGGATCCTGCGAGAGCTTTTACTACTACTAACACTACTACTACATATAACAGGACTACTACCATTTTTGATGCTACTCCTACTGCTATTGTGACAACTATTACATTGTTAAATTATTACTACTACTCTGACTACTGTTACTGCTACTACACCGTGGCAGCACGGTGGCTGAGTGGCAACACTCATGCCTCACAGCAAGAAGGTTTGGTTCGATCCCCGGTTCGCCCAGGCCTTTCTATGTGGAGTTTTGCATGTTTCTCCCCGTGTCTGGATGGGTTTCCTCCGGGTACTCCGGTTTCCCCCATCAACCAAAACATGAACGCCCTTCGAGACAACTGTTGTTGTGATTTTGGGCGTTACAAAAATAAAATGAATTGAATTGCTACATAGATTAGAACTACTACAAGGCCTACCACTACATTTTAGTTCTGCTACTACAACTAGTATTTTATTTATGATCACTATTGCTACATATACAGTGAGGTAAATAAGTATTTGAACACCCTGTGACTTTGCAAGTTCTCCCACTTTTAAATCATGGAGGGGTCTGAAATTTTCATCTTAAGTGCATGTCCACTGTGAGAGACATAATCTTAAAAAAAAAAAATCTGAAAATCACATTGTATGATTTTTAAAATAATTTAGATTTCCAAGGTCACTGTTAGTAATACACTAAGACGTCCTGGTTTAAAATCATGCATGGCACGAAAGGTTCCCCTGCTTAAACCAGCACATGTCCAGGCCCGTCTTAAGCTTGCCAATGACCATTTGGATGATCCAGAGGAGTCATAGGAGAAAGTCATGTGGTCAGATGAGACCAAAATAGAACTTTTTGATCTTAATTCCACTTGCCGTGTTTGGAGGAAGAAGAATGATGAGTCCCATCCAAAAAACACCATCCTTACTGTGAAGCATGGGGGTGGAAACATCATGCTTTGGGGGTGTTTTTCGTGGCTGGGTCTTCCAACATAACAATGACCTGAAGCACACAGCCAGGATAACCAAGGAGTGGCTCCATAAGAAGCATATCAAGGTTCTGGAGTGGCCTAGCCAGTCTCCAGACCTAAACCCAATAGAAAATCTTTGGAGGGAGCTCAAACTCCGTGTTTCTCAGCGACAGCCCAGAAACCTGACTGATCTAGAGAAGATCCGTGTGGAGGACTGGGCCAAAATCCCTCCTGCAGTGTGTGCAAACCTGGTGAAAAACTACAGGAAACGTTTGACCTCTGTAATTGCAAACAAAGGCTACTGTACCAAATATTAACATTGATTTTCTCAGGTGTTTAAATACTTATTTGCAGAAGTAACATACAAATAAATTATTTTTAAAAATCATGCAATGTGATTTCCAGATTATTGTTTTTTTTAGATTATGTCTCTCACAGTGGACATGCACCTAAGATGAAAACTTCAGACCCCTCCATGATTTCTAAGTGGGAGAACGTGCAAAATCACAGGGTATTCAAATACTTATTTGCTTCACTGTATATACAACCCCAATTCCAATGAAGTTGGAATGCTGTGTGAAACTTGAAAAAAAAAAAAAAAACAGAATAAATGATTTGCAAATCATTTTCAACCTATATTGAACCACAAAGACATGATATTTAATGTTCAAACTGATAAACTTTATTGTTTTTATGCAAATATTCACTCAATTTCCAATTTGATGTCTGCAACACATTCCAATAAAACTGGGACAGGGGCATGTTTACCACTGTGTTACATCACCTTTCCTTTTAACAACAACCAATAAGCGTTTGGGAACTGAGGACACTAATTGTTGAAGCTTTGCAGGAGGAATCCTTTCCCATTGTTGCTGAATGTACAACTTCAGTTGTTCAGCAGTCCAGGGTCTCAGTCTTTCAATGGGAGACAGGTTTGGACTGCCTAGTCTAGTACCCGTACTCTTTTACTATGAAGCCATCTTGTTGTATCAGGTGCCGAATGTGGCTTGGCATTGGCATCTTGCTGAAATAAGCAGGGACGTCCCTGAAAAAGACGTTGCTTGGATGGCAACATATGTTGCTCCAAAACATGTATGTACCTTTCAGCATTAATGGTGCCTTCACAAATGTGCAAGTTACCCATGCCATGGGCACTAACTCACCCCATACCATCACAGATGCTGGGTTTTGAACTTTGCTCTGATAACAATCGGGATGGTCCTTTTTTCTCTTTGGCTCGCAGGACACGATTTCCATGATTTCCAAAAACAATTTGAAATGTGGACTCGTCAGACCATAGCACACTTTTCCACTTTGTGTCAGTCCATCTAAGGTGAGCTCGGGCCCAGAAAAGCTTGCATTTCTGGGTATTGTTGATATATGGCTTTCGCTTTGCATGGTATAGTTTTAACTTGCACTTGGAGATGTAGCAACAAATTGTGTTAACTGAAGTTAACCTGAAGTGTTCCTGAGTCCATGTGGTAATACAGTACTGCCTGAGGGATCGAAGGTCACAGGCATTCAATGTGGGTTTTTGGCCTTGCCGCTTACGTGCAGAGATTTCTCCAGATTCTCTGAATCTTTTGATGATATTATGGGTGATTTCTTGCAATTGTACATTGAGAAACGTTGTTCTTAGACTGTTCGACTATTTGCTCATGCAGTTGTTTGCAAAGTGGTGAACCTCGCCCCATCTTTGCTTGTGAATGACTGAGCCCTTTGGGCCCCGAAGGGCTCAGTCATCATGACACTCAACTGTTTCCAGTTAACCTTTTTTACCTGTGGAATGTTCCAAACAGGTGCATTGTAAGCATTCTTTTAAGTATTCTTTAAAGTTCTATTTATTATTACATTTTACTATATAGTAACCATATAGTAAAAATCTGTAATCTATTTATTTTTTATTGAGAATTATTGAGAGGGACTGAATTATAAGTTAGTGCATTATCATATTCTGAAAATTTGAAACTATATGTTCATGCAGACATAGTCTAACTTTGGGGGAAATAAAAGATTAAACTTCTGTGAATTGTTAAATCATAGTTTTGTAGATAATTAAAAGCATCAATCTCAAATTTTCTTTAAGATAAACTAGAAAGGTCTAATAAAAAGTATATATTGTATTTGTTTTAGACATATAGCACACAATATTATGGAACAGGTTTAAAAGTGCAAGTCATGCTGTTATTGCTATACCTGTGAGTCAGTGGGAGGGGCCTGGTTTGACCAAGCAAAATTAGACAAATAAGGGCGGGACAATATTGTAAACAATTTTTACAATTTTTCTGTCAAATTTTGTTATATTGAAATGCAAAGTACACCTTTTTCCCCAAACACACGTATGTATGTATGTAATGTATATGTATATACACTGCCTGGCCAAAAAAAGTTGCCACCCAAAAAAAGGTCACACACTAATGTTTTCGTTGGACCACCTTTAGCTTTCTATCATCTATCTATTTATCTATCTATATACATATATATCTATATATCTATCTATATACATATCTATCTGTATATATATATAAAAATCTCCTTCTTGCCCTCCTCGGGACCTCTACCAGAGGCCTGGGAGCTTGAGGGTTCTGCGCAGTATCTTTGCTGTTCCTAGTACTGCACTTTTCTGGACTGAGCCCCTGGTATTTCTCTACTTTCTCATGTTCCTTTTTCCTGATGTTCCCATCACGTGGTACTGCGATGTCCACCACAACAGCTTTGCTCTGTTGTTTATCCACCACCACAATCACGTGGTACTGCGATGTCCACCACAACAGCTTTGCTCTGTTGTTTATCCACCACCACAATGTCCGATTGGTTCTGTCAGTCTGTATTTGGAAGTCCAGTAGGATCTTGGCTCGGTCATTCTCCACTACCTTTGCAGGTGTTTCCCACCTTGATCTTGGGGTTTCCAGTCCGTACTCTGCACAGATGTTTCTGTACACTATGCCCGCCACTTTGTTATGCTGCTCCATGTATGCTTTCCCTGCCAGCATCTTACACTCTGCAGTTATGTGCTGGATTGTCTCAGGGGCCTCTTGGCACAGCCTACACCTTGGGTCTTGTCTGGTGTGGTAGATCTGGACCTCTATTGCTCTGGTGCTCAAGGCCTGCTCCTGTGCAGCCAGGATGAGTGCCTCTGTGCCGTCCTTCAGACCAGCTCTCTCAAGCCATTGGTGGGATTTCTTGATATCAGCCACTTCAGTTAGGTGGTACATCTCGTGCAGGGGCTTGTCCTTCCACAATGGTTCCTCCAGCACCTCTTCCTCTGCGCTCCACTGTCTGAGACATTCGCAGAGCACATCACCTGTTGACGCCTTGTCCTTGATGTACTTATGGATCTTGGATGTTTCATCCTGGACTGCGGCTCTCACGCTCACTAGTCCTCGGCCTGGTTATTGCCTGGTTCCTGCCTTACTTGTCTGAGGTATTTGGTGTGTATATATATATATATATATATATATATATATATATATATATATATATATATATATATATGTGTATATATATGTGTATAATATATATATATATATATATATATATATATATATATATATATATATATATATATATATAATGTGTGTGTGTATATATATGTGTATAATATATATATATATATATATATATATAATGTGTGTGTGTGTATATATATGTGTATAATATATATATATATATATATATATATATATATATATATATATATATATATATATATATATATATATATATATTATACACACACACACAAAAATAAGCAATCCATTATTATAACTAATGACTATGACTAATTGAAGAAGCTATTTCACAGCTATGTAAAATATTTATATAAAAGCTTTTAATGCCAACAACGGAGCTCAACCTTTGTTCATTTGGTAGTAAAATATGAACTCATATATTTCTTGATAAACTTTCTGCCTTACGTTTGCAGGTGGAGTTTTCTCTGTGGTTCATCAGATACTCATGCACTGGTCTGCTGTTTTTCATTGGACTCAAAGCTCCAGGGTTACCACGGAAACCATACATGCTCCTGATCAATGAGGACGAGCGCGACGTGGAGCAGAGCCAACAGGTTTGGGACAGTCCAATTTTACTGTGGAAATTGTATTACCTATAAAGTGGCCAAACAACAAACAATTAATTAGTTAACATATGAACTGAATTCAAAAACTATTAAAATACAGCAAATGTATTTAAAATAATCAATATGTAATATGAGGCTAAACACCTTGTTTTTAAAATATTGACAATTACTGAATGAAAATGAAAATGGTGGCCACAGACTTTAAGTTAGATTACAATGAAGACACAGCTTATTAAAAATTGTTATCCCCCTTCTTCTCACCAAGCACCTTGCCCTTGCCCTCACCTCCCTCATCCCTTCACCTGGCCCCTCCCTCACTTGGCCTTTGTTCAGGCTCACCTGTGGTCTCTGGTCTTCTTCTGTTAGGCCAAAGGTGGCACACTATCAAATTCATATGTAAGAATACAACTAGGGTGGGTCGCCCAGTCTAATTACAGATGACAACAAGTTTAAAACATGTGAATGTGTGTATATATATATATATATATATTTTTTTTTTTTTACATATATATACCGTATTTTCCGCACTATAAGGCGCATCGGAATATAAGGCGCACCTTCAATGAATGGCCTATTTTAAAACAAATTTCATGCGCACCGCATTATAAGGCGCATAGAATATAAACTACTGTAGTAGCTGGAGTTGTGTTACGCATCCACGAGATGGAGCTGCGCTAAAGGGAACGTCAACAAAACAGTCAGATAAGTCAGTCAAACTCACAAAACAAGTTAATGCATTCACAATATAGTAACTCTCGAAATAGTGCAACGTAATTACAATAACTCAACGTTGTTCAAACGTTAATGTCCATATTCACAATATCTCCCAGCCTTGTTTAGTTGTAAACACGTGAAAGAAACACGTAAAGCCTCACTTTTTCAGTTTATTCCTCATTCACGAATCCGTCGAGTTCTTCCTCTTCAGTGTCTGAGTTGAACAGTTGGTCGAGCTCATTCAAAGTGCCCGATTCCGTCTCGTCAAAATCGCCATTATCCGTGTCGCTGCTGTTGTCTTAACAGTTCAGTGACAATTCCTGCCTTCGTGAAACTCGGACCACAGTTCAGACTGATATATCAGCCCAGGCATCCGCGATCCATTGGCAGATTGTGGCGTATGTCGCCCGGCGCTGTCTCCCCGTCTCCTCGTTATCCCTATAGCGTCGGATCCTGTCGTTGCAGATAGAGCGGGTTGCGGACTTTCCAGTAGCGTAACTCCGCGCCCGGTCGTGCTCTCGTGTAAACTCAAACGGCGTCTCAAAGCGGAGACACGGGGCTATCTAAATATTTTACCGTCATTACGGTAATCTGCCTCTGTTGTCCTGAAGGTGACGAATGAGAGCGCGGGGCTGCGGGGATTTTCCCAGTCATTTATTCGACGCGTAAAAGAAAAAATACGGATGGATGTGTAAAATAGAAGTAGTTGTGTGGAAAAAATGCAGCAAATGCTGATACTTCGTTTAACATGATTTTTATGGCTAAAAAATAATAAAAGTCTAGGTCTAGGTGAGCTATACTGGCCCAGAGTGTGCTCAGTCCTTAAAGGGTTATTACCGCTATTACTTCAGCGACGCCTCCTGACTACGGGTGTCATAATTGACCAATATTGATCCATATATAAGGCGCATCGGATTATAAGGCGCACTGTGGGTTTTTGAGAAAATTAAAGGCTTTTAGGTGCGCCTTATAGTGCGGAAAATACGGTATATATATATATGTGTGTGTGTGTGTGTGTATATGTGAAGCCAGACGAATAAACCAGCTGTTCACAACACAACCGGCGAAAGTGTACGCTCAATGGCAAGGTAATAACACCAGCAGACCCACCAATGCTGGAAACCGAACATAACAGCGATACACAGTGGCTGGTGGCTCTGAGAGAAGACCACAGCAACCTTACCGAACAGAATCCAGTCACCATCACAGTGGCAGACATCTACGAAAGAGTCTCAGGCATGAAAAACTGGACAGCACCAGGCCCTGACTAGAGATGGGACGATACGATAATATCATTAATCGCGATAAAAAAGGTCCACAATTAATCGTTCGTGGCATTTTTTAATACCGGTAATCGCAATCATCGCGCACGATTATAATCGCCTTTACGGCACCACACTGCCTCATGTTTCCAGTTCCAATGCAACATTTAGATGTTAGTTCTGGTGTTTGCCCACTCTGTCATAGCAATGGCACTTGTTAGCTTCTGTGCTTATCTCTGTCTGAACCATATTCTATCAGATATCAACAATAAACAAAGTCTGATCCGTAACGCTCCACAGGAACGTACCAGCACGCGCCTCACCCATGTGCACAGATGAGATGCTAATGTGTGCACATCTTATATTTTTACCTACAATAATGCAAACTGTAGAATAAAACAACACCTTTTAAACAATAGACTAATTAAGTCTAATTCATACAGCTGAACACAAATGTGCCAGAGCGCATGGTCCGAATGCACACTATGTGCACAGAAGCAATGCTAATGATTATACACGGTATATTTTACCTACAATTAAGTCAATAGCAGAATAAACCACGCTTACTGATCGAGAACAGCATCCAATCCATCAAAAAGTAAGGTCCATCTTTACTCTTTGCCATGAACCGCTCTGGGTCCGAGATGCCTCTAGTTTAACTTGTACAAACATCCACAGTGTCCTCGATCACGTACTCCCTTTGTTTTGTCTGTTTCGTCATGATTAAAATGCAAAACAACAGTGCGTAAAATGCGCCATTATGCACAGATTTCTGCATCCACTCGGCTTTGGCCTTTTCCCAATTCACCAAAGTACCTTAATTGCATCGTTCTAATGGGCTCGACACACGGGGAGCGACATCACTCGCTCTCCATTTATTTTCAATGGTACCTGTGCGACACTGCGAAAATCGCCTGTCTCTCTCACCTCCGTGACAAGCGAAAGTTGTGCACGTGAAAACCTTGTGCTTGTGCATGTCGACGTGCACACGCGTGCCTGTGACGCGACTATTGAAAGTTGAAAAATGTTCTACTTTTATCGCTGTCACCTGCACAACAGCCAATCAGCAAGAGTTTGATTGACGAGCCAATGCACTGTCCACTTCTGAAACACTGTCCACTTCTCATGGAGGAGAAAATTATACTCACAGTGTCGGATTTCCCAATTCTTTTTGACATATCTCAAAGAGACTTCCGAGATATATATATATAAAAAAAAGCAGCTGCCTGGGAACCCATTGGTGCCAGGGTGAATATGAGTGGTAAGTTAACATGCGCAAATTTGTTAATTCAGATAAATTTATGGAGGCTAATAACCAAATGTATTAAAGACTGATTCAACATAAAAAAAAAAAATGTTTTTATTTATTTAAGGTTTATTTAAGGTTATTTTAGTTTTGTAGAGTGCAACCAATTGTAATAGTTTAGTCAAATGAAGCAAAACTTTACGAGATTTCATTTTAGCATCTTTTTCCCATCTACCGCTATTAACCTCAAAATTCCCTCCAAATAAACAGCCAATCAGACATGTAGGAGGCTCACGATCTGCTCTGGAACAGAGCGTGACGTGACAAGCTGCCGCTAGTCGCTGCAGTTTGTCGCTGCCCGTGTGTTCGATTTTAAAGCCTATGCGATGAGTGTCGCTGCACGCTGTCATTAGTCGCTCCCCGTGTGTCGACCACATAAGTGTTTGTCGACGGGCACTTGCGTCACTTCCGGCACGACAAGGATTGGTCCATTTCGACAACATGGCATCGAGGAGTACATTTTTCTTCCGGGTACGTCTGTTTACAGAAAACCATGGCGTGTGATACATCATCCTGTTCCGCTGCTCACTGGCTGTAAGGGGAAAACGTCACTAAATGTGTGTAATGTAATTGGTTGATTCTACAGGGGGAAGAGTGGGGCGTAAACTTTCAGTCATCTGTAGCACTGATTCGCTGTCTGCGGCCTCAGTAACCCACAACCCTCACCTTATTGGCCAACATTGTGTTTAGCTCTGAGGAGGAAAGTTGGCGCTGTCAGAAGTTTATTATGCCTGAAATCGACAAAAGAAATGCAAAGAAGTGACGGAGCAGATTTCATATTTGGAGGACTTTATTGCAGCAGATTGGACATGGAGGATCTTATTTTGTGGACATAATTTCTTGACTGGATTATATTCTCTGGACCTTTACGGAACAAATGAGACCAACTTTGTGTGAATATGTTGATGTTTGACAGACCAGAGCGCTCAAAGGTAAGTGAAGTCCAAATTCACACTTTGTGACTTTTCTGTAAAAACGTCTTTCCTGTCAGCACTGTGTCAGCACTGTGATTGCAAGTGAAAATGGTTTGCATATCCAGAAAGACAAGCGCCGTAGCTTTCATTTGATGTGTAGATTGTTTGTGTGGGTGACGCAGAAGTGTATGTCCATTGCTGTAAAGTTGTAAAAGTAGGTAGAGGTAAGATCTTAAGCCCAAGCCCGAGTCCGAGCCCGACCCGACCCGAATTTCGGGCCGGGTCGGGCCTAAAATGTCAATCATTACGTTCGGGTCGGGTCGGGCCGGGCTTCTCTCTAGCTGACTTTTTTTAAATAAATATATGTTTATAAAAATGTATACTAAAACGATGTGTGGATACTAAACTTAGGAATACTTGTTATAAAAAAAATAATTTGGATAAAACAGAGAAGGCGCTGTAAGGTAATTGCTATTTAACTACTAAACAGGAGCCGCAGAGCCAGAGCATACTCTGCGCACGTGAACGCCGCCCTCTTAATACTCTTCCCCTCCGCAAGTCCGCATCTATTTTGACCTGGTATCCCTGATATGGAGCAGCAAGAAGTAAAGGATAAACTAAAGACAGGGGAACTGAAAAGGCGCACCGGCAAGAGTGAGGTGTGGAAATGCTTCAAATTGATTGTTGAAAATGCTATGGAAACTTGCGTTGGCTTCGCTGAATGTAGTAAATGTGGCGCTTTGCTTTCATACGAGAGCAAAAAGACTGGCACCTCGACGCTGAGCAGGCATTTAAACAGCTGTACTGGCAAAAGTGATGATCGTCAAACATCTATATTATCATTTGTCCCAAAGACCGCACCTCTTCGCGCTAAGCAGGCCATCACAGACAAGTGCGTGGACTTTTGCTGTCAGGACCTTTGACCATTTTCAGTAGTTAGTGGCGAAGGTTTTTATTAGTAGGGTTATTTTTACGCATGTTTAACTTTGTTTGGTTCTTTATTTTTTTTATTTATCCTCACAAATAAAATATGAAATTTCGGGTTTGCTTCGGGCTCGGGCCTGCAAATCAAGTTAATTGGTCGGGCTCGGGCTGGGTCGGGCTTTAATACCCTCGGGCCTGGGTTGGGTCGGGCTGGATTTTTTAGGCCCGATCTTACCTCTAAAAGTAGGCCAGGGCCGTCAGAACGTTAACAGGTTAATAATAATAATAATAATAATAATAATAAGATCGCGATAATATCGTTAATTGCAATTATTTTGGCCACAATAATCGTGAATCTAAAATTTAATATCGTCCCATCCTTAGCCCTGGCATGATCCACACATACTGGCTAAAGAAGCTCACTGCTCTCATGGGTGGGATTCACCCTGAATGGCTAACCGAAGGGCGTACAATCCTGATCCAGAAGGATCCCTCAAAGGGTACTGTCCCATCCAACTGTCGGCCAATAACCTGTCTCTCCACAACATGGAAGCTCATATCAGGCATCATTGCGACTAAGATAAGTGGGCACATGGATCAATACATGAGCACAGCGCAGAAGGGCATCGGCAAAGATACCAGGGGTGCCAAACACCAGCTCCTGGTAGACCGGACAGTCACCCGAGACAGCAGCACCCGTAAGACCAACCTGTGCAGTGCCTGAATTGAATACAAGAAAGCGTATGACTCAATGCCACACACATGGATCACTGAATGCCTAGAACTGTACAACATCAACAGAACTCTAAGAGCCTTCATTGCAAACTTGATGAGGTTGTGGAAAACCACCCTTGAGGCCAATGGCAAGCCACTTTCAAAAGTGACCATCAAATGTGGCATATACCAAGGAGACGCACTGTCCCCACTGCTGATCTGCATAGGTCTGAATACCCTCAGCCAAATCATCAGCAACACTGGCTATGGATACCGACTCTGGAATGGGGCTACCATCAGTCACCTCCACTACATGGATGACATCAAGCTGCATGCTAAGAATGAGTGGGACAACGACTCACTGATCCACACCACCAGGATCTACAGCACAGAAATTGGAATGTCATTCGGGCTTGAGAAGTGTAGCCGGATGGTGACAAAGAGAGGGAAGCTCGTCTACACAGAAGGGGTCTTCTTCCCAGAAGGGACAATAGGAGACATTGAGGATAGTTATAAGTACCTTGGTATCCCACAAGCAAATGGCAACCTTGAAGAGGAAACAAGGAAAGTAGCCACAGCCAAATACCCCAGACGAGTAAGGCAAGTCCTAAGGAGTCAGCTCATTGGCAAGAACAAGACCCAGGCCAGTAATCAGATACCCAGCAGGAATCTTAAGGTGGCCAAAGGAGGAGATACAGACCACAGATGTTAAGACCCGAATGCTCCTGACCATGCATGGCGGGTTTCATCCCAAATTCAGCACCCTGAGGCTGTACGCGAGCCGTAAGGAAGGAGGCCAAGGACTAGTAAGTGTGAGAGCCACAGTCCAAGATGAAACATCCAAGATCCATAAATACATCAAGGACAAGACGTCAACAGGTGATGTGCTCAGCGAATGTCTCAGACAGTGGAGTGCAGAGGAAGAGGTGCTGGAGGAACCATCATGGAAGGACAAGCCACTGCACAGGATGTACCACCGGAACATAACTGAAGTGGCTGATATCAAGAAATCCTACTAATGGCTTGAGAGACCTGGTCTGAAGGACAGCACAGAGGCACTCATCCTGGCTGCACAGGAGCAGGCCTTGAGCACCAGAGCAATAGAGGCTCAGATCTACCACACCAAACAAGACCCAAGGTGTAGGCTGTGCAAAGAGGCCCCTGAGACAATCCAGCACATAACTGCAGGGTGTAAGATGCTGGCAGGGAAAGCATACATGGAGCGACATAACCAAGTGGCAGGTATAGTGTACAGAAACATCTGTGCAGAGTACGGACTGGAAACCCCAAGATCAAGGTGGAAAACACCTCCAAAGGTAGTGGAGAATGATCGAGCCAAGATTCTTCCAGATACCAGCTGACAGAATGGTGATGCCATGACCATCACCATTGGCCACCGATGGCCATGACCAACTGGACATTGTGGTGGTGGATAAACAACAGAGCAAAGCCGTTGTGGTGGACATCGCAGTACCAAGTGATGGCAACATCAGGAAAAAGGAACATGAGAAACCAGAGAAGTACCAGGGGCTCAAAGAAGAGCTGGAGAAGGCCTGGAAGGTGAAGGTATCAGTGGCACTCGGGGCTGTGACCCCCAAGCTGGAGGAGTGGCCAGAAAAGTGCGGTACTAGGAACAGCAAAGATACTGCGCAGAACCCTCAAGCTCCCAGGCCTCTGGTAGAGGTCCCGAGCATGGCAAAGAGGGTATGAGACCACCTGCGGAGGGTGAGAAGGAAATATATATACACACATATACACATATATGTACATATTGGTTGATATGTTTTTAGAAATTGGTTGTTGTAGTTGTGTTTCCCTTCTTAGAGCCTGCTGGGAGCAGAGTCGGGCAGCGCCTCCACATGGCAGGGCTTCAGACGGAAGATTTGTCTCCTTTTGCCGTACATGTGGCCCAGGGGAAACCTGCTCCTACAGCTCCTGGTGCTCTTCTGTCTGGGGCTTCTGGGAGCGGAGAGGGCCATCAATGTGTTTGTGCCCATATACTACAAGAACATAGGTACTACTTTTGCACTACAAGAATATTGTTACAGCTTAACTCCTATTACAAAAATATTAACAACAACAACAACATAGGTATGGGTACAACTTTACATTAGTACAACTACTGCTACTATAAGAACATAAGTACAAATTTACATCCACTACAAGAAGGCATTGTATGCACTAAAGGCCCTACACTTCTGAAAGCCTCACACTGAAATCGTCACTCCACACTCTGTAGAAGTAAGTTACTGGCCACAGCTGCTCTGGGACAGACAGACAGAAGCGCCAATCTGTTGCATGGGACCAACACCAGTCACTCACACACAAACATGAATAATGGTAACAGCAGCATGCTCTACTCTGGGCGAAGAGCAGACCTATGATTTTGAGCACACTTTTCAATTAGCTGGTAGTTATAGAGACTATTTTGAGTAGGCCTGTAGTCGACTAAAGAACTTCTTGTTGGTCCATCAATCGATTAGTCAGCTAAAAGGGGGACGTGGCAAAAGTGCTCAAAACTATTATGTATTTCTGTGTATCTGGCACAAACTGCACTCACAAGACTACACCTGCACGCAAGTTCTTGCAAAAACAACTATTTATACAGAAAAAAGTACAAGGAAACAATGTATTTATACACTGCCTGGCCAAAAAAATTGTCACCACCTGGAAACTAAGCAAATAGGTAGGAGCCTCCTATTGGGTAATTACTCTAGGTTCAGCAACAGTATGTGCTCAAAGAATGAGGTCAGCTGACTACCTGAATATACTGAATGACCAGGTTAGTCCATCAGTGGAGGACAATGGAGGCAATGCCAGGATTAATCAGGCTCATATTGTGAAAGAGTGGTTCAGGGAGCATGAGACATCATTTTCACACATGGATTGGCCATCACAGAGTCCCGACCTTAACCCCATTGAGAATCTTTGGGATGTGCTGCAGAAGGCTTTGCGTAGCCGTCAGACTCTGCCATCATCAATGCAAGATCTTGGTGAAAAATTAATGCAACACTGGTTGGAAATAAATCTTGTGACATTGCAGAAGATTATCGAAACAATGCCACAGCGAATACGTGCTGTAATCAAAGCTAAAGGTGGTCCAACGAAATATTTTTAGCCAGGCAGTGTATAAAGACAGAATGAACTTGTTAATAATAATAATAATAATAATACATTTTATTTGTTAGGCGCCTTTCAAGGCTCTCAAGGTCGCCGTACATACATACATAAACAATACAAATTGAAACAATGTAAAATGATTAAAAATACATTTAAAAACAAATATAGATTAAAGCAAGTATAGATTAAAAGACAGAGCAGTTATGGTCAGAGTGGTCAGGGTGAGAAGGCCTTTCTAAACAGATGAGTTTTGAGTTTAGATTTGAAGTGTGAGAGTGAGTGTGTGTTGCGGAGGTCATGGGGAGGGAGTTCCAGAGCTGGGGAGCAGAGCAGCTGAAGGCTCTGCTCCCCATAGTGACAAGACGGGCAGGAGGGACAGTGAGGTGCAGGGAAGAGGAGGAGCGGAGGGAGCGGGCAGGTGTGGAGATGTGAATGAGGTCAGACAGGTTGTGGAGAGCTTTGTATGTGAGGAGTATGATTTTGTAGTGTATGCGGTGCGTGATGGAGAGCCAGTGGAGCTGTTGCAGGACAGGTGTGATGTGGTGATGGGAGGGTGTGTGTGATAATGCGGGCAGCTGAGTTTTGGACCAGTTGGAGTTTATGGAGTGATTTCTGTGGGAGTCCGAACAGGAGAGAATTGCAATAGTCTATACGGGAAGTGACCAGGCTATGGATGAGGATGGTGGTGGTGTGTGGGGTGAGTGAGGGACGGAGGCGGTGGATGTTTCTGAGGTGGAAGTAGGCGGACCGGGTGATGTTGTTGATATGGGAGGTGAAGGAAAGTGTGCTGTCGAGGATGACACCCAGACTCTTTACCTCAGGGGAGGGGGAGATAGAGGAGCCATCAATGGATATGGAAAAAGGATTTATTTTGCTTAGGGTGGATTTGGTGCTGATGAGTAGGAGTTCTGTTTTATTGCCGTTAAGTTTGAGGAAGTTTGAGGTGAACCAGGTTTGTATTTCTGTGAGGCAGTCTGTCAGGGAGGAGGGTGGAAGTGTGGAGTTGGGTTTACTGGAAATGTAGAGCTGGGTGTCATCCGCATAACAGTGAAAGTGAATGTGGTGTTTTCTAAAGATAGAACCAAGGGGGAGAAGATAGATTAGAAAGAGCAGAGGACCGAGGACAGAACCCTGAGGAACACCTGACGTGATAGGGAAGGGGTGTGAGGTGAATGACTTGATCTGAATAAACTGAGAGCGATCTGAGAGGTAGGAGTGGAACCAGGAGAGGGGAGTACCAGAGACACCAATGGAGGAAAGTCTGTCAAGGAGGATGGAGTGTGAAATGGTGTCAAATGCTGCACTGAGATCTAGCAGGAGGAGGATGGAGAGTGAACCAGAGTCAGCAGAGAGGAGGAGGTCGTTTGTGATTTTCAAAAGGGCAGTTTCAGTGCTATGGAGGGGACGGAAGCCAGATTGAAATTGTTCGTAGATGTTATTGGAGGAAAGATGAGTGTGGAGGTGGGCAGCAACAGTTTTCTCAAGGAGTTTGGAAATGAAGGGTAGGTTTGAAATGGGACGAAAGTTATTGAGGTCAGAGGGATCAGAACCGGGTTTTTTGAGTATCGGAGTGACGGCAGCAGTTTTGAGGGTGGAGGGAACAGTACCGGAGGTGAGAGAAGAGTGAATGATATCAGTTATGAGGGGAGACAGTACAGGGATGGAGGTTTTGATGAGGACAGTAGGGAGAGGGTCTAGTTGACAGGTGGAGGATTTGGAGTTCCGAATGAAAGTAGAGATTTGGGTGACAGAGGGCAGGGAGAAAGAAGAAAGCAGGTGCATTGGGGAAGCGGAAGATGAAACAGGTGGGTTTGAAACAGAGGGGTTGAGTTGCTGATGAATCAGTTGAATTTTGGTGGTGAAGAAAGCAACCAAGTTATTGCAAAATTCTGAGGAATAGAGGTGAGGTGGAAGTGAGTCCGGGGGTTTTGTGATCTGTGAGAGGAGTGAGAATAGTGTTTTTGAGTTTCCTTCATGTGAACTGATTAAGTTCACATGAAGGAAAGGTTAGGTTACCTTACTAAAGGTTAATCACAAGTTCAATCTGACTTTTTACATATAAATCCCCAAAAATACCAAATCTTCAGCTTGTTACTGAGTCACTCACTCACTAACAAATTTTGGTTAACTAAGACTCCATCGACCAATTAATCGCCTAAACAATTTAAGGACTACACTGCCCAAAACCCTATTTTTTTTAGTAGTGTAAAACTCTAGGTCCTGTTATGATTGATATGTTTACTTCTTTTCTTTCTCAGTGAATGAACTGACTGATAACAGCCCCTGGCGGACTCTGGCCACTACAGTCTGTATCTATGTCCTCCTCAAGCTGCTGCAGGGAGGAGGAGCAGGTGGGACAAGCATGGGTTCAATCCAACTATTAAACATCTCCAAGCTAATAATCATACTGTTACTGATGCACTAAGCAGTGGTCAAACAGTTCCGTATCAGTGTTGTGGCAATACTTAAACTTCATAAAGATGTTGATACTAAGGAATATTATCAAAGGGCTCGATACTCATTACCTCATTACACTCTTTATTTTGACAATATAATGTCGCTTTCACAATTAAATGGTAGTACTTTATTTTATATTATAATGTGGCCTTATATCTGTGTCATCCAGGTAGGTTCCATAATGGGCCATGGGTGTATACTAGTCTGTGTGGTCTTATACCATATTTTCCAGACTATACTCACTACAGAGTATAAGTCCCACCAGATAAAAAATGCGTAATAAGGAAGAAAAAACTTATATAAGTTGCACTGGACTATAAGTCGCATTTTTTAGGGAAATTTATTTTACAAAAAATCTGAGACCAAGAAGAGACAATTTATCTTTAAAAGCAAGTTATAATAATAATAAAATAGAGAACAACTGGCTGAATAGCAGTACAGCACACTAATGTAACACATAGACATTGAACGGAATACGTGTCAGGTATGTTAACATATATTAACAGTTAATCAGGTACGCTACGCTAACATAACATATGCCGGCTTGTCCACAAACATGAGAGTTCATTCCGTTGATGTTTACTGTGGTCTCACTTCTTCATCACAGGTCACACCATAAAACTAGCAAACACATCAAATATAACATACGCTCTGGCTCATTTTACATATAGACAAAATTGCTTTTTACATATAGACAAAATTGCATAGAAAATATACACTTTAGCCTTCTAGTAAACAAACCGATGAACCGAAAACTTTATATTTTACTCTTCAATTGCTTCTTAAATAGTGCTCTGTCAGGTAAGACCTCACATTTGCATAAACAGGAAGTAGTTTTCGTGACCTTTAACTAGACTTATGATAAACTAAACATTTACATTGTTCCAAATGAAAAATGATCACCTTTATGGTCTTAAAATGAAGTGGAAATAAATAAGGGGAAATTAGATATGAAATGTATAAAACAAAATGAGTAAGTAAATTTTCTTACAGGTATTACAAACACATCAGTGCCATGTAGTGGTCAAACAAGTAAACTGTAACATGTATAATCAACTATTACATAACACATATTTATTCAACCTCATGAAGCATAGACAATGAACTGAATAAATGTCTGGTATGTTACGTCAGATATTAACAGTTAATCAGATAACTAAAGCATAAAAAACAAGCTAACAAGCTCTCGATCTCATTCCAAATCATTAAATCCATTGAATTCTTTATCCTGTGTCGCTTCTGAACAACTCCCGCCTGCTCTGGAAGTAGATGAAGCACCGATGCGGAAGTAGATTTAGCGCCGCTTCTGCGTAGCTGTCATACTACCATAAAAGTGCCCTCACGCAGTTGTTAGTGTGACAATAACAAAAATCTGAAATTATATATTTTAATTTCAGATATAAGTCACATCTGAGCATAAGTCGCACCCCAGGCCAAACTATTAAACAAAGTGCGACGAATAGTCCAGAAAATACAGTACTTGTTCTGCTACAGGTCAAGATCATTTTAAAGCTGTTCACAGGAAAGGTTAATTTCTGTCCTGTTAATGGGACTTTTTTAAAACTGAGACCTGCTCAAATGAGTATCTAGTTTTGATACAAGTTTTATAATTGATTAATATCGGATTTTCAATACTTTGACAGCCCTGTTCTGAATATATATATATATATATATATATATATATATATATATATATATATATATATATATATATATATATATATATTTATTTATTATGCTTTCTTCTCTTCAGGCTCGTCTGGTTTTGTGAGTAACCTTCGCTCCTTCCTGTGGATCCGAGTGCAGCAGTTCACAAACCGAGTGGTGCAGCTTCGACTGTTTGCCCACCTTCACTCTCTGTCTCTGCGCTGGCATCTGGGACGAAAGACCGGAGAGGTGCTGAGGAGCATCGACCGAGGAACCAGCTCCATCAACTCCCTGCTGAGGTCAGAACTAGGCCTTATGATTGTATCTATTCAACTACTAAATAAAAAATAAAAAATCTATTCCCAGTAAACCAAGTCTAAACCCCGTCTAAATCAGGCTAAAACTAGGATTAAACCAGGACTAAACCAGGACCAAACTAGGTCTAAACCATGTCTAAACTATGTCTCAACCAGGCCAAAACCAAGACTAAACCAGGCCAAAACCAAACCAAAACCAGGAGTAAGCCAGGACTAAACCAGGATTAAACCAGGACTAAACCAGGACTAAACCAGGACTAAACCAGGACTAAACCAGGACTAAACCAGGACTAAACCAGGACTAAACCAATCAGAACTAGAGATGCAGAGTATCGATTGAGGAACCAGCTCCCTGCTCAGATCAAGAGAGGCTGAAATACAATCCAAGTCCAATCCAAATACAGATAAAAGTACTTCAAATGACCTGCTGCAAAATATATATCGTAAAACTGTGATAGTTTTTTTTGTCACAATGATTGTGCGATTTTAATACTGTGACATCTGTATTGCAAAGAAACTGAATAGGAAGTACCGTTACTTCAAAATAATATAACTCAAGTAGAAGTAAAAAGTAGTGGTCAAAAAAAATATTAATGGTAAGTATAAAAAGTATTTGGGGAAACTACTGTCATGATATAATACTGGTACAGTATATTACTCAACTAGGGTTAAAAGTATGGGATCTGAAAACTACTATGAGAAGTACAATTTTATTGAAAAATTTTATTTTTGTTTTGCAGTTACATTGTCTTCAGTATCTTCCCGACCATCGCTGACATCGTAATTTCTATCATTTACTTCATCACATATTTCAACGCCTGGTTTGGTCTCATTGTATTTGTCTGCATGACACTGTACCTAAGTAAGTACCCTGTAATATATATGGTTAAAATTGTGGTATATATATATATACATTTTGTTTTTGTTTTTTTCTACTTTTTTAGCATTGACAATTATTATTACCGAATGGAGAACAAAGTACAGGCGTGATATGAACCAACAGGATAACAACGCCAAGTCTAAAGCAGTGGATTCTTTGTTAAATTTTGAGACGGTAAAATCCAAAAATTTTAAATGCTACATGTTTTATATATATATATATATATATATATATATATATATATATATATATATATATATATATTTATTTATTTATTTATTTATTTATTTATTTTTGCTAATATGGATTTAAATTTGTCAAGAACAGGTGAAGTACTACAATGCAGAAAACTACGAGGTTAGCAGATTTGAAGACGCCATCTTGAAATATCAGGTAAGTCTTTAAGTCTACGGATGTTTACATTTTTAAAAAGTCCAAATATCGGTCAATCTCTAACACACACATACCAGCGATGCACAGTGGCTGGTGGCTCTGAGAGAAGATCACAGCAACCTCCCTGAACAGAACCCAGTCACCATGAGAGTGGCAGACAGGAAGGAGTCTCAGGTACGAAATACTGGACTCCACCAGGCCCTAGCTAAAGAAACCCACTGCTCTGCACCTGGCACCTGGCAGCACAAATGAACCAGCTGCTAAGGGATGGGACTCACCCTGAATGGAACCAGAAGGATCCCTCAAAGGGTACAGTCCCATCCAACGATCAGCCTGTCTCTCCACAACATGGAAGCTCATCTCAGGCATCATCATGGCTAAGATAAGTGGACACATGGATCATTACATAAGCACAGCACAGAAGGGTATCGGCAAAGATACCAGGGCAAGAGCAAGACATGGGCAATAAATGGCTACGCCCTGTCAATAACCAGATACCCAGCAGGAATCATACGCTGGCCAAAGGAGGAGATAGACACCACAGAAGTTAGGACACAAAAGCCATAGCCATGGAGTGCCATAACCAAGTGGCGGGCATAGTGTACAGAAATATCTGTGCAGAATACGGACTCAAGACCCCATGGTCAAGGTGGGAAATCCCTCCAAAGGTAGTGGAGAATGATCCAAGCCAGATACAGACTAACAGAATGGTGATAGCGAACCAACTCCAACCGGACATTGTGGTGGTGAATAAACAACAGAGCAAAGCCGCTGTGGTGGACATTGCAGTGTCAAGTGATGGGAACATCAGGAAAAAGGAACATGAGAAACTAGAGAAAAACCAGGGGCTTAAAGAAGAGCTGGAGAAAGCCTGGAAGATGAAGGCATCAGTGGTGCTTGTGGTCATCGGAGCACTCGGGGCAGTAACCCCCAAAGTGGAGGAGTGGCTACAGCAGATCCTAGGAAAAACATCAGACATCTTGGTCCAGAAAAGTGTAGCACAGTGGTCTCTCGTTTATTGCGGGGGGTTATGTTCCAAAAGTAACCCACGATAAATGAAATCCGTGAAGTAGAAAACTTTATTTTTTACAATTATATATATTTTAAGGCTGTAAAACCACACATTTCATACACGTTTCTCAGAAAGGCATTGACATTTTCTCACATTTCTCTCTTGTTTAAACACTCTCAAAGTTCAAACCTTCATTGATTAAAAAAAATAAGCACAGTATTATAGAATGAAAACAATTACTATACTGTCCTGTAAATAAATATTACAGCTTTTAGAAATACTGTAACAAATTAAATTTTAATTATCAACCTATGAGGTTGGACACATAAGAAATTATTAATAGTGACTCACTCGTATTTGACAGTTCCTCTGACTGCACCTCTTCGTCCTAGTACTGCTCCGCTGTAATGTCTCGTAATGTTCTTTTTCCTGCAGTTACTGATCCACAAAGCTAAAGCAGACTCCACGATGGTTACATCCCTTTATGTATCTGTGTTAAAATGTATTGCTGCTGTCCTCCTTATATTGTTTTCCTCCTTCTTTATGTCGAGTTCACATGTAAAGTCTCTTGTGGACACGCGCGTCTTGGCCGTGCTGCGTTTCTGCGGCGCGTTTTCAAGTGTCAGAGTGACATGAATCTGGCGTTGACACGGTGTATCTTGAGCGTCAAGTGACAAAGCAATTTACAAAGCAACTTACAAAGCAATTATCCAGAACAAGTAGAAAGACATCAGCCACAAACTAGCGGAAACTTAATTATGCCGGGCACACCGGCTAGTTTAAAGGCTAATCACGGACCCAGACACTCCTCTGCAGATAGCCTCCGTTGATGGGTTTTATGTAATAAATACATTAAAGTCACTCTCTCATCCTGGTCTGCAAAGGTCACAAAGACACAGGGAAAACAAAACATCCAAAGGCACTCGCAGACTGCAACAGATGCTCTGGACATGAGTCAAGATGAGGTGTGTCCAGAGCGTCCATGACGCACATTGGCGGCGTTTGTCCTCAAATGCAAAGTTGTGCAACTAGAGGCGTCCAACGCGTTATTAACGCCCCAGAGTCACACTGCTAGCATCGAGCATTTATGTAAATTTGTCTGAACGAAAATATACTGCACAGAACCCTCAAGCTTCCAGGCCTCTGTTAGATATGTGTGCATATGTATATGTGTGTTTAAAAACTAGTTTATTTTATTGTTTTATTTTAACAGGGGCCATGTGCAAACACATTCATCTCATAAAAGAAGATATGCTTTAGTCCATATTTCTGTCTAGTTTCCATCTGCAGTACCCGGGCAGAATGAAGAAGATATGAAAGACAAGTTTTAAATTAATGCTCTTGCTATTTTTTATGTATTTAAAAGGCCCTGTACCCGATTTTTTCCCATGTATTTGACCAAAATGTGTCTTCCCCCAGTACAGGTATATTTTATAAGCAGCTCATAGATCAAAATAAGTCAGCTGTGTACTTTCTGAAAATGAGGAAATGTTTTACTGTCTGAAAATGAGGAAGTGTGCAGTTAGCATGCCAATTATTGTTAGCATTACCATGACAGCAAAACTTTCCTCTGGTCTCTGAGAGTTGTGTAAAGCGCTTATTAACTAATGCTCAGAATGCATAAGGTAAGTGAGGAATAATTTTGGACCACTGCAAACTGAACTAGTTCTTTTTTTTACTTTTTTAAAGACAGTAAAAATCAGGTGGAACAACATTAACATATATTTTTCATTCATAGAAATAGGAGCAGGTAGTTTGTAAGAGTTTTACTGATATGTAGACTGATATGTAGATTATATTGTATTGTATTAAAGTTATATTCTGTAACTTTTGTTTCCAGGAGTCTGAATGGAAAACTCAGGCGTCTCTAGCATTTTTAAACCAGACACAGAACATCATTATCGGCTCTGGTCTTCTGGCTGGGTCCCTGCTTTGTGCCTACTTTGTCACTGAGGGCAAATTTGAGGTAAATTTTAAAGGTAACTTTTCTGGTACAGGGCCTGACACCTGCCTGTCTCCATGGAGATGTTATTGCTTTTGCCTGGAAAGTTCCACAGTACGCCATTAGTGTGCATATGACAGGGTAGAGTACTTTTTCACTAAAACATCATCAACATCATTATATAACATCATCAACATCATTATATATATTATCATTTAAAATTTTACTAAAAGCCTGGATTTGTTTGTTTTTTTGGTGAAGTTTATAATTTTACTTCCTGGTCAGACACAGATATGACATACGTAGTGGTAATTACGTAACTTATCTGGCAACTGTAATGTTAACAAAGGCCAAAACTTAACTAAGTTACACAATAGTTATTAGACTAATAAATGAAGGTTTAAAATGCCTTCGTTCCTGTATTTTTGTACTTTCACTTAACAGATGTGAAACTATGATAAATATTTAGCACAGGTACTATCCCACCAAACCAAGGAATAATTAGAAAAACCTGTCATGCACTTTCAACTTAGCTATCACCATGGAGAGACACAGATAACATCAAAGCGTCAAATTACAGGTCAGATTTGTGGAGAGGCGACCCAGCTGTCAGTAAGAATGCATGTTTTTACGGTATTTTTGAGCTATAAAAATAACAATGATTAAAAAAATGCAAGATGAATAAATTCAATGCCATATAGTGGAACATTTGAGGCAAAGCTTCCTTCCTGCTCTTCCTTCCTATATCTCCATAGATATAAGGAAGTACTTTCATAGTGCTTAAAACAAATGTGTGAAATTAGTTTTGAAATGAATATCTTTAATTGTAATATTTGACTGTTCAGGTTGGAGATTTTGTCCTATTTGGCACATATATAATTCAGCTCTACACTCCACTCAACTGGTTTGGGACTTATTACAGGTAAGTCTACACTGCTGATACCATATTTATGCTCAGAAATCATTGCTGTGTTAGATGAAGTACAAAATAAACAATACAATATTATTTTTTAGCAGTAAAGGAGAAAATGTCAATGGCAGTTCTGTTCTGCATAATAATAATAACCACTTTAGTAATGTTAAATCGCTTATTTTCAATATGCTATTTTGCTGATCAATTTTAACCGCCACTGATACACACCCACTGCTCTGTGCCTGTACCTTTCTTCTCCAATTAAATTTTCTTAATCCATGATACATGTAGGATTTGGCAGCGTCATGTAGTAATTTTGGTACAAATGAGAAAAACTCGCTAGTGTGATGAGCAGCTATCCATAGGAGGGGCCGACAGCATACGGCACTTTGTTGTGATGACATTTATGGTGGCGTCACTGCCATTGGACACCACAGTTTTTTAATGCAGAAATCAGTAGACTTGTTTCGTTTATCAAGTCATTTTAGATGAATATTGCTATTTAAAATGTGCCAACTATAACATGGGTGTCATAGATTATAAATAACTATAGAGCACATACAAACACAATAGGTTTTCTTTAATAACACATTATGATGGACTTCAAATTGAAATTTTTCTTCTTTCTATTTTTTTCACAGAATGATCCAGAACTCATTTATCGACATGGAAAGTATGTTTGAACTATTCGAAGAAGAGGAAGAGGTAAATGAAAATCATAATACAATACATTTATTCTTGCTGATATGACTAATATGTCATTTAATTATTTTGTTGCACGTTTGTGTGGGTTACATGTATCAGTCATAGGATCAAAGAGCCTGGCTCCGGTCTGCTCTGGTCTTTTCCACTCTCGCTTAGCACATACACACACAGAGGGAGCGTGTCCAATGTGTCTGTGCATTGGACATGAGAAAGAGCACTCTACTGTACAGAGAGTGCGACAGAGATGAGGCCAAGCTCCAATTGAGTTTTTAAACTTTTCAAAAAGAGTCCGTGATCATGGAGAAATGGCCCACTAAAGTCTGCAGTGATGCTAAATACACGATTCAATATCTGCATGGAGGATGATCAATCTTTCAATGGCAATGTGCCATTGTGAGATATTTTGTCATAAAGACTGACAGGACTGTTAAACCTTTCCCCGAGACAGAACACGGGGAAAGGTTTAACAGTGTGTATTTACAGATTTTCAAAGTGCAATATGACGGTAGATCGATCGGTGAGTTGAGAGCGGAGTGTTTGCCATGGTCCAAGGGTAGAGTGGGGGTAGCAGAGTCTGAGACGAGATGAACGGCACTGGTAGAGAAGAGCAGGGTTGGAAACTTGAGAGCTGAGCGCATCCAGAGAGCGGGGTCAGTGGAGGTGAGCAGCGTCGGAGACTGAGGAGCAAAAGTATCCAATTCAACAGGAGTCAAAAAGCGAAAAAACATGAACTGAGCCAAGCAAAGTGTACCACAAAGATATGCGGATGATCTGGTGCTGAGTGTCCTGGCTCCTCCAGGTGCAGGTGATTGCGGATTAGGTCCAGGGGTGCATGGGAGGAGCCCAAATCTCCGCCCAGCTCCAGGCTCAGACACAGAAGGGAGGGGAGAAGGTGCGAAAATGGCAGGACTGACAGGGATCATGACATATTTAGGAGCCAAAAAACCCTTATTCCCGTATTTTCCGGACTGTATGTCACTCACTAAGTCGCACCAGTGAAAAAATGAGTAATAATGAAGAAAAATGACATGCAAGTTCTTTTCACTGATCTTTACTTCATCACATCTTTACGCATCACAGTTCACACCGTAAAACTAGCAAACACATCAAATATAGCATAAGCTCTGGATAATATTACTTATATACACAAAACTGCATGTGAATGCATGGAGAATATACATACCACTTTGGCCTGCTAGTAAACAAACCTCTGAACCTAAAACTTTATATTTTACTTTTCATTTGTTTCTTGAATAGTGCTCAGTCGGGTAAGACTTTGCATCAGCATAAAAGGTTGAACCGGAAAAGAGGAAGTAGTTTTCGCGACCTTAAACTAAACTTATGATAAACTAAACATTTACAATATTGTACCAAATGAAACATTATCACCTTCATGGTCTTATAAAGGAAGGGGAAACTAAATATGAAATGTATAAAAGAAAACAAGTCAAGTAAATGTTATTCAGTTTGTTGTCTATGCTTCATGTAGCTGAATAAATATGTGTTATGTAATGGTTGATTATACATGTTACAGTTCACTTGTTTGACCAATAGATGGTGCTGGTGTGTTTGTAATACCTGTAAGAAGTGTTAACATATGATATTAACAGTTAATAGATAATAATAATAATAATAATAATAATAATAATAATGGCTTACATTTGTAATGAGCTTTACAGGCTTGTCAAAGCCTCTCATAGCGCTACACTATAGTCATTATTCATTCATTTCCACACTTGGTGATGGTAAGCTACTATTGTAGCCACAGCTGCCCCGGGGCAGTCTGATGGAAGCGATGCCAATCTGCGCCATCGGCCCCTCTTATCACCACCAATCATTCACGCACAAACCACTTTCATACTAGGAAAGTGAAGTGTCTTGCCTAAGGACACAACGACAGAACTTGGTCCGAGCGGGACTCGATCCTCCGACCTTCACACATCCGTGTGGCTGTCATAATGGTACACAAGCCTAGAGTGCTGTCGTGCATTTGTCAGTGTGACAATAACGAAGATGTGAAATTATATATTTTAATAATTTCACATATAAGTCACATCTGAGTATAAGCCCCACCCCAGCCAAACTATAATATTTTTTTTACCTTTGCACGCAACATGTGATTAATCACAATTAATTTCAGTTCAAGCAGCTGATTAATTGTGAAAATTTGTATCGTTGCCCAGCTCTAGTTAATATATATATATAATTTCTTCTTAAGGTCAAAGATGTAGTCAATGCTGGTAACCTAAACTTCCGACAAGGAAAAGTGGAATTTGAAAATGTTTATTTCAGCTACACCAGTGGGTAAGTCCAATGGTCAAACATATTTGAATTAAAATTAGTTTCAGTTTTAGTAATTATTAATTAGTAATTATTAATTTACTTTTTCCAGCAAAGAAATCCTCAATGATGTCTCCTTCACTGTACTTCCGGGACAAACTGTTGCTTTGGTAATATTAACCAATTATTACCAAATTAATAATACTAAAATATTATATTAAATTAAAATCTTTATTTTTAGGTTGGCCAGTCTGGGTCTGGAAAGAGTACCATAATTCGTCTGCTGTTTCGTTTCTACAACATTCAGGGAGGTTGTATTCGCATCGATGGACAAGACATATCTCAGGTACTTGCATACAGTATTGTAGTGACTAAATCAGCATTATGAATATTATCAGCTGTATTTGATTTGAACATGTTTACCTCATATCTGGGGACTAAATGAAGTGAACAGTGACCATTGATTATAGCTATAAATATTTTGCAGGTGAAACAGACATCTCTCCGTTCTCACATTGGCGTAGTTCCTCAGGACACAGTTCTGTTTAATGACAACATTCGGGACAACATTCGGTACGGCCGAATCTCCGCCTCCGACCGCGAGGTGGAGGAGGCAGCTGTGGCTGCAGACATCCACGATAAAATCATGGCTTTCCCTGAAGGTAAGGGAATATCACAGGCTGAGGGAGTGTGGTGGCCCTTTTTGATTTAGGGACAAAATAGCTAAATAAAAAACAGGTTTGTGTAGAGGTCAAAACCAACGTTTTTAAGACAAAAATGATGAGCCTGTCAACAGTTACAGAGAGAGGGGTGAACATTTTTTCAATATAAAGTGAAGTGGCTAGCTATGTCCATCTTTACACTCTATGGGTAATATATATGCAGGGGCGTTTCTAGCAAGTGGCCAAAAGGGACACAGGCCATCAAATGATTGCACCAAATTATTTAGTACATCGACAGAAATATTTATAATCCTTATTATTTTAAATTATTTATTCAAAAAAAAAAAAAAAAAAAAAAAATTATTTATTCACCAAAAATATGAAAACTTTAAGTTGGTTAAATCAATTCTTATCTTCAGCCCTAAGAGCCAACTGCTGTTGTGATTTTGGGCTTTACAAAAATTAATTTTATTAAACTGAAAACCTAAAGGTGCTGTACCTGATTTTTTCCGTCTTAAAAGCATGAAAAATAGAAGTAGTTCATTTTAAACTTTTTGCAGTAGTCCATTTTAAACAATTTGAGTGGTCTAAAGTTATTACTGACTTGCGTTATGCATCCCGAGCATCCTAATTATGATTGTCTAACAAGTAAACACTTTGTAATTAGATGCAGACCTTACACGGTGAACTTATTTTGAGCTTAAGAGCTTCTTACATATCTGTGATGGAGCAGGGCAAATTTTGCGCAGATTATCGGTACAGGGTAATTCTCAAAAATTTCTAAAGAGTAAAGCCAGCTCTGGTGTCAGTATTGGGCCATTCGATTTATATTTTCCTGCAAGTATTGCCTTGTTTGTGTTCATTATTGAGTGTGTGTGTGTGTGTTGTAGGCTACGACACACAGGTGGGTGAGCGAGGGCTGAAGTTGAGCGGGGGAGAGAAACAGAGAGTGGCCATCGCTCGGACCATCCTCAAAGCTCCACAGATCATACTATTGGATGAGGTGAGAGCCTAGGTATTATATAGAGATTGGAAGAATACTTTTGAAAATGTATGTACGTCTTTTCAGTACATGTATTCAATTACTTCCTATCACTATTTAGAAATAAATATATCTGTTGCCCAAAACTAAACCTTGCTTATTTACACACTTGAGCTGCCATTGTCACATATGATAACATCTGTATTTTTTATTCTTTCTCTCCAGGCAACATCAGCATTGGATACTCAAACTGAGCGAAACATCCAGGCTTCATTGGCAAAAGTCTGTGCCAACCGAACAACCATTGTTGTTGCGCACAGGTGTGGATGCATATCCGAGGCACTTTATTATTATTTATATATTTGGGTTTTTTACATGTTTATCATTTTATTTAATTTGCAGGTTGTCCACGATCATTGGAGTTGACCAGATTTTAGTTGTGAGGGAAGGACGAATCGCAGAGAGGGGACGGTGAGTTTTTCTCCAATATTCACTAAAAGGTTTGTATCATGTTTTTAGATGAACTGATCCAAGAGAAATTGCTCTGACTCTGTAGGTTGCACATTAAACATCAGCAAAATAAAAATATAGTAGTACAGTGGTCCCTCATTTATCGTGGGGGTTACGTTTCAAAAATAACCCACAATAGGCGAAATCCATGAAGTAGTCAGCTTTATTTTTTACAATTATTATATATGTTTTAAGGCTGTAAAACTCCTCAGCATGCACATTATATACGTCTCTCAGGCAGTCGTTAACAATTTCTCACATTTCCTCTCTTGTTTAATTAATTAATAGTGACTCAGGCATATTTCACAATTCCTCTGACCTTGCCTCTTCATCCTGGTGCCACTCCACTGTAGTGCCGACCGAACATATATGTAAATTTGGCTGAATGCATTCTGTGCGGGTTGAAGCCTGGTTTCGTGTTGTCCATTGGTGTTACTCGTGTATTTTTATTTAAGGGAAAATAACTTCCACTGGACTCTGATGTAAAAAGAGATTTACAATTTTTTTTTTCACAAAATTTAATTCAAACCAAGTCATTCTCAAACCAAGTCATTCTCAAAAATAAACAATACTAGGGTAAGAAAACCATTTGGCTCCGTCTTTATGCGCTGCGTCAACTCAGCACATTTCCCAAGCGTGCGCTCTTTTCTTCGTGCGCACTATTGCTCTTAAAGTGATGGTAACATATTTGCGTAAAACTTAAATAATAACAGTTCTAAGATATTTTAACATCAACATTGATGCAATAAAATAAATGTATCCTATGTATATAAATCAAATATTAAATCTTTCAATATGAAATTATTCATGTAAACATAAAACAGAGTTTATAACAAAATATCAATACTCTGTAAATTTGCATGCATTATTATATATGAATTTGACTTGGCTCCCACACATTCTATGCTGTGCGGGACACGTGGCACAGAGGAGATTGATTGACGGTGGCCTGCAGTCCCTTGGCTGGTCGGGATGCAGAACACAATGCGCGTTCATACACTGTAAAAAAGCGTGGAGTATTGCATTGGAAAAATCCACAAAACAGTGAGATCACAAAGGGCGAACTGCGATATAGTGATGGACCACTGTACAGTATAGTGGAGTATAAATATATATAGTATATTGAGGATATTGTTTATAATTAAACGCATTAACAATGACAACAAAAAGAGCTGCTCAAAAATAAAATGAACTGAAACATCCAGTGAAATCTCCAAAACAAGACTATAAAGTGATATTTCTGTACTTTTATAGTTATGTGTTAAGGTGGAGTATCACAAAAAATGTGAATGGTTCATAAAATTTACATTTATGGGCACATTTTAGCACAGCATTGTTAAAAATGTCTCTTAATTTTCCTCAATATCGGCAACTAAATATACAGATTGGTATATGCTCAAGTAAGAATAAAATATGAATGTTAAAGAAGACCTATTGTGCTTGTCTGCTCTATAGTTAAAATCTATGACATCCGTGGATCATTATGTTCTCTGTATATAATCTGGAAATTTAAATCGTAATATTCATCTAAAACAAGTTAATAAAAGAAACAAGTCAGCTGACTTCGGCGTTCGAAAATTGCGTTGCCAATTTGGAGTCGATGTCGCCATCATCACAACAAAGAGTCAGGAACTTTGTTGGATCATGCTAGTGAGCAGCAGGAAACAACTATAACATGGTTAAAAGCTCTGGATAGTCAATTTTAAAGAATAGGTCTGATTTAAATCCAATGAAAAATGAAATAAATTAAATATAAAATACAATAAGATGAAATTATGTACTAAAAGCAAAATAAATACAATACAATACATTACAAAAAGAATAAAAATGCACAATAAAATTAAAATGATAAAAAATGAAATAAAAATTGAACTATTGATTTCTATTGATTTCTATTGATTTCTGTGGTGTTATTCGCAGACATGAGGAGCTGTTAGCCAAAGGAGGGTTGTATGCAGATATGTGGATGAAACAACAATCCCAAGACACAGACTCCTCCTCAGACACAGAGACTAAAGACAGACAGTCTGAAAAACTACAGCCTCCTGCTATGTCTTCACAGCAGCACCATCACTAAAAAAAACATGTAGATTTATTATTTATTCTTTAACTTGATAAAAATGGGTGGCTACTGGGGAATGCACAGTATTAGTCTTTTAAAGTGCAATGAAAAGATATGTATAGGTATAGTGCCTTAAGACAATGACTTCAATTAAATAAGAACTGGTTTGAATCTGATTTAAGCCTCATTTTAGTCCTGGTACAGACCTGGTTTAGTCCTGGTTTAGACCTGGTTTACTGCAACTCTTGTGGAGTGTTCTCAGTTTGCAGTGATCTGTCAGGAGGGGTCAAGGCTTGCTTTATATCTTGCTTAGTCCTGGTTCAGACCTGTTTTTTCCTGGTTTACACATGGTTTAGTCCTGGTTTAGTGCCGCTCTTGTGTGGTCTTGTAAGGTCTGGAATCTATCAGAGGCACTTTTAGGCCTGGTTTAGTTTTGCATTAGAACTGGTTTTGCCTTGGTTTAGTCCTGTCCTGGTTTAGTCCTTGTTTACATAATAACTTTACTATGTATATTGTACTAAAAGTACTGACATCTGATCATTGTAAAAATGTATACCATTTACTGGCCCCTAGTGGAATTTGACAGACCACTATATAAAAATGTAACTTGGGTGCAGGTGAATGTTACGGGACTATTGCACTGAATTAAGGTAATACTTGATTAAATGGCTGGCTGCTATCTTTTTAAATAATTAGTTTGTTTGTGTTTTCCGTCAGGGATTTTGTCAATGTTATTTTTATGTGTAAAGTATGACATTTTGTATAAAAGAAATTGACAAGGTCACAATGCAACGTGACAATGTAATGTTTTATTTTATTATTTTTGTTGCTTAAAATAAATCTAAATACAATGTTTTTCATGTATTAAACCATTTGAACAAGATCAAACAAGTCAATCATTTTTGTGATTATAAATAACATTGACAGGAGACAGATGGTTTAAAAGTTCAGATCTGCAGATGGTCAGTAGTTACTTGTTAGAGTAATTGTGAAAAAGATGCAGTTATATAAGCAGTTATAAGCTTATTATAAGTTCTGGCCTTGTAATACCATCCCAGTAAAAAAAAAAAAAAAAGATTAACAACCAGTGCCTTGTTGCTAAACATTGGAGTTTAGCAACAAGGCAAATGGGTCTCGAAGTCCACACCAGTTCTAAGTAAATTCATTCATTTCATTCATGTTTCTCGTTGACTTCAAAAAATTAAAATACTAAGAGTTCAAAGATATTGTGGAGACTAACCAGCTACGTACACATTTAAAACACAAGATTCTGCTTAATGCCTTAGTAATGCAAAAAACCTAAACATTCCTAGTGAAGGTTTAGTTTGCTAGGAAATGATGCCAGGCTAGGCTAGCATTTATGAATGGGTGTGTAATCATTGCAATGTGTATTTTGCCCAATAAAATCTTTGTTGCATAAGGACAAACTGCAAAGCATGACGCCTCCTTCTGTACTGGAGGCAGAGGACATAAATTCACAGTACATTGTTGTTGAGATGCATTCGCTCTTGAACTGAACATTTTGCAAAGAATGCAATAAACAAAGTATGTATAAAGTAATATGAAGCACAAGAGCACATGCGGTTGGTCTCCATAGTGTCTCTTCATTGTCATGGCTATAAGTTTGTCATTCAGCAGACTCACATGGCTTATGGTGTTTGGGGCAAATTGGGAGTACGCCATCTCAACGTAGACTTCACTGACAGTGAAGTAAACCAAACTAAATCTAGTGCGTATTGGGGTCACTCTAGAGAGCACACTAACATGTGCAAAAAGGAATTGAAAACAACCCAAGGAAATTATTGGGAAAGAATTTGGAAGATATTTGGTTGGGCCAGATGTTATGGATGCCTCTTGGATACCTCCCTGGGGAGGGTTTTGGTTAGGTAGAAAACACCCCGGTCAAGACCCAGGACACGCTGGCAGGATCTGTCTCTCAGCTGTCCTGGGAATGCCATGGGGTCCCCCTGAAGGGTTTGGAGGAAGTGTCTGGGATGAGGAAAGTCTGGGCGTCTCTGTCTCCATGACCTGGCCCAGGTTAAAGCAAAACAAAATGAATGGATGTAAAATTAAATACATAAATTCAGTTTCTAAAGCATGCCTGAATCTGGATTTGGATTATATCTAATAAAACACACACAAAATAAATAAATAAAAAATATTGCAAATCTGGACACTGTTCTACTTCGATTGATTGAGTCATGTAAAGGCTTCAGAGCTTCTAAATTTTTGTGTTAATATGAAATTTCATAGATCCATCCATTTTCTTCCGCTTATCCGGGGCCGGGTCGCGGGGGCAGCAGTCTAAGCAGGGACTCCCAAACTTCCTTCACCCCGGACACGTCCTCCAGCTCCTCCGGTGGGATCCCAAGGCGTTCCCAGGCCAGCCGAGAGACATAGTCCCTCCAGCGCATCCTGTGTCTTCCCCGGGGCCTCCTCCCGGTGGGACATGCCCAGAACACCTCCCTAGGGAGGCGTCCAGGAGGCATCCTGAGCAGATACCCGAGCCACCTCAGCTGGCTCCTCTCAACGTGTAGGAGCAGCGGCTCTACTCCGAGCTCCTCCCGTGTGACTGAGCTCCTCACCCTATCCCTAAGGGTGCGCCCAGCCACTCTGCGGAGGAAACCCATTTCGTCCGCTCATGACCATAGGTGAGGGTAGGAACGTAGATTGACCGGTAAATCGAGAGCTTCACCTTCCGGCTCAGCTCCTTCTTCACCACAACGGACCGATACAGCGACCGCATCATTGCAGACGCTGCACCGATCTGCCTGTCAATCTCACGCTCCATCCTTCCCTCACTTGTGAACAAGACCCCGAGATACTTGAACTCCTCCACTTGAGGCAGAGACTCACCACCCACCCGGAGAGAGCAAACCACCTTTTTCCAGTCGAGAACCATGGCCTCGGATTTGGTGGAGCTGATTCTCATCCCAGCCACTTCACACTCGGCTGCAAACCGCCCCAGTGCCTGCTGCAGGTCCTGGCCCGATGAAGCCATCAGGACAACATCATCCGCAAACAGCAGAGATGAAATTCTATGGTTCCCGAACCAGACCCCCTCCGGCCCCTGGCTGCGCCTAGAAATTCTGTCCATAAATATAATGAACAGAACCGGTGACAAAGGGCAGCCCTGGCCGAGTCCAACATGCACCGGGAACAGGTCTGACTGACTGCCGGCAATGCGAACACAGCTCCTGCTCCGGTCATACAGGGACCGGACAGCCTTTAGCAAAGGGCCCCGGACCCCATACTCCCGGAGCACCCCCCAAAGGACACCACGAGGGACATAGATACAAAATTTCATTGGGGACATCCTGGTCCCAGGTCTGGTTCATCTCTTCAGTTCAGCTTTCTGACCTCATGTAGACTGGGACATGAGTCACCTGACTTAGGACAGTAAGGGACTGGGACAAAACCTGGTAAACCAGGTCTAGAACAAAGTTCAAACCAAGACCAAATCAAGTCCATTTGGACTAGACTGGACTCGAACAAGGGTCAAACCAGGACAAGTGTGATAACACCCCAACTCACAGAAATGGGCTCAGGGGACTTTTTGCCTTGCTTTGGGGAACATCTCTTGCATATGCCATGTAAGTGCCATGAGACTTATGTACACATTAATTATGGGTTAATAATTAAGTTGGTACTGGAGAAGTACCAAATAAGCCAAACTATCATGACCACTGGGTTGGCGCGATCGAAGATTTATGTAAATTTGGCTGAATGCATTCTGTACTGTACAGGAAACATGGCATGGAAGAGACTGATTGACAATGGTTTACAGTCCCTTAGCCAATCATGACCCAGAACGCAATGCGCGTTCATACACAGTAAAAAAAAGCATGCAAAACTCCACTAAAGAAATCTGTGAAACAGCAAGGCTGCGAAAGGTGACCCGCGATATAGTGGGTCACCATTGTACATATTATTTATATGTTACATATTATTGAAATGTGTTCACCCATAAGGTTAGACTAGTATGGAGTATCGTTAATGCCCCAAAAATTATTAATTGTGGTATCGCCCATCCCTAACGGACATAAAACACTATGAGTGTATTTATATATTCAATTACTTGTTTATAACTGTGTATTTCAAACTACACAACCCATGCTTTTTATTCACAACTGATAACATTATAGAACAAGAAAGATAATTTCTATTCAATAACATAGACCCCCGCCTCACTATCTTGCAATGAAATATAATACTCAAAACAGTTAAAGGTGCCACATTTTGCACATAATTGGATTAAAGTTGGATTTTAATTACTATGTCTAATTTCAATATTTTTAATGAAGGAAGAAATTCAACTGTGGATGCTAGATAATAATGGATGTTTTGGGGTTTTTTTAATCAAAACTTAAGTTGTCTTTAACCTACTATCTTCAAAGGAGTGGTTGGTGGCTTTGAGATGGAGATGCATGGCGGACTGGGGTCCAGAGGAACTCTCACGCCAGTGTTGGTACACTCTTGGTCCTCTTATGGAGTAGCTGTTTAGTTTAGTTGAATGGAGTAGGCTACATTACTTTGTTTATGGCTCAGGGTTTTGTCCTTTGGGTGAACCAGTTTTTGTCTTAAAGTGTTTGTGTGTTTGAAAAAGACAGGAATCTCATACTGTCTGAAAAATCTCTGAAGTTTTTCAGACACACCCGCAGTGTAAGGAAGGGTAAAACCTCTCCTTCTGGGTTCAGATTTCAGATTCCCTGTTGTCATGAGGCATGTATCTCTGCTCCTGTTCTGCCTCCCTGTGTGCTCTCCCCCCTCCCTCACCTGCCTGAACCTGGAGCTGGGCGGAACTCTCGGCTCCTCCCGCGCGCACCTGTGTCCCATCAGGGTAATCATCACCACCTGCCATGGATAAGAGGAACTGGGAGAAGACACTTGGTGCCAGATCGTCCGCGTGTCCACATACTGCCTCCTGCACTGCTCCAGCTCCCGCACTCCCGCACTCCCGCCTGGCTTCCCCGACCTGGTATGGTACTGTTTCACCTTGTCTCCTGCACACTACGCCCCTGGACCTCGCCCTGCACTCTGCTCCTTTCCCTGGCTCTGGTCTACTGGTCTTTGCCTCTGTGGCCCACGTTCCCGTAACCCGGCTCGTCCTCCGCACCTCACTCCTGCGCCGTACAGCGCGCTCCGCTCCTGGATCCTGCCCTGGACTATGGCTCCTGTTCCCCGCTGGATTAATTATTGTGTTTGAACTGTCTTTGGTCCACCCAACCCCACCAGTTACGGCAGTTGTCCTGTTTTTTTTAGCTCTCTTAGATCTATTGAAGGCCCATTTTAGATATTCACAAACAAAGAGGGCTTTCTCCACATGTTGCTCCTCCTTCACTTTTCCCTCTGTGCTTGTAGGCACCACTTGAGCTCTGTGTTGTAGAGTACGGATCACTCTGAGTTTGTGCTGCATTGGATGGTGTGAATCAAACAGCAGGTATTGGTGAGTGTGTGTGGGCTTCCTGAAGACTTCTACCTGGAGTTGCTGGTCCTCTCCTATTGTTACTGCACAATCTAAAAACAACTTCTTCTTCTGCTATGGATCAGACCTGGCCGACTGAGGGTCTGCATAGACATCTTCATCCTCAGACCCAAATCAAAACATAGAAAACAATAGGGCTAGCCAGTAGGCTAATAGGCGTGAGAGCATCTAACCATGACTCAGGCACAGTCCACACTTAGTGTAGCTCATTAGACCTATAAACAGAAATTGTAAACAATAGGTGGGTTAGATAGATACAAGGCAGTGTCCACTTGTAATCTGACCAGAACTGAAGAAGCAGCTTGGATAAGCAGCAAAATTTGGTTACGCCTACAACTATTTGTCCAGTTGGCAGTGTTTTTTTCTTCTTCTTTAGTGGACAAAATGAAAACAGTTTGTAGTGTTTTTGTACTTACACGGAATGTTTGGGGAAGTGGCCACTTTGTATTTCATCCCATGGACTGTCTCCATGGCCTCAGCTGCAGCCAACCCCATCCCCATCTGTGAATAAAATAAAATTTAAACAGAGCTAGTCTAACATGCAACATTACTACTTCTACCACTAGTACTGCTACTTAGTCCTAGCAGTACTGGTGCTAGTATTATATATGCCTATTTCATTCAATTTTTAAAATGTATTTTTTATCATAGACAAAGCAGGCTAATTTTGAGAAACCAATCAACGCATTTGTAATGCCACATCTGGATTATTGTAGTTCTTTGTATGTGGGGTTGGACCCTGCAGTGCTTACAGAATGTCCAGAATGCTACAGCTCATCTACTGACAAAAACGATAGATAATAGACGAGACACATCTGGCCTGTGCTGTGCAACCTCTACTGGCTGCTATTTCATATCGGGTGCAATTCAAAATGTTAATGATTGTGTTGCCCTCTATGGGTCCTCTTTATTTGAGGAAGTTACTGCAGCCCTATACTCTGCACAACGCCCTGAGGTCAGCTGACCTGCTGGCTGTGCCCAGAGCCAGGCTCAAGACCAGAGGTGACAGAGCCTTTTCTGTGGTAGTACCCAGACTACAGAACAGCGCCCTCTGCCTGTATGCAGTTTAAGACTAGAAAACTCACTTCTTCTAACTGACATTTAATACTAGCTAGAAAAGACATCTTTGTGTTTTATTGTTCTTTGTTCTATGTACAGTGTTATATGTATATTTATTTTTTGTCGAATTTAATCTGGTTTTGTTCTGGTTTAGTCCTGATTTAGACCTAGGTTAGTCCTGTTTTAGTCTGGGTTTAGTCCTGGTTTAGTTCTGCTTTTGATCTTATTTAGACATGGTTTAGTCCTGGTTTAGTCCTGCTTTAGATCAGATTTAGACCTGGATTAGACCTGGTTTAGAACTGATTTTGACCTGGTTTAGTCCTGGTTTAGTCCTGATTTAGTCTGGGTTTAGTCCTGGTGTCGATCTGATATAAACCTAGGTTAGTCCTGTTTATGTCTGGGTTTAGTCCAGGTTTAGTCCTTGTTTGGATCTGATTTAGAGCTGGGTTAGTCCTGGTTCCGTCCTGGGTTAGTTCTGGTTGAATCTGATTTAGACCTGGGTTAGTCCTTGTTTAGTCTGGGTTTAGACCTGGTTTAGTCATGGTTTAGTCCTGTTTTAGTGCTGGTTTAGATCGGATTTAGACCTGGGTTAGTCTCAATTTAGTCTTGGTTTACACTGGGTTTAGTCTTGGATAACTCCTGCTTTAGATCTGTTTTAGTACTGGGTTAATCCTGATTTAGTCTTGGTTTAGTCCTGGTTCAGTGCTGGTTTAGATCTGATTTAGACCTAAGTTAGTACTGGTTTAGTCCTGATTTAGATCTGATTTAGACCTGAGTTAGTTGTGGTTTAGGTCTGATTTAGACCTGGGTTAGTCTTGGTTTGGATCTGATTTATACCTGTTTTAGACCTGGTTTAGACCTGATTTAAACTGGGTTTACTCATGGTTTAGTTCTAGTTTAGTCTGGGTTTAGTCCTGGCTTAGTCCTGATTTAGATCTGGTCTAGTCCTGTTTACTTCCAGTTAAGATCTGATTTAGACCTGGGTTAGTCCAGGATTAGTCCTAGTTATTTTGGGTTTTGTTCTGGTTTAGTCCTGATTTAGGTCTTATTTACACCTGGTTTAGTCCTTGTTTAGGTCTGATTTAGAACCGGGTTAGTCCTGGTTTAGATCTAATTCAGACCAGGTTTAGACCTGGTTCAGTCCTGGTTTAGTGTGAGTTTCATCCTGGTTTAGACCTCTTTAAATCTGATTTACACCTGGTTTGGACCTGGTTTAGATCTGATTTAGAGCTGGGTTAGTCCTGGTTTAGTCATGATTTAGACCAGGGTTAGTCCTGTTTAGTCTGGGTTTAGTTCTGCTTTAGTCCTGATTTAGATCTGATTTAGACCTGAGTTAGTCCTGGTTTAGATATGATTTAGAACTGGTTTAGACCTGTTTTAGTCTTGGTTTAGTCCTCATTTAGACCTGGTATAGACCTGATTTAGACCTGGTATAGACCTGATTTAGACCTGGTATAGACCTGATTTAGACCTGGTATAGACCTGATTTAGACCTGGTATAGACCTGATTTAGACTTGGTTTAGACTTGGTTTAGTCTTGGTTTAGTCCTGGTTTAGTCTGGGTTTAGCCCTGGCTTAGTCCTGGTTTAGATCAGATTTAGAACTGATTTAGACTTGGTTTAGTCTTGGTTTAGACCTGGTTTTTAAATTATACAAAAGCCGTAAAACTGTATGCAGTTATGCGGATTGTTTTGTTTTAATGAATGAAATAAAATATTAAATTGAAATTGAAATTGGTTTAGACCTGGATTAGAACTGGTTTAGACCTGGTCTAGACCTAGACCGGTTTGGGTAGCAGTGTCTCCTCAAGCAGCAAAACATGGTTTGCTGGCATCAGGTGCCTTTTATGCTGTCCTAACTGGATAAAACTAGTATTTCTTAAAAGGGGTGTTTAAAAATAACACAATTAGCTCTTTAAAACTCTTAAACCTCCATAAAACCAAATAAACCCATAAACCAAATGAATTTTGTAGATATATGTACACATAAACATGAAAAACAAACACCAAATACACTTAAAACTCATAAAATGCCCGAAATAATTATTAACTGTTAACATTTGTCTTCTTTTCCCTCCAGAACAGGGAGCTTCAGTTAAAGTGCCACTGTGCCTCCAGATCTAAAATTGGGTAAACAGACAAGTTAAACAAACATTTTAAAATCCTTTGTGTGCAAGTGTCTCTTTTAAAGTGCAAATAATGTTCAAGTGCTCTGTGCTATTAAAGTGCAAGTGCAATTTAAAGTGCATATAGTGAAGTGTGTAAAGTGCTGTTACTTTTGTAACAAACGGGCTGTTTGTTACAGTCTACAAGTGACAAAAACTTTATGTTGACAATATGAAATAATTTGTTTCTTGCACCGTTCCATCAGATATATTTTTGTGTCTGATTTTGTGCATTATTTAATGGTTTGTCGCTCAAATTACATTCAAGTCCCAACAGTTACTCTTTAAGTTACTCTTACTTCAGTAGTACTTTTCTCAAATACTTTTTACTCGCAGTTGAGTAATTTCTTGGCCCACTGCTTTGTATTTCAGTTTGGTGGTTAAACAAGTAAGTTATTTTTTATCAAAAGTATGGACATTTGAAAGATTGTAGTGCAAGGCTTTATTGAATTATACAGAACTTAAATCAAAGAAAGACACTGCGTTGCATTGTAAAAAACAGATTAAATGTGATACATTGGATATATCCATATATATGTAAGTATATATCCAAGGCTCTGGCAACCCAGGTTCACTTCAAAACTTCAAAACTTCAAAACTGCAAGAGCATAGGAAACGTACAGTTCCTTTAAAGCTACCGTCTGTAAGTTTGTTAGAGGTGAAGTAAGTAAGGTAAGTCCTGGTTTATCCCTTGTTTAGTCTTGTTTCATATTACATGATTACATGATCCACTTGGTGAGCAGAGTGACCAATAGGGCCCCCCACAAGGCCCCAGCAGCAGTAGGAGCCTTATTGTAGATATTGAAGGCCTTGTCGTGAGCGTAGTTGATGATGTGCAAGGCTCCGCTGTAGGCCTCCTCACAGGCCGGCTGGATCTGCTCCTGCGGCAGCTCAAAGCCGTGAGTGCCGTTGTCCCGCAGTTCAAAAGTAAAACAGTAGGGGATGCCCTGGAGTCGTGCCCAGTCCCGAGATGAGCCTGAGTTTGCATCTAGTGAAGGAGAATAAGAGTGAGTTTTTAATGAGTATATTTTCTTTTAGTTCTGAAACTGATACTACTATTACTACTGTTTCAGATACTATTACTACTTCCAGTTGTTGTTTGGTACTTACACAGAATGGTTGGAGATGTGCCCACTTTGTACTTCATTCCATGGACTTTCTCTATGGCCTCAGCTGCAGCCAATCCCACCTCCATCTGTGAATAAAACAATATTTAAAATACTTAAAAAAAATAATAATAATAACATTGCATTGGATTGGATTGGATTGTAGTTACAGTTGAAACCAGAAGTTTACATAAACTACAAAAAAGACATGCTAAATGCCAGAATAATGAGAGAAGGATTTTTTTTTAGATTTTTTTTTTCTTCAAAGTAATAAAGTTGGAGATTACTAAGTTTACAGACAGTAAGATTACGATGCATTTCAACAATTTGGGAAAAACCCAGATGATGATGCTATGTCAGTGGAAGGTTCTGATAGGTTTACTAAGAACATTTGAATTCATTAGAGACACACACTGCTTCTTTCTGTAACATCATGGGAAAGTCAAAAGAAATCAGCCAAGATATCAGGGAGAGAATTGTAAACTTGCACAAGTCTGGTTCATCCTTGGTGCACTTTTCAGAAGGTGCCACGTTCATCTCTTCAAACAATTATACACAAGTATAAAGACCATTGGAATGTCCAGCCATCATACCTCTCTAGAAGGAGACGGGTTCTGTGTCCCAGAGATGAACATGCTTTGGTCCATGTGCATATTAACATGGGCTGAAAGGCCACTCTGCCAGGAAGAAGACATTACTCCAAAAGAAATGTAAAAAAATATAGATTACAGTTTGCAAATGCACACATGGACATCCATCCATCCATCCATTTTCTTCCGCTTATCCGGGGCCGGGTCGCGGGGGCAGCAGTCTAAGCAGGGACTCCCAGACTTCCCTCACCCCGGACACGTCCTCCAGCTCCTCCGGTGGGACCCCAAGGCGTTCCCAGGCCAGCCGAGAGACATAGTCCCTCCAGCGTGTCCTGGGTCTTCCCCGGGGCCTCCTCCCGGTAGGACATGCCCAGAACACCTCCCTAGGGAGGCGTCCAGGAGGTATCCTGAGCAGATGCCCGAGCCACCTCAACTGGTTCCTCTCAACCTGTAGGAGCAGCGCCTCTACTCCGAGCTCCTCCCGTGTGACCGAGCTCCTCACCCTATCCCTAAGGGTGCGCCCGGCCACCCTGCGGAGGAAACCCATTTCGGCGGCTTGTATCCACGACCTTGTCCTTTCGGTCATTACCCAGAGCTCATGACCATAGGTGAGGGTAGGAACGTAGATTGACTTGTAAATCGAGAGCTTCGCCTTTGGGCTCAGCTCCTTCTTCACCACAACGGACCGATACAGTGACCGCATTACTGCAGACGCTGCACCGATCCGCCTGTCAATCTCCCGCTCCATCCTTCCCTCACTCGTGAACAAGACCCCGAGATACTTGAACTCCTCCACTTGGGGCAGAGACTTACCACCCACCCGGAGAGAGCAAACCACCTCTTTCCGGTCGAGAACCATGGCCTCGGATTTGGAGGAGCTGATTCTCATCCCAGCCGCTTCATACTTGGCTGCAAACCGCCCCAGTGCCTGCTGCAGGTCCTGGCTCAAAGAAGCCATCAGGACAACAACATCTGCAAACAGCAGAGATGAAATCCTGTGGTTCCCAAACCAGACCCCCTCCGGCCCCTGGAAGCGCCTAGAAATTCTGTCCATAAATATAATGAACAGAACCGGTGACAAAGGGCAGCCCTGGCGGAGTCCAACATGCACCGGTGCATGCTGGTGCACACATGGACAAAGACCTTTATTTTGGAGACATGTCCTGTGGTCTGACCAAACTAAAATAGAATTGTTTGACTATAATGAGCATTGTTACATTTGGAGGAAAAAGGGGCCGCTTGCAAGGCTGAGAACACCATCCCAAGCGTGAAATACAGGTTTGGCAGCCTCATTTTGTGGGGTTGTTTTGCTGCAGGCGGGACTGGTGCACTTCACAAAAAAGATGGCATCAGGAGGAAAAAACATTATGTGGAAATACTGAAGACATCATCTGAAGACATCAGCCAGGAAGTTAAAGCTTGGACGTGAATTGGTCTTCCAAATGGACAATGACCCGAAGGATATTGCCAAACTGGTTACAAAGTGGCTTAAGGATAACAAAGTCATTGCTTTGGAGTGGCCATCACAAAGCCCTGATCCCTGATGAATTTATGGGCAGACCTGAAAAGGCATGTGCAAGCAAGGCAGACTACAAACTTGGCTCAGCTACACCAGTTCTGTCAGAAGAAATGGATCAAAATTCCTGTCAACTATTGAGAGAAGCTCATGGAAGGATATCCAAAATATTTGACCAAAGTCACAGTTTAAAGGCAATGGTACCAAATATTAATGAAATGTATATAAACTTTAAAGGACGTAATGAAAAAATTGTCTAAAAATAATCCTTCTCTCATTATTCTGGCATTTTGCAAATAGAAATAATTGAACTAAAACAGGAAAAGTTTAGTCTGAATTCATATCAGACATTGAAAAAAAAAGTTTTTATACAGTGTATGTAAACTTCTATTTCAACTGTTTTTCTGGTTTGGCTGTTTATAACTCCTTTAAACACAGCTCCAGTTATCCACAAAGTCATTTAGCAGCTGTAATTGGTAGTGGTAGTAACTGTAGTAGTAGTAACCAGTGTGTCATTAGACTTTTTTTTACAGTGTTTTTTTTGTGTGATATTATAGACAATACAAACAATAAAGACATTAGACATTTTGGCTTGAGGGAAGAGGGGGTGCATGCATCCAGGTTTGAAGCAGGTGACGAGACATTAAGAATGGTATCCGTTCTCCTTGTCTTCTTATATGGGAGTGAAAATGTGTAAAAAGATAAGTGTGTGTGTGTGCGTGTGCGTATGGGTAGGTAAGTAAGAAAACAGAAAAAGAAAACTAAAGAAATAAGAGGGAAACAACGGAACATTTAAAAAGAAGATTCAGATTCAATCATAGAGATTCAGTACAGCTAAGGGCAGTGAGGCTTCTTCCTGGTCACACCTTGACTCTGATGGGGGTGCTGATCAAGATGACTCTATTGTGAGGCAACCCTCTGCCCCATTAGTGAGTCTATTGAGTAACCCTGGCAGAATTTATTTTTGGCCCTTGCCACTCACGAAGTGATGGCGAGGGGCATTGTTCTTCATGGGTTTCTTCTTCTTCTTCTTATTTTTTTTCCGCCAAAAGGATCGCAGTTTTCACTCCCTGAACGTCAACGAAAAGTCCCACATATAGGTATAGAATCGACCAGCTCGGCGAAAAATTTCATAAAATTGGCATCGCGACAATGTCCGAAGCACACCGGCTCGACAGCGCCACCTAGAAATTTTCAATTTAATAGGGAGGCCCGACTCAGATTTTGACGAAATTCGTACCAGTGATAGAGCTCATAGAGAGAAGCACAAAATATAATTATAGCGCTGCCCTATGACAGACAGGAAGTCGGCCATTTTGGATAAAAAATTCACCAAATTTTTCGTTGCGTATTTTCAAAACGCTACTAGTCTCAGGTTTTTGGTCCAAATGAGCTCAGATTTCACATGCCACATCCAAACACATGGGTTTTCATAAATTATCCACGTTTTCTCCGAATTCCACACGGTTCGCCCGTACGCCGCCACCAAAAAACGCCTTCGTTTCCTGTTTTTTCGATGTCCCCTCACGACCACAGGCATTGCCCTACAGAGCTCACATTCACATCACATATGCGAGATTGGGGCATGAATGGAATGCAATATTAATTTTAATCAAAATGAACACTATAGCGCCCCCTACCATAGGGGTGAAACGCCAACATTATCCAATTCCTATGAAATTTGGGGAATCCATTCATGGTCTCAGAAGAAACAAAAAATTACATTATGGCCATGGGTTATTTTCCACTGTTGGCCACCAAGGGCGCAATGAATTGAAAAGAAATTGGCACTTGGCACTTTGACTTGCATGTCTATGAATTATATCTACTCCTAGGTTTTTCATCCGAATTACATCAAACTCCACATACAGTATGTACATATGTCGATTGTCAATAATCATCCACGTTTTGGGGATATTCTTTATGGTTCATGAGTAGGATGCCCTCAAAATATGACTTCATCATTGGATTTAAATTCCTACACGACTTTTCCTTAAGTGCAAATGAAACCTATCTAGTCCTAGGTTTTTCATCCAAATTTCCTCAAACTCCACATACAGCATGTACACATGATTATTGTCAATAATCATCCACGTTTTGGGGATATTCTTTCTGGTTTATGCACAGCACACTATCAAAATATGACTGCTTTCCTGCGTATTTGATTCCCTATCACAGACACATGGATCAGACTAAAAAGCTCAAGAAACATAATGAGCACGTGGCCAGTGACCTCTATAGCGCCCCCTACTGTACAGGTAAAAGACACAACCGTTGTCCGATTGGCATGAAAGTTGGTGAGATCATTGTGGACCTCAAAAGAGGCAAAAAAGTCCATTACACCATACCTGTATTGTGCACGAGGTTGCCGGTTCAACGCCGTGGACCTCCATTATAATGTGTTGGTCACACATATTTATATAGAAACTGTGTGAAGGGGGGCGGATTGTGGCCGTGGGGTGGCCAGGCGGGGAAAATGGTGCATGGGGGCGGCGGCCGGCCCCGGGTGGTCGCGTGTGGGGGGCGGTCGCACGGGGGGCGAGGGCCATCATCGCCGCTTGCGGCTTTAATATTTTTTTCTTTTCCCTTTTCCTTCCTCTAATTGTAGAGTATAAAAAGAGGGAGTGGGGCCAAAAAATAATTAAATAAATTAAAATAAAGTAAAAAGTAAATGTAATTAAATACTACTACTACTACTACTACTACTACTACTACTACTACTAATAATAATAATAATAATAATAATAATAATAATAATAATAATAACAACAATATACAATAAAAATTCACCAGTGAGGAGTTAATCGTAGTGTTGGTGGCATGTGAGTAGAGAAGAGTGTGGGTCAGATATTATGTGGGCTGGTTTAAATTTTTTATCCATTATTATTGCTAGCATCATCTCTCAATACAGTTTACAGTTATATGACATTAATAGTAATAATTAAAACTGCAAGCAGTGATAAAGGCCCTCGCCACCCCTTGCGACTGTGGGGGGCATGCCACTGTGAAGATTCTGCTTCCGCTTCTCCATTCATTCCAATGAGACCATTTATTACATTTTAATGCCTGCACGGTTAGAAATAGAGGTATGTCTTCATTGACTTTTTTTTCAGTGTTTTTCATGACATGTGGAATATGTGTACTAAATTTCAATGACAAATTCAATAACATTTTCAATGACAAATTATTTCATCCCAGTTAACCAAAACCCCTGTATTTCTATAACAAATGCCGGACGTTGCCATGGTAACATGCTTGCAAATAATGGTCTGTTCTCATTGGCTTTTTTGTTCAGTGGCAATACCACACACTGGTCCACACCAAATTTCAAATGTTTTTGGCAAAGTAATTATTTTGTGGCCCATTCATATGGGCCATATTAATGCTGGGAAATGGAACACTGCATGTCTGAATTACACACAATTCAGTACTTGAAAAAAAATGCTTTTTTGTTTGCATGTTGGCCACACCCACAATTTATGACTTAAAAAAAATTCAGAAGGCTAGCTTGTAATCCCACATGGGTTCAATTTGACCAATTTGCAAGTTCCTTGAATGAAAATCCAGGGTGTAAAACATTCATGAGAGGTAAAATATTATTATAATATATAAAAAATTGTGCTCTGCCCACAATGGCCAATTTCCTGTAGGGTTTAGGGCAGGATCATAATATAATTTTTTGCTTGTCTTGACATGTGCTATGTTTGTACCAGATTTCATTTGTCTACGATGAAAACGGTCTCTCATTGCCGTAATGTATTTTGATTTTTGAAAAGTTAATTTTTTTGAACATGAAACATGACATGACATCATATGACATTTTTTTTCCACCCATTATTTTTCTCCTGAACCAGAAAAGCTACAGTCATGTGACTTCATCACATTGTGCCCCATCACAAATAAGGCCTGATTTGTGAAGTTGGTGTTTAAGAGTCATTTTGATAGATAGCACCTTGATTTGCTTATCATTGCGATCAGCTTGGAAATCTGCATAAACGCTCCATCGGCTTTTTCCAAACAAAAAATGTATTAAAGAGAAATACTTGTGAAAATCAAAGTTTGAGGGAGCGCTACTGAGTCGTCTTTCATTGTTCATTACTGATTAATGAAAGTAATAATGAAAAATAATAATACGCAAAAAGAAAAAAATGAATATGTAAAATTAATTTCTAATAAGCAGCATGAGGTTCGTTTTCTTGGTGACAGTCAGACTGAGAAGTAGTGTTTTTTAGTTAGAGTTGTTCAGTTTGTTTGTGGATGTGTCACCAAGTATACAGAGGAGTAGGCATAGAGCTATGTGGCAGCCAAAAACTGGTGTTAGTAGTTTTGTGACTGAAATGATAGACCGGGTCTACTCAAATTTTAAATCTGGTGAGGACAGCGGGGAAAATTATGGGCTGTGCTGTCCCTCTGAGCCCTCAAGAACTTTACGAACAGGCCATGAGGGGACAGACCAGGAGCATTCTCTCTGACCCGACACATGTGTTGTACCCTGAATATGAACTATTGAGTTCAGGGAGGAGGTACAGGGTACCACGGTGGAGATACAACAGATATAAACATTCATTTGTACCTGTTTCAGTGAAACTGTTAAATGATGTAAAAATTAGTGATGGTGTGTGGAGAGAGATGTATTACACCCTGTGTATGGTTCTGTTGTTTACTGTGGTGTGAGCAGCCCATTGGTCCAAGAAAAATTTCTCCTAAGGGAGACAAATAAAAGAAATCTTGAATCTTGAATCTTGGGTGCAGTGCGAGAACGCATGGATGTAGATGTCTGGGTTGTTTTGGTTGCAGTTGTTGCGGTTAATCGAGGTGAAGCCCATTTTTGATAATCTTTGTCCTGTGTAGTGTTCTATGGATCATTTTGTATTGAGTCAATTTGTGTTGGATGTCATGGTGTAGATGTTTTGGCAGATCTGAGACCAAGAGAAGGCAACGGGAGCAACAGTCAGGTCCTGTTCTTGTTTAGTCATACTGAGATGAAGAGATGTCTCAGATTTTGTGATTATTTGATAAGCTTTTGAGAGTTGTTTTTTGTCTTTAGGTTGAGAAGATCAGTGGTAGGCTGTGGGAGGTCCAGGTTTTTGTTGTTGTATATTGATGATTTAAGTTGTGAGTATGGTAAAAATGTGTTGCTCCCTATGCCGTATTTAAAGATAAGATGTTTGATGGAGGCGACTGCATTGTTGTGAAAGATGTGTTCTAAATGTATTATGCCTTTCTCTGACAATCCAGACCGTTCCAGAAAGGTTTTGAAGGACCAAGGATTTCGGCTTCCTGCTTCTGAAGAGTGCAGACGCAAACCTTGCTTGCTCCTGCTGCTTCTTTACTTTCTTTTTAATCATTTTACCTCTTCCAGTGCTGAAAGATTTGTTTAGTTATTATTTTCTTTTGAACCATTTTTTAAATTTTTTTTTTCACAAAATTTCTGATGATCCAGCAACATGTCCAGGGGAAGAAACCAAAGGAATTCTTTCTGCGATCGCTGTTGGAACAATTAACAACAAACAACTGAGCTATAAGCACAGATATTTGTTTTAGAATCTGAAAAAGGACTTTACCCGACACTCCCTGTGACTTACAGTGATAAGCAGTCCACAGTTACTTTCAGAAAAGAGGGTGAAAAAACTGTTACTTTCAATTTAAACCTGAGCGATACAGTGTCTTTTCCAAAGCTTTGTAAAGACAAGAATGCGAAGCCAAGGCAACAAGTGATAAAAGACAATGCTAATATAATTACATCACCCAAAATACAACTTACAAACCACTGTCACAGACTGATGTTAACATAGAAACAGAAAATGGATTTTTGTCACAAAACAAGAGCAATGAAGTTGGCAAAACAGCAGCAGCATGCGATCTGTGCCAAACGTCAAGGTCAGAGATACGCTGCTGCTAGGAAATGGTGCTATCAGAGATGTGAGCCACAGAGGAATGCAAACTTGCTCTTATCCCAGTCACACTGTTTCTGAGACTACAAAACTCCTGCCAAAAGTTTTGTCAACATACCAAGGAGCTAAACAGCTGATTGTGCACATGGGTGCAGTTGACACCGGAACGAATCAGACTGAAATCTTGAAAAAGAATTTCATTAAATTATTTGAGGAGCTTGATAAAGTGGAGTTTAAGACATTCATCAACGGACTTCTTCCTAGCATAGACAGAAGGAAGATGAACAAATTTACCCGGCTGCTTCAGCTGAACACATGGCTGTTCAACGCATGTGTAGCCAGAGGACCGCACTACATTGAGAACTTTAATTCATTCTGGAAACAATGGCCTGTTCAAGGGAAATGGCCCGCACCTGAGCAGAGATGGAGTGAGAGTCCTGACGGATAACCTCCTCCACGCTCTGAGGCACCGGCCTGGACAGGGTCCTGGCCCAGTGAGAGAAAAGAGGAATGAGAGAAGCATTCCTGCTGCGCCAACCAGAGACCGAGCCAATGTGTCAGCACCACAACCATCTCCCCCAGCAAGGGATTCAGCAGCACCACCACCTCCCCCAGAGAACAAGTCAGCAGCACCACCCCTTCCCAAGAAAAGGATGCATCTCCAGCGTCACTTCCCCCAGGGCCCTCATCACAGGCCTTGAACCTGTCTGTGACAGCCCAATCAGAGGTTTCAGTCCCAGCAGCAGCTTGCTGTGCTCAATGTCAGATCTTTATGTAACAAGTCATTTTTAAGTAATCTCTTCTTTTAAACTTAATTTTATGTTTTTAACTGAAACATGGCTTGACAAAAACACAGGTAATGCAATTCTAGTGGAATCAACTCCACCAGACTTCAAATTTGAATGTTAAACACTAGTAAACAAAGAGGGTGGAGGTGTGTGTGCGTTTTTAGAGGTAATTTGTTCACTCACAGGTTGTCATTTGGGGTGTTTTTATCTTTGGAGTATGTTTCCTTTAAAATGGAAATAAAACAATCACCCTCCATACTCTACTTAGTCATATACAAATCTCCCCAGTACTGTCTGAGTTTTATTGATGATTTTACTGAAATGCTTTCAGTCGTATGCACTGCCTTTGATAGTTTAGTCATTACAGGTGAATTTAATGTACATGTGGATAATGTGTTTGACAGAAACGCTAAAGAGCTCAGTTCTGTCCTTGAAACCTTTGCTCTGACTCAGCATGTCAGCAAGGCCACCCACAACAGAGGGCAAACTCTGGACCTGCTCATTAGAAAAGGAGTAAATATTTCAAATGTCAATGTGGTGGATGTTGCTCTGTCTGATCATTTCTATGTCTTTTTTGAACTTCCTGTTGTTCCCAAACCAGCGGCTGGTCCTGCAGTTGTTCGAAGGAGACACATAAATGATAACACAGGTGCACTGTTCATGGAAATCATACACTTTGAAAATGCCTCATGTTCTAATGATGATTTGTTGAACTCTGTGACTTTAAGTGTTTTGAATGTTCTGGACACCATTGCCTTGATGAAGGTTAAAATGGTTAAAGATAAGCAGAAAGCGCCATGGAGGAACGATGACTCGGTCAGGGCACAGAAAAGGGAGTGCCAGAGCGCTGAACGGGAATGGTGCAACCCAAAGCTCCAGGTTCATTATGAGATTTACAGAGAAAAGACACACATCTACAACCAGTTTATGTAGAACAAGAGAGAGTTATTTATCTGACATTATTGGAAGTTGTAGTAACAACTCTCGTGTCCTGTTTGCAATAGTAAACATATTAACAAACCCCCCAGCTCCGCTGCCGTTAGAACTAATTTCCACATCTAAGTGCAATGAGTTTGCAGTATTCTTTAATGACAAGGTTCAGGGCATTAAAAATGGCATCAATTCCACAACGCAAATAACAACACCTACCTAGACACTTAGAACTGACTCACTTTGTACCTGTAACTGACAAAACTGTCCAAGAGATTGTCACCAGTCTGAGTTCATCTACATGCTGCCTCGATGTGTTACCCACAAAATTTTTAAAGTCTGTGCTCGACAGGATGCTGTCACCACCCACTTGCATAACTAACATGCCACTTCAATCTGGAACATTCCCAAGAGCTTTGAAAACCGCAGTTATCAAGCTTCTCCTAAAGAAGAGCAGTCTTGATGCCACAATATTGAACAATTACCGACCAATCTCTAATCAGCCGTTTCTAGGCAAAGTCCTTGAAAAAGTTGCTTACCAACAGCTTATTAACTTTCTCCAAATGAACAACTCCTTTGATGTTTTCCAGTCAGGTTTTAGACCCCACCACAGCACTGAGACTGCTCTTATCAAGGAGACAAATGACATCCGCTTGAACACTGATGCAGGCAAAGTCTTGATCCTGTTTGATCTGAGTGCTGCCTTTGACACTGTGGATCATGGGATCCTCTTACAGAGACTAGAGGACTGGGTGGGCATCCCTGGTACGACACTAAACTGGTTCAAGTCCTATCTAGAAAACAGATAGTACTTTGTTGAAATCGAAAATGTGTCTCAGATAAAATGTCCCTGACCTGTGGGGACCTCCAGGGGCCAATCCTGGGACCCTTGTTGTTCAATCTCTACATGCTGCCGTTAGGCCAGTTAATACACAGCAATAATGTGTCCTACCACAACTATGCAGACGACACGCAGATCTATGTCTGACTGGCAGCAGGTAAATATGGACCAGTGGATTCACTCTGACACTGCATCCAACAGATCAGTGTGTGGATGCAAAACAACTTTCTCCAGCTAAACTCAGACAAGACTGAAGTCATCGTCTTTGGCCACAGAAACATATGGAAAGTGTCAGCAGTCACCCACAGTCTCTCTCTCTTAAACCTTCAAATCAGGCTAGAAATCTAGGGGTAATAATGGACTCAGACTTGAACTTTAACAGCCACATCATATCAGTAACATCTGCAGCCTTTTACCACCTAAAAAACATTGCAAAAATCAAAGGTATACTGTGAAAACCAGACTTAGAGAGACTTATCCATGCATTTGTCTCCAGTAGGTTAGACTACTGTAACGGTCTGCTCACTGGCCTCTCCAAACAAGCATTAAGACAGCTGCAGCTATTTCCCGAACACTGCTGCTTGGGTCCTGACTAGAACCAGGAAGTACGAGCACATAAGTCCTGTGCTCAGGTCTCTGCACTGGCTTCCTGTAGCTCAAAGAATAAACTTTAAAGCAGCTCTGCTTGTGTACAAGTAGAGTAGTACATCTTCGACATGTTAGTGCCATATGAACCATCTCGCACACTGAGAACTTCAGGGATCGGCCTCCTGTTGGTGCCCAGAGTCAGGACTAAACATGGGGAATCAGCGTTTCAGTTTTATCCAGCTAAAACCCTGGAATAGTCTTCCTGAAGATGTGAGACAGGCCTCTACTTTGACAATGTTTAAATCCAGACTCAAAACAGTTATATTTAGCAGTGCATACGACTGAAAGGTTTTTATTCTGCACTCTTCTATTTTAATGTTAATTTCATGATGATTATTTGTGATTATTTACATTTTGATTTGTGTGATTTTAATGTCCTTCTTATTCTGTAAAGCACTTTGAATTACTTTGTGTTCGAATTGTGCTCAACAAACGAACTTGCCTTGAGTGAGTCAGTAATTTTATGGAATTTTCACCAGGCTTTCAGAGCAGAGGGTATTGTTGTAGATCTAAAACAGGGATTTGAGTTAATTGATTGGCTGAGAAAAGTGATGTCTGAAAGTAAGAGATTATGGCTATGTATCTGTTCCAACCAAGTATTGTCTGACTGAAGGGGGTGTGTCCATTTTAAAATTGACTGCAGCTGGTTGGAGAAGTGTTGGTGAAAGTTTGGGGCGTCAAGTCCACCTTGTAATTTAGGTTTTTGTAATGTTGTCAATTTGATCCTTGATGGTTTATTTTTTCCAGTAGAATTATATGATTATTGTGTCTAGAGAGTTGAACCACATAGTTGGAGGGTGAATGGGAAGCATGGAAAAAATTTTGGAAAGTATGGACATTTTGCCTGCAGCTATTCTACCAGTGAGAGAGCGGAAGGTTCATCCATGGTAGGAGTCTGTCTGTCTGATGTTGCTTTAAGAAGTAGGGTGTAACTGCTCTAACAATCTGGAGGAGATGTTGACACCCGGATAGGTGAGGTGTGAAGTGCATATGGGGATTGGGAGTGGATTGGCTGTCACATCTAATTTCGTGTTAGTTGGAAAAATGGAAGACTTTTGCCAGTTTATTAACTTACAGTGTTAAATGTGGACTCTACGTGACAGTGACATAGCTAGCTGCAAATGACATTAATCTGACCCTGTACTTCTAATACAGTCAAATGGTCAGAAAAAATATTTTTAAAATTACAATTATAATTTCTGTAATCTGTACTAGATATTCATTTAACTGGTGCTTAATTACTGCTTTAACCCAAATTATTTAGTTAAGTAGTTACTAAGACTGAAATACATACAACTAAAATTCAGGTTCGACCTGGTTAGAACCTGGTTTGGACCTGGTTTAGACCTGGTTTAGTGCTGGTTTGGTCTTGATTTAGTCCTGGTTTAGACCTGGTTTAGGCCTAGTTTAGTCATGGTTTAGACCTGTTTTAGACCTAGTTCAGTCCTGGTTTAGTCCTGGTTTAGTCCTGGTTTAGTCCTGGTTTAGTCCTGGTTTAGTCCTTGTTTAGTTCTGGTTTAGTCCTGGGTTAGTGCTGGTATAGTGCTGGTTTAGTGCTGATTTAGTGCTCCTTTAGTCCTGGTTTAGTTCTGGTTTAGTGCTCGTTTAATCCTGGTTTAGTGCTGGTTTAGACCTGATTTAGTCATGGTTTAGTGCTGGTTTAGTCCCAGTTTAGTCCTGGTTTAGTGCTGGTTTAGACCTGGTTTAGTCATGGTTTAGTGCTGGTTTAGTCCCGGTTTAGTGCTTGTTTAATCCTGGTTTAGTGCTGGTTAAGACTTGGTTTAAAAATGGTTTGAACATTATTATTGTGTACGTTTCTGTCTTACCAGTTCATCCTGGTTGGGTGCGATGACCTCAGGATGTCCGTATGGAATGAGCAACAGCTGTCCGTAGGAGTGGATAGTGAGGAAGGCTAGGACACTGTCTGAGATGTTCCGCACAAACTGAGTCACGGCCTGGGCTTCAGGCTCCGACACTGGTCCCTGTCCTGGGAACGTCTGAGAGCAACAGTCGAAGGAGACACCCACAGCTAAATAAGGTAAAACATATTTACTACTACAGCAAAAACAACAACTACTACTATTACTGCTACTACGACTACTTTTTAAAGTTTTATATTATTATTATTATTATTATTATTATTATTATTATTATTATTATTATTATTATTATTATTATTATTGTTGTTGTTATTATTAGACCCAAGCCTGGCACAACGTCCCGATGAGGGAATAAAAATCGTGTTTGGAGCCCGGAAAATGGCAAAAATCAAGTAGTAAACATGCCCCAACACGGCGGTGAGTGGTATCAAAAATTAGAACTTGACGACCTATAATGGTCACCAAAGACTCCGAGGAAAAATAACGAAAGATGACTCAGTAGCACTCCCTCAAACTTTGATTTTCACTGGGCCAATGGGAGCCCGACCTGGAAAAAAGTCAACGTAAAAATCTGAAGCTTACATAAAAAAATAGAACATGTCAAGATATGACAAAAATGATATTATGGGCCCCACCCTAAAACTTGCAGGAACTCGGCCATATTGGATCAAACCCGGGGATGACAAAATCGCACACCCTCGCATTCAGGACATCTCCTCGCACAGTTTTAATTTCGAACAAAACCCACTAAACCCATGTGTGATTAAAATTATCAATTACATTTTGAATATGACTTTGAATGCGGTCATGTTGAATTTTCAACAAAATCCCAAATTTTGGAATATTTTTTTTTTTAAAATTCTCTTTCACACATTTTTTTGTTCAAAAAAAGCTAACAGAGCATTTATGCACATTTGTGAGCTGAAGATGATGATATGCAAATCAAAGCACTCTCTCACAAAATGGCTCTCTAGCGCCCTCTTCAAATTTCGGTTTAAAAAATTCATAGAAGACAATACATTTTTCTTGGACTTGTGAAAAAATTCACCAGGGCCTTATTTGTAATGGGGCACAATATGAGAAAGTCACATGACTGTAGCTTTTATGGTTGAGGAGAAAAATAATGTTTATTATTATTATACTTACTGCTTTGAGGCCGTTTTTGACCCCCTGAACATTAACAAAAAGTACATTTTATTGGACCCAAAATTTAAGGTTGGCAAAAAATGTATCGTTTTGAAAAAAAAATTATATTTCAAAATGACTCAATAGCGCCACCTCAAAAATCAAAATACATTACGGCAATGAGAGACCTTTTTCATCATAGACAAATTAAATTTGGTACGAACATAGAACATGTCAATGCAAGTAAAAAACTTATATTGTGAGTCAGCCATTATGGGCAGAACCCCATTTTTTCAAAATTTTCACTCTCACATTTGAATTTTTTACACCATGGATTCAAGAAGCTTGCAAATTGGTCAAAATAAACTAGACCCATGTGGGATTGTGGGCTACTCTCTTGAATTTTGCTAAGTCATAAAATGTGGGTGTGACCAGCCTGCAAAGAAAAAAGCAATTTTTTGAAGTATTAAATGGTGCGTAACTGGCTTGACATAACTGAACAAAAAAGCCAATGATAACATACTTCTATCTGCAACTATGTTACCGTGGTAACATAAGAAATGTGTCATTGATATGCATGAGGTTCAGAGTACTGGACTTTGTTGTAGACTAAATAGATGCTCTACAATAATCCAACTATGGCCTAAAATTCAAGGTTGGTAAAAAATTTAGTATTTTCAAAATACATTACAGCAATGAGAGACTTTTTTCAATGAAGACAAATTACATTTGGTACAAGCATAGAACATGTCAAGACAAGTAAAAAAATTTATTATGACCCCACCCTAAACCCTACAGGAAGTTAACCACTGTGGGCGGAACCCAATTTTTTCAAAATTTTACCTCTCACATTTGAATATTTACACGGTGGATTTTCATTCAAGAAGCTTGCAAACTGGTCCAAATGAACTAGACTCATGTGGTATTACAACTCTCTTGATTTTGGCTGTCACAAAATGTGTGTGGCCAACATGTAAACAAAAATGGCGTTTTTTTGTTTAATTTGTATTAAATTGTGCGTAACTCAAACTCGGAGTGTCCTATTACCCTATAATATGCATTTTGTGCACATTGAACATCTAAATGCAATGATATACAATTTACATAGTTGAGAAAATCCATTGCTCCTTGAAAATTTGAATGGGACCCAAAAAACATTGCTTTGTCAAAAACATGTGAAATTTGGCATGGACATCCCTATTCCCATACTGAACAAAAAAGCCAATGAGAATATATCTCTATTTGCAAGTGCGTTGCCATGGCAACATCCGACATTTCTCATTGAATTACATGGGTTTTGGTTAACTGGGATGAAAAAAAATTGTTTGTCATAGACAGTTGAAATTTGGTACACATATTCCCCTCATCACACTGAACAAAAAAGCCAATGAAAACAAATCTCTATTTTCAACTGTGCAGATGTGACAATGTCATAAATGGTCTCTTTGGAATGAATAAAGTATTAATACAGAGATGCTGATTTTGGGGGGAAGGGCGATGTAAGTTGGAACAAAATCCAGAACATACAAAGATGAAACGTAGCATGAAAATAGCCTTGACAAGTAAAAAAGTCTATTATGACCTCATTAGCCAGCCATATCAGTTTTGAAAATTGTACTTACTTACTTTTGATATCTCCACCTTGGAATTTCTTTCAAAAGGCTTGAAAATTTGTAAAACTAACCAATACCCATTTACAAATAAATATTATTGTTTAGATTTTTTATGAATTTTAAAATATATAATCATAATATATAATCGACACATTTGTGGGAATTTTTAAAAGCATAAAAACATGCGTATTTCTCATAGGTGATGTCAAATTGATTCAGATCCAATGAAACATTTATGTGAATTAACAACCTGAACACAGCTATATACAACTTGTATATAAAACTGCTCTACAGCACCACCTTGAAATTTTGAATGGGACAAAAAATGTACTTTGTCAAAAACATTCAAATTCGGCATGGACATTCATATTGGCATGCTGAACAAAAGAGCCAAAGAGGACATACCTTTATTTGGAATCATGCTGCCATGTCAACATCCAACATTTGTCATTGAAATACATGGGTTTTGGTTAACTGGGATTAAGAAGACCATTGAGATTTGACACACATATTTCACACATCAATCTGAACAAAAAAGGCAATGAAGGCATACCTCTATTATCAACCGTGCAGGCGTGACAATGTCATAAATGCTCTCATTGAAATTAATGGAGTAGTATTACTTAGACTTAGACTTAGACTTATTACTTAGACTGTTTTTGATGGGAGGGGAGATGTAAGTGGGACCGAAAGGCAGGATCTTTGCGGTGGCATCGCAAGGGGTGGCGAGGGCCTTTATCACTGCTTGCAGTTTTTATTATTATTATTATTATTATTATTATTATTATTATTATTATTATTAGTAGTAGTAGTAGTAGTAGTAGTAGTAGTAGTAGTAGTAATAGTAGTAGTAGTAGTAGTAATATTATTATTATTATTATTATTATTATTATAGATTTTGCTATTGCTACTACTACTACTGCTATACTACTACTAATACTACTACAATTGCTACTGTATACTACTGTTGTTGCTGCTCCTACTACTGTTACTGCTACTGCTAGATCAACTTGGATTTATTTTAAACTGCAGCACACAAATTTAACAACTAAATGATGCCAAAAACTACAACCCCTTCCATAACTGCATATCAAAAGGAAAACATGGTGTAGTGTTTCTTTTCAGTTTTAAATGAATGCACGTATATTTTAATATATTATTATTTTATTTTACATGTATTACAGTTGTAATATAGTATTGGTATATTATTATTATATCACTGTACTCACTTCCCCAATTTGAGTAAAAGTTTCTGTTGAGGTCAGTCCCAGTGCAGCCACAAGGACCAGGAGTTCTGTTCTTCCTCCACAAACGAGTCTGAGACAAGAGACCTGGTTTAGATCTGGTTTAGTCCAGTTTACCTGGTTTAGTTCTGGCTTAGTCCTGGTCTAGACCTGGTTCAAATCTGGTTTAGACCTGGGAGGATACTGATTTAGTCCTGGTTTAGACCTGTTTTAGACCTTGGTCAGTCCTGGTTTAGTTCTGGTTTAGACTTTGTTTAGACTTAATGCCTAATTAAATACTGGTTTAGATTTGGGATTGTCCTGTTTCAGGCCTCGTTAAGACCTGGTTTATGCCTGGTTGAGACCTGCTTTTTAATATCTGTGTTAGTATTGGTTCATCTAGATTTAGACCTGGTTTAGAACTGGTTTAGATATGGTTTAGGCTAGGTAAAGGCCTGATTAAGTACTGGTTTATACCTTGGTTATTCCTGTTTTAGGCTTTGTTTAGACCTGATTTAGTTTCTAGCAAATTTCTAGTAACCATTACTAATTAATCTCTCACTCACACAAGTTTAATTTCCTGAGAATTTCTACAATAATGCCTGATCTGTTTCCTCTCCAATCCGGTTATAATTCTCATTTATTTAAAACCAGTCAATCAAAATAAAAATTAAAAATTAAATAATTATTTGTACTCACGGTTTCATTTAACCAGGAGAACATGTACCCGTCCACATTAAGAACGGGGGTCACATAGAAGTCCATGTTTTTCATCATCAGCTCCATTTTAGGGTCTGTTTTGTAGGTTTCAAGAATCTAAAATTTTAAATAATGAATAGATGTGAGTCAGTGTAACATATTTGAATGTAACATTACTGTGAAATTGTGAGTGGAACTAAACAATAAATACATTTTTGTGCTACTAAACTGTGTACCATAAATTCTGGACTACAGGGTGCACCTGAATATAAGTACCAGTTAAATTTGAAAAGAATACATTTTGTACATGTATAAGCCACACTTGAATATAAGCCTCAGATTTTCATGTTGTAGCATAAGATATTTACACAGAAAGACAAGGAGAGTTTTTTAAAAATGTATTTATTTTTATTTTATTTTAATTTAAGACACGTTGTTTTTTTTGTTTTTTTACTCTGCCTGAAAATCTGCAGTACGTCACCAACATGGGATAAACATACCTGCATGTTTAGAAAATAAAACAGCACCAACACAGGCCATCTGCTTTTATTTAATCCTGAAAGCTTTTATTGGCTTTTTACATTGACTAAGTTCTTCCTGCTGCCATCTCCAATATCGCACCATCAATTCATTGATGCCAAGCTTACGTGCAGTGGCTCTATTTCCTTCTTTGATGTCAAGCTTACGTGCAGTGGCTCTATTTCCTTCTTTGATGGTTAAGCTTACATGCAGCGGCTCTATTTCCATCTTTGAGGTCAAACTTACGTGCAGCGGCTCTATTTTCTTCTTTGAGGTCAAACTTAGATGGAGTAGCTCTGTTTCCTTCTTTGATGGTCAAGCTTATGTGCAGTGGCTCTGTTTCCTTCTTTAAAGGTCAAACTTATGGGCAGCGGTCTATTTCTGTCTTTGATAGTCAAGCTTACATGCAGTGATGGTCAAAGTTATGTGCAGTGGCTCTATTTCCTTCTATGATGGACAGATCACTTGCCTTTATCTTTAAAGTTGCATAATTTGCATTTTCAGCGCATAATCCTTCGTCTCTCTCACTTTTGCATTTATTGGTAGAGACTACCCCCCAGTGGCGGTTAGCCAGTAAAAATCTATAAATTAGCTGCACCAATGTTTAAGTCGCAGGGTTCAAAGTGTGGGAAAAAAGTAGCAGCTTATAGTTCGAAATTTACGGTATATGGTTTTACCTATTACCTGTTCATTACCTAGTCATGTTTTGCAATTTTAGAGCAAACTAGGTGCAGCTTTCTGGTCAAAAACATAAAAATGGCTAATTATTATGCTGTCTTCAGTGCCCTCTGCAATTTCAAATATTATATGATATTGCACAGGACTGCTCAAACACCTGGCTGCAGGGGTGGAGTTTGAAGTGTGGATACCAATCACACTTCCTTACACCTTCAGACCCCAGCACTCCTACCCCCTCACTCTCCTCTTTAGCCCTCCAGGTACTGCCCACTTAATATGAATAGTTTTTGTACCATTTTGACGAAATATTGGCAGAAAGCAGGTGCAATCCACTCTCTTGCATGTATTCCACAATCCATCCAAACAACTTTCTTGTTAAGACCGGGTAGACCTATCTGAAAAATTTGAATGATAAAATTACAATTTACAAAACAAAATATTACTCAAAAAATAAAACACAAAACCCAATTTTGAGCTAAATTTGTCTTGTCCCAGTATTGTCCAGTATATTCTATAAGCAGCTCTTGAGGTCGAAATAAGTCCACTCTGTACTATGCATCTAATTCAAAATAATGTTATTGGCCCATAAGGGAAGTGCTCTTTCAGCATGCTAGTTGTTGTTAGCTGTACAGTGACAGCAAAACTCTACCTCTGGCCTCTGAAAGTTGTGAAAAGCATTTATAAACTCATCACTGAATAATTTGAATGCTTGGAATGCATAAAGTAAGTGAGGAATAACTGTGGACCACTGCAATTCTTGTGGGCTCACATATTGTCTGTGTTCATTAATATAATTGCCTTACCTTGAGGAGGTCGATGGTTCTATTTTCGTAGGTTTTTCCATATTCAATAATGCGCACTACCTCTTTATGAGCAGCAGCTATGTCTGACTTCCATTTGGTGATCTGTAAGTATAAAACACATTATTTTACACTTTACACTTACACTTTTATTGCCATTGTCAGTGAACACAATTTCAAAAGCTAGAAATAAAGTGATAAAGTGCAACATAAAACACTGAATACTACTACTACTACTACTACTACTACTACTACTACTACTACTACTACTAATAATAATAATAATAATAATAATAATAATAATAATAATAATAATAATAATATACAAAGTAGACATATAGCTATTATAAATACAAATAAGGGCATGCATAAAGTTAAAAAAGATAACATTGTTGATTCATGATTAAAGAGGGGGTGCTATGCAAACTTGAGGGTTTTTTTTTATTTTTATTTTTTAGGTTTCTACCATGTTCCCTCATCAAAAACATGCCGGAAGAGTTTTTAGATGTCATCCATGCACGTTTCAGTAATCTAGCAATCTCTCCTATTCGAACCCTCCTTAGGGTTAGCAGTACAATCCTATCCAAAGCTTAGCACACAAGCTAACCCATTGTTTTTGTAAATACCCGATAATGTTAATACCCCCAAGTGAATTACCTTCTCTGTAAGGGTTTCTTATCATTATATATTCAATGAAATTTTGGTTATATTAATAAATAATTATGTCCAATTGAACAGGCACTCAATATGTATTCTTCCTATGACAATGATTTGACAATATCCTTACCTCTTGCATACTATGATACTTGAAGTAGTCATACTGCACTCTGTTGAATTGGAAAATTATCATACTGACATTCAAATTATATTATGCACATTTTAAAAACATAATTGGAGGTGCACTGCGTAACTTTTCTGACTGAGAGTCTGCCACCTGCTTGTCTCCATGAATGTGTTTTTTCTTAGCTTGGAAAGGTCCATACTATGGCATACTATATATGCTAGATACATTTAGTATCTAGCATACATTTCAGTCCATGTTTTAATTGCTCAAAAAATACATTGGAAAACATGCAGTATTTATTCTGAGCGAGGTCAGCTCTCCACAGATTAGACCTGTAACTTGACCAGGTGGTGCTACCTGCTTGTTTCACCAGAAAAGTTACATAATGTACCTTTAAATTATATGTCAAAAATGTAATAAAAATGTCTATCATACAATATTCCCAATAACTTGCACGATAAAATGAATGTAGCAATGCCTTCATTAAACCTCCATATTACACATTTAAAATGATAGCAATAATTAATAGCCCTAATTACTTACTTTATAAATATTAAGCATAATTCCATCTTAGAAACTACTTCATTTAGGGGGTAGAGTAGTAATAATTCTGAATCATTCTTAATCGACAATATGCACATTATTATGTAGAGATGCACTAGCTTTTCTAGTAGAGGCCTACCAACTGTTTGTCACTATGGAGGTTGTATCTTTGCCTGGAATGCTCCACAGTGTGACATTAAACTTGGGAAAAGGTGATGTCACAAAGACACCACCACTCACATGTTTTTCCAAGTTAATTTTTAGCAAAAAAAAACAAAACAAAACAAAAAAAACAACACAGTAGTAATTTGATAAATGCAAGAGTAAGTCTAATGCTATACTGAGGAACATTCGCTAACATATCTACAATGTCATGTTAGTGCTTCAGTCTTTGTGTTTTTACTAAGGCTAATTAAGGTGTAGTATTTACTGTTATAGCATATTTAAATGAAAAAAACAAATACTGACCTGTTAGCTTGTGTAGCACCCACAGAACAGAGAAAGACCAGGGTTAGTGCTAGTGCCAGGTCCATGGTGAAAACTGAGGAGTTGACGTTTGAACAGATATTTATTATGGAGCTACTCTAGTGATAAAATTACACCTTTGTCTTGTAATATCTCTGCTCTGTCAATGAGTAACTGCAGTAGAGATAGGGACCACTATATATATTGTATTTGTGGACACTTTGTACAAGCAATATTAGGGCTGCAAGATTAACTGCATTTGAATCAAAATGCAATTTGAATGGACACAATTAATAAACCGCATAGGCTGCAATTTTCGAAGCACCATAATTTCCTCCATAAACAGCAAAATATCCGGTCTTATTCTGTGTACTGCTAACCCTGTAGTCTAAGTTAAGATCTTGTTTAAAGATGGCGTCCGAGCCAAATTGTAATGCTTTGGTCAATGCCCTTGGTGGCTCCCTTTTATTGTGCCTGTGGAGGGTGTATTTTCTGATGAGGCAGTCAGGTGTGTGACCCGGTAGGGGCCATTGGTTTTAACTTGAGTTTTGTTGTTTGTTTACCTTTTTTAATCCTGTAAATAAAGTGACCTTTTATGTACATTCAAGATGTCTTATGGATGTGACAAATTGTAATTAGACACACAATAGCCATCTTAAATGCATCTGCCATAGCAACCAGTGTTTGTGCACATCTCAGTAGCAGAGGTTCAGCCACGACAGATGGAATAGTCCCATTTTAGTCTTGGGTTGGTTCTGTTTTGGTTCAGTACGTAGTCTAAACTTAGTGCTGGTCTTAACCAGCTTGTACTGGTAAAGAACTTGTGTCCGTAAACTGTATATAAAATGGAAATAGCTAGCTGCTGTGTTCCAAATAGGAAATGACCATGGGCGTGGTTCCGGCTCCATCAACTTTGGACCCAAATGCTATTGTGTCCATACATCAAGATATGAACATTAATAACAGACAAATCAGGCACATTCTTTCCCTGAGGTTGGTCCACGTTGGTCCACTGTTGCTAAGTGCTCACTTCCTGCTAAACCAGCAGTGTGGGTGAGAAGTTGCGTTACCTTCAACAGGCTCGCCCTAGATTGACTCTTTGGTTGCTAAGCGCTTGCTCCTTGCTAAACCAGCAGTGTATTTCAACAGCCTTGATTGATACTATGATATTTGCAGTCAGAATTCCAAATGTGGAACCTGGCTCAAAATTCTCCCGATAGCCTCAGTGCTATGGATAACGTCAGACTCCCTTAGTCCACTTCTTTAAACAGTCTATTGTTCTGATTTAGTTTGGTTTAGTCCTGGTTCTGTTCTAGCATGGAATGAATCAGGACTAAACTGGGTTTAAACCTAGAACTCAACCTGGATTAAACCAGGATTAAATTAGGACTAAATGAGGTGGAACCCATCATTAGGTTAGTCCAGTTTTGATTTGCTGGTTAAGACCTTTAGATGATTCTTCAAAACACTCCATGCACTGCAAGACAAATTGTAAATTAGCTTGTTTTATTTCTGGCTAAAACCTGGTTTAGTACTAACCCAAACAACGACTACAGACAGAGAAATAGGAACACATGCTTGTAATGTTTTAGAAAATTGTGTTTGTCCTTTACATTGTTTAAAGATTAAATTTGAACTAAAATTAAAACTGCAAGCAGTGATAAAGGGCCCTCGCATTCCAAACCACAGAAGGGCATGACAAAATTAAAGCTCACTGAACTTTAATTTTTATATTTTTTTCTTTAACTTACTTGTCTATATGTTATTGTTTACTGCTTGATTTTTGCAATTTTGTGACAATTTGTACAATTACAAGTCGCTGACTCGCCTTCCTTGCACATTCATGCTTGGGCCCTAATAATTGCTTGTCTCATGGCAGTGGTTGGTGCAGTCAGAGATAAGATAATAGATGGAAACTATCCAAAGTCAACAATGGAAACAGCTATAAATATTTATTGGTTGGTTTCTGAAGTCCAGACAACCTCTCATTCTTCACTATGAAATATTTAGATCCTCGAGTATGTATGTATGGCTGCAAGATTAATTGCTCAAACAATTTGAATGTGTAGGATCACATGACCTCTTGTTCCTGACTTGGTATCCCTCCCACTCAGAAATCCCAATTTTTAAAACTGCAGGATATATGGGTTAATCTTAAAGGTCCTATATTACACAAAATTTACTCTTGTGAGCTTTAAACCATATTGTAATATTACCTCATCAAAAATATTTGAGTTGCTTTTTGTTGTTTGTTCACCCATGTTTGATGAATGAAACAAAACACATTATTATTTATTAATAACTAATGCATGCATCTCTAAAGCTCAAATGCTCTGTTCCACCTTGTAATACCATGTAGTGGTAGTTTTTTTTTAAGTTAACAGCTAGCTTTTACATTTAGTTCAGTAGAGTTTGGCAATTCCAGAGATCCGGGTACAGAACTCTGGGTATGATTTTGACAAGGCATTATATCACATTGATCAGAAAATTGTTTAATAGGATCCCTTTAAAACAGATTTTATCTCAAAAGTCATTAAAGTATTTTTAGGTTCTAAATCTTGTATGGCCTAAAGTTTTTTGACTTATGATTCAAGGTAGTTTTTGGTTACGTAATCGTGTGCCTTTTGTAAGGTACTTTCTAGCAGTGCAGCACTACATCAAACTGGTATCTGTCAGTGCTGCTTGTGACTCCACTAAAACTGAATTTCAGCAGATTTGTAGCTATCTCTGGCTAAAAACTAAATGTAGCACATAAACAAGCATGGTTATAAAATATAATCTGAACCCATATTCAAATGTATGTTGAATATAGGTTCAGATTATGCTGAACCCATATTCAACAAACAAATCTTTACCAAAAAATGAAGATAAATGATGAATAAACACATTTTCTCCAATATTTGTGACTTTTTTGCCCATTTACTTAACTAGATTTGAGATGGGTCTATGGCCAGTTGTGTCTGAGGGGGTGTGGTCTGAGTGCAGTGACCCTCTGGGTGCCGCTCCAGTTCTGAACTAAAAGGCCACATGACTTGGATTGGCTCTGCTTCTGCTGTTATCTAAAGACTGTTTAAACATGGCTGCTGCATCACTGAGAAAGATGAACCGAACTAAAACCAGATAAAGTCCTGCTGGGTCTGAAACTCCTCTGTGGACTGGCCTCCTCCTCCACTGGTCACATGGCATAAATGAGCTGAATCAAAACTTTGACAAGTGATTCTGCTGCTTGTGTAAGGTCCAATCTTTCATGGGACCTTACAGGTCTGCTGCTGTGTTTGGGCTGTGTTTGCCTACATGCATGACTGCACTCAAACAACAAAATATATGGCCTTGTTATGTATGAAACATGAGACCGCTGAGTTCTGCAAGTGTTTAGTTCATATGCTATGATACTTTATATTAGGTCAAAATGTCACTACTCATGAATTGTTTAAAAATTACATTTCAAACCGTATTATGCTTGTAAAAATAATTCTTGAGAGAGAGTCAGTTATAACCCAGAAAGTGCAGACTCCCAGCCAATTTTCCCTCTAGTATAACTTTAACAAACATCCACAGTGTCCTTGATAATGTACTTCTTTTGTTTTGTCCATTTTGTCATGTTTAGAAAGCAAAACTGCTGCAAAACAACAGTGTGTAAAGTTACGCACCCATTACGCACGGATTTCTGCATCCACTCGGATTCGTTTACACACGTGTCAAGCTCTGTCTGTTTACGGACAACTATGGAATGTGATACATTGTACTGTTCCACCGCTCATTGGCTGTAAGGGGAAAACCTCACTAAATGTGTGTGTTGTAATTGATTGATTCTACAAGGGGGAGAGTGGAGCATAGATTTTCAGTCATCTGTAGCATTGATTCGCTGTCTGGGCTCCAGTAATCCACAACTCCCACCTATTGGCCAACACTGGTGTCAGTCACAAGCTAACACGATTGTTTAGCACTGAGGAACAAAGTTGGCGCTGTCAGAAGTTTATTATGCCTGAAATTGACAAAAGAAATGCAGAAAAGGACGGAGCTGATTTCACTTTTGGAATACTTTCCTGCAGCAGATTGGACATGGAGGATTTTGTGGACATAATGTCTTCACTGCATTATGTTCTCTGGACCTGTATGGAACGAATGAGACCAACTTTCTGGGAATATGTTGATGTTTGACCGAACCGTAGCCCTCAAAGGGCTTTCCTGTCAGCACTGTGGTCATTGCAGGTGAAAATGGTTTGCGAATCATGTGATGTTGCACACAGTGGAGGCAGGGTTTACAGTTAATCAGATGAGGGTGGAGTTTACAGTAAGTCATGTAATAGTACAATAAGTCACGTAATAGTACACACAGAGGAGTCACGTAATAGTACACACAGAGAAGCCAGGGCCTACAGCGAATCACATGACACTACACACAGAATGGGCGAGACCTATAGCAAATCATGCAACGTTACACACAGAAAAGGTGGGGCCTACAGCGTATCACCTGACCTCACAGACATACGAGGCAGGGTTTGCAGTGAATCACATGATTGCCTCTTTTGTTTGTAATAGGCAGGCAGGCAGGCAGGCACTTAGATGTATTTAGAACAAGACCGTTTCTCTCACTCCAGACTGTGAGAGCAGCAATAAGGTCTCTATACTCCATTTCGTTCTCTCCTTTTACTCATGCCACCACTGCTGTATCATCTGAATATTTCTGGATGTGACAGGATTCAGACTTATATGTGAAGTCAGCAGTGTATAGAGTAAAGAGAAACGGCGACAGTACTGTCCCCTGCGGGGCCCCAATGTTTGTCACCACTGTCTCAGAGATATTGCCACCCACCCTGACGTACTGTGGACATTCTGTGAGGTAGTTGTGAATCCAAGTGATTAACATGGGATCCACTCCAATCACCTCCAGCTTTCCTCTCAGAATTTGAGGTTTGATTGTATTGAAGGCACTGGTGAAGTCAAAGAACATGAGTCTATTCAATAAAGAATGTTACACAAACATTTAACAATGAAACACATGGTATAGAATCTTACAGATAGAAGAGGCAGAGTTTGCATAGTAAGTTAAGATGCAAATAAAAACATTAGTCAGAATGAATTTAGTCGGTGAGTAGTTCAAATTCCTTTAGTAAGCCTGTTAGAAATGTTCACACCTCATCTCTTTCAGGTCGAGGTATGCACTTAAGATTTTTAAACCTTGGGCGATTTTCAGATATGGTAAGTTAGAATTTGATTTGCTCGTGTCCAGATCAGTTCTAAATGTGGTTTTGCAACTTGACCACGTAGGCATCTGAGCTTTCCATCAAAGAGAGATGGCAAAAAGTAGGAAGAACCACTGAGCAGGAAACATGGGTATCTCCTCCCAGAACGTCAGTCATAAAGCTATAAGGTAAAAGATAGAAATCAAGATTAATTAAAAAAGTATTAATAAGCTACATTCAAGGTGCTTTTATTTCTGAATAGTAATGGTTTCATTAATTATTTAAGTTTTAAAGTTTTTTAGCATTTCACTAAGAAAAACTAAGAATCACCATCTTTTCAAATGCTTATTTAAGTACCTATGTAGTCATTAAAAGGCCATTTTTAATACCATTAAGACCATCATTACAGACTCCAAATCTGAATCTCTACCTGCACATCTGTCTTATACTTCCCACTGTACTTCCACATATATTGCGCAACCACTACCTTTTCCTTCAGCCCTATCACCCCTCATTATATCATTTAATTACAAAATTTTAGATTTTATCCAGGTTTCAAGTATGCATATGAGTTTAGGTTTACGTAGAAGATTTTAACAGTTTTTTTATAAATATTCTCCAAACATAAACCCTTATAACACCCTAATATTTTTCAGCTCCTTTGCATACTTTAAGGTCTGTTTTTGCATTGACTGGAGTAATTAATAGCATATTTAATAAAGTAAACAAGATTCTTATGAGATACCAGTACATGTACATGTTACTTAAAACAAGATAATCAGGACCAACATCAGCTCTGTTCCTTTGTCCAACACTCTGTTAGGACCCATTTCCTGTGATTTCTTCACTGCTTCAGCATAATTAATAGTATTCACTGTTTTCAGCTGTTGAGTCTGAATAGCTGTTCTTTACCTCACATCCACTAAAAGCCACAGTGTGCTCACCACCACAATTGCAGCACTTACATGCCGCTGCAATATGCCCCTATCTTTGGCATTTATTGCATTAGAGCAGTGGTTCTTAACCTGGGTTCGATCGAACCCTAGGGGTTCGGTGAGTCAGTCTCAGGGGTTCGGCGGAGGTCAAGACACACACCCGACTCATATAATTTGTGGACTGCGAGCGTCTCCAGAAGCCGGCCATGTCCCAATATGACAAATGCACCCTTCGATGTGCCTATTGAAGTACCCGCCCGACTTAAATGCGCCGTTTGAACGGCACATTTATGGGCGCTTTGGTGAATTGAGACACAGCATGAGACATGGCCACAGTGATGCCCCGGCATTGACTGGGAGGTCAACTGCGCTCTGATTGGTCATCTTCGAGGGACCACGGAAGTACATTACCGTAATGACAGTGACATATTTAAAGAGCCCCATGCCTCTGCTTTGACATGCCGTTTGAATTTACATGAAGCACAATTGGTTGCGAAGTTACGATGTGTGTTAAAATGTTAAAAATAATAAATAGCATAAATACAATAATTTCATTACTGGAATACATAAGGTTAAAAATTTAAATAATTTCAGTGTAGTAGTATTAAAAAAGGTCATGTCTTTGTAAAGGCATGTATGTAATTTGTTGTGAGTTCATGCATTGTATTGGTTTTATTCTTTGAACACAGTGATGTTAATTCACTGAAAAAAATCATATTTTATTTTTCAATAAAGAAGGGTTCGGTGAATGTGCATATGAAACTGGTGGGGTTCAGTACCGCCAACAAGGTTAAGAACCACCGCAATAGAGTAAAGGGGGCACATACAGCCTCACTGGGAAACGCATACAATCCATTTTAACATGTTCTGGAAGGACACTCTCCTTAAATTCTAACAACAATCCTCAGCCTTCCCGATAAGGTCTATTCCAGGGTACTGGAGAGGAGAATCTGACCGATAGTCGAACCTCGGATTCAGGAGGAGCAGTGTGGTTTTCGTCCTGGTCGCGGAACACTGGACCAGCTCTATACTCTCCATCGGGTCCTTGAGGGTTCATGGGAGTTTGCCCAACCAGTTCACATGTGTTTTGTGGATCTGGAGAAGGCATTCGACCGTGTCCCTCGTGGTGTCCTTTGGGGGGTGCTCTGGGAGTATGGGGTCCGGGGCTCTTTGCTAAGGACTGTCCGGTCCCTGTATGACCGGAGCAGGAGCTGTGTTGGTATTGCCGGCAGTAAGTCAGACCTGTTCCCGGTGCATGTTGGACTCCGCCATGGACATAATTTCTAGGCGCAGCCAGGGGCCGGAGGGGGTCTGGTTTGGGAACCACAGGATCTCATCTCTGCTGTTTGCAGATGATGTTTTCCTGATTGCTTCTTTGAGGCAGGACCTGCAGCAGGCACTGGGGCGGTTTGCAGCCGAGTGTGAAGTGGCTGGGATGAGAATCAGCTCCTCCAAATCCGAGGCCATGGTTCTCGACCGGAAAAAGGTGGCTTGCCCTCTCCGGGTGGGTGGTGAGTCTCTGCCTCAAGTGGAGGAGTTCAAGTATTTCGGGGTCTTGTTCACGAGTGAGGGAAGGATGGAGCGTGAGATTGACAGGCAGATCGGTGCAGCGTCTGCAGTAAAGCGGTCACTGTATTGGTCCGTTGTGGTAAAGAAGGAGCTGAGTCCAAAGGCAAAGCTCTCGATTTACCGATCAATCTACGTTCCTACAGTCACCTATGGTCATGAGCTTTGGGTAATGACCGAAAAGACAAGCGGCTGAAATGGGTTTCCTCTGTAGGGTGGCCGGGTGCACCCTTAGGGATAGGGTGAGGAGCTCAGTCACACAGGAGGAGCTCGGAGTAGAGCCGCTGCTCCTACACGTCGAGAGGAACCAGCTGAGGTGGCTCGGGCATCTGCTCAGGATTCCTCCTGGACGCCTCCCTAGGGAGGTGTTCTGGGCATGTCCCACCGGGAGGAGGCCCCGGGAAAAAGACCCAGGACACGCTGGAGGGACTATGTCTCTTGGCTGGCCTGGGAATGCCTTGGGATCCCACCGGAGGAGCTGGAGGAAGTGTTCGGAGTGAGGGACGTCTGGGAGTCCCTGCTTAGACTGCTGCCCGTGCGACCCGGCCCCGGATAAGCGGAAGAAAATGGATGGATGGATGGATGGATGGACTGATAGACTCTCCACCCCCTGTCCATCAACAGACTGTAACAACCTCTTTAATGTCTCCACTGTCCCACCTGTAATTTTCGGTTTAACCTTGTCCAGATTTTCACCCACTGTAACACCAGTAATCACACCTCGCGACACTACTCTGTAGCTACTCTGTCCTCTCCCTCTGAACTGCTCTATTCTAAAAATCTTTTACTAGACTGAGTACTGTCTCTTCTACTTCTCCACCCTATAGACGGATGCCTTTCTACCCGAGCCGCCATTCCATTTCAGGCACAAATCAGTTTATGCCAAGCGTCAGAATGGCAAAAATTCAGGGAAAGAAATTCAGAAAACAAAGTTTAAATCTGCCGCCAACATGCTCCCCTTGATCAAACGTCTGTAGTCCCTTTGACCCACTCCCAGCCCAGCGGATACACAGAGACTACAGCCCCAAACAAAACACAACATTTAATCAACATTATCAAATCAAGTACAGGCAGGAAAGACCAAACAACAACAGGAAAGGTTGGCGAGGTTTAGCTTAAGTGTTTTAGCTTGTGTTTCTGGGCTGAGGCAGTATCCATGTACTGATTGTGGAAGAATTTGCAATAATAGTAAATAGTTTGTAGGAGAGAGCATGTGCTCGGAGCAATTTTGTGCCATCTTTCAAGCAGGAAGCACAGGATGGATGTGATGTATTTAACACCACCACCAAAAATAAATAAAACATATAAAAGGAAAATAAAGACCCTTGCTTGCACAAGACAAAACATTAAATAGTTACTAAATTAAATACAAAATACAAAAATACAAAATGCTGTGTTTGTTTTTTAATTTGATTTACTGCGTAATAGAGGCTGCGGATGGATTTCTCTGTTGGTGTGCTTCCTGAACTGAAACAAAGTGACAAGGTTGTGTTAGTAAGTTAAGTATGTAAGCATATAGCCTTTGGCCCACCTAACCATAACACTGCAGTTATACAAACGTCCAGTAGATGACATTGTAAGACCATATATGAACTGAAGTGAAGCCACATGAAGTTTGGGATCCCTAGCTCTTTTGTTGCATCCAATGTATTTAACCAAAAACATGGCATTAGATTTATTCAGCTTGCAGTGTACTTACAGAAGGATGTATCTCAATAGCAAATACATTTACAAATACATGCTGTGACAGAATGTACCCATATATGTAGCCTATTAAGTTGGACTGGTACACTCCTATCATCACTGGAAACGGATGGGTGCATTTCTGCATGAAAGAAGGAAGAACATTCGAAACTTACAGTTTGCACAATAAGAATACACTTTGAAATATACTTTGATAAAATAGTAAAATAAGCATTATAAAATATAAAATCCTTTACAGTTTGTATCCAGTTTTTTAATTTGTACACATGTAGTACATTTAGTACAAGTACATTTTCAAAGGATACACAAAAATGAGATTAAATCATATCTGAAGGAGTAGTGCAAGGAACACAAATGTTCAAATCACCCCATATTCCATATTATCAACATAAAGATTTTGTGAGACAGTGAGAAGAGGAAACATAACTTTTACTCAGTAAGAGTACTGTTACACTGGTTATTGTATGTGTGTATTCTAATGTCTTGAGAAATATTTGGAGTAAAAACTTTCAGTTAGTCTTCTTTTTGTAAGGTCACTACCACTTTAATAGATCTATGGTCACTACTGAAACCACTGCCCCATCATCTCCCCTGCCCACAGACCAGCCCTGGGTCCCCTTTGCTACATCTACTTCCTCTAGGGACTCCTCAATCTTCTTTTCCTCCCCACCTTCACCCATGGCCCTTCCCAACCCTCTAGAAAGCCTCATCAGATTAGGAATTAGGATGGCTCCCCTCACATCTAACATAGTGTGATCAAGAGTTCTGGCATCAGCTATGCTGAACTCTTCCCCGTATCCACCTATCCCCCCTCGTCTTTCACCCAATCTCCCCCCTGCTCCACCTCCTCGGCCCCCACCTGGTCCCTCACCCAAACTCCACGCAGCTCCACCTCCTCGGCCCTCACCTGGTCCCTCACCCACGCTCCCCCCTGCTCCACCTCCTCAGCCCTCACCTGGTCCCTCACCCAAACTCCTCCTCCCCACCTTTCCCTGCCTTCGCCCAGAGCTGTTATCACCAAGAGCTAGGACACAGAGGGCCTCTGCTGTCTCAGGACATACAGTCATGATAAAAATAATATCATGCTGAGGCCCTGTGATGGAATTATACAGTATCTACAGTAACACAATGTAGACTGATTAACAGAAAGACAGTTAGACTGTCCAATCAGAGAATTTTAGTTCACATTCCCTGTAAAAAGATATCATCCAGTCCTACTGAAACTAATTTGAAACTTGTTGTGCTCAATGTCAGATCTTTATGTAACAAATCATTTTTAATTAATGATTTTATCTCTTCTTTTAATCTTGATTTTTTTGTTTTTAACCAAAACATGGCTTGACAAAAACACAGTTAATACAATTCTAGTGGAATCAACTCCACCCAACTTCAAATTTGATTCTGAAGCACAAGTAAACAAAGAGGGTGGAGGTGTGTATGCATTTTTTAGAGATAATTTGGGCACTCATAAGTTGCCATTTGGAGTGTTTTCATCTTTTGAGTATGTTTCCTTTAAAATGGAGCTAAAACAATCACCCTCCATACTCTACTTAGTCATATACAAATCTCCCCAGTACTGTCTGAGTTTTATTGATGATTTTACTGAAATGCTTTCAGTCGTATGCACTGCCTTCGATAGTTTAGTCATTACAGGTGATTTTAATATACATGTGGATAATGTGTTTGACAGAAACGCTAAAGAGCTCAGTTCCGTCCTTGAAACCTTTGCTCTTACTCAGCATGTCAGCAAGGCCACCCACAACAGAGGGTACACTCTAAACCTGCTCATTACAGAAGGAGTAAATGTCATGATCCGCACTGTCCGGTTCCCTGTTTTCTGTCCTACCCTGTTCCTTCCCTCCCCCATCTGCCGGAGCCGGAGCTGGGCTGAGGTTCTGGCTCCTCCCGCACCTGCAGCTCATCAGTGCAATCACGACCACCTGCTATGGATAAGAGGATCCGGGACCAGACACACAGTGCCAGATCGTCCGCGTGTTCACGTGAATACTCTAGCTTGTCTTGACTTTTGCTGTTTGCCTTTTGTATCCTGCTCATTGGGATTTTGTATGCTGTCCTCCAGATCCGGTTCTCTGGACCCTCCCATAGGAATGGGCAAAACGAAGCCTCATGAACCAGCAAAGCACTCGAAACAAATGATTCGAGGCTTCGAATCACTGTTCGAATCACGACTCTACAGTGGCCTCTGGTGGTGATGTCTCAGTATTTCTCCACAGTGGCTCAACAAAACATCCTGATCTGACATGGTTTCTAATAAAGCTTGTTCTAATAAAGTTTGTGTAAGTGTATGCAGGTGTATGTTACGAATTAATTTGTGTAAATAAAATTAAATGAAGCTATGCATTAATCAGATTTCAAGGTTTTTATTCAAAAATAATTTTTTTTCGGCAGTGGAGGGGTGCAAGCGGTTTCTTTTTTGTTTAATACCTCCCCTCCTTTTGAAAAGACTCGTTTACATGGAACACTGGTTGCAGGTATGCCCAGAAACTTTTTTGACAGTTTGTATAAATTAGGAAAAATAACTGCCCTCTCTTTCCAATAGAGAAGTGGGTCCGCGGTGCGGGGAATAAACGGGTCTTGCAAATATTTTCCTACTTCAATTGTGACATCTGCAGTTATGCTGTGGGTGGTGGTCTTGTTTTTTACTTTTTGGTCAAATAGAGACCAAAGACTGTCTTCTGCTGTGGAGGATGATGATGATGATGGAGGTGATGATGATGCTGCCAGTGAGATTTGAGGTTCTAAAAAATAATGAAATGAAATTAAAAAGTGTTCACAATAAATGTTGACACAGGTGCACTGCTTTGTGGTTCGTTGAAATCCCTGTCAATCAAACTTTGGTTTCGAGACGTGAGCCCTCTTAGTGAAACGAGTTCAAAACGGCAGTGTTTCATGAACCACTTGAGTGACGTCACGCGTTTCATGAGACGTCTAAGTCACGTGACCAGTGTTTTGACTCACGTTTTGGAACGCTGCTTCGAAGCGCATGCGCTTCGAAGCTTTGAAGCAGTGTCGAAAAGCGTGTTTCAAAACTGCCATCACTACCCTCCCGGCTCCTGCGTTCCCGGTTCCGTTCCTGCTAGTGATGGTGAAACCGAAACCTCATGAAACACTAAACTAGTGATGGTGAAACCGAAACCTCATGAAACACTGAACCACTTTGACACAACTGCACTGAAAATGACACACTGCTTCGAATCAAACTTGTCCACATAATCACTAACTTGAATGGATTTTAGTGGTAATGCTGTGTTTTTGTCTGCACAAGACATTATTGTACATGTACTGTATATAGAATTGTAATGTAAGTTGTATAGTATTGAAATGTAGTTTCTCATGAATGTATAATGTTTAGCTTATTAAGGTGTAGGCTGTGATTATAGGTAGATGTGGTGTATGAGTAGACTGTATTGTGAATGTATGTACTGTAAGTTTGTGAGAGATCTGGTGATCTGAGGGCAGTGGTCTATGGATGAGTTTTAAGATATGAAAGAGGGTTTGTATTTTGTACTTTGTATTTTGTACGTATTGTTTTTATAAGCTGTGGTTTGGCTGGGTGTTTTTTTTTTTCTAGCAAGGGACAAAGGATGAAAATTAGCACTGGCTATAATCCTGCATATTTACAGGTGTGGGATTCGTTCCCCCCTCCCCAAACCGCCACCTTAACGTGGTGGAGGGGTTTGAGCACCCAAATGATCCTGGGAGCTATGTTGTCGGGGGCTCCATGCCCCTGGTAGGGTCCCCCATGGCAAACAGGTCCTTGGAGACGGGTCTGACTAAGAGCGGTTCAGAAGCCCCCATGAAGAGTAATACAACAAGGCCAGTTACGTCGCCCGGACTGGCGTTACCGGGGCCCCACCCTGGAGCCAGGCCTGGGGTGGGTGCTCGGCAGCGAGCGCCTGGTGGCCGGCCCTTTCCCCACGGGGCCCGGCCGGGCCCAGCCCGAAGGACCGACATGGGGCCGTCCTCCCGTGGACCCACCACCTGCGAGAGGAGCCATGAGGGGCGGGTGCTGAGAGATCTGGGCGGCAGTCGAAGGCGGGGACCTCGACGACCGGATCTCCAGACATGGAGACTAGCTCTGGGGACATGGAATGTCACCTCGCTGGGGGGGAAGGAGCCTGAGCTTGTGCGGGAGGTTGAGCATTACCGGCTAGATATAGTCGGCCTCACCTCCACGCACAGCTTGGGCTCTGGAACGCAACTCCTTGAGAGGGGTTGGACTCTCCATTTCTCTGGCGTTGCCCGCGGGGAGCGGCGGCGAGCTGGTGTGGGCTTCAGGCACTTCAGGAGGAGTGTGGTTTTCGTCCTGGTCGCGGAACACTGGACCAGCTCTATACTCTCCATCGGGTCCTTGAGGGTTCATGGGAGTATGCCCAACCAGTCCACATGTGTTTTGTGGATCTGGAGAAGGCATTCGACCGTGTCCATCATGGTGTCCTTTGGGGGGTGCTCTGGGAGTATGGGGTCCGGGGCTCTTTGCTAAGGGCTGTCCGGTCCCTGTATGACCAGAGCAGGAGCTGTGTTCGCATTGCCGGCAGTAAGTCAGACCTGTTCCCGGTGCATGTTGGACTCCACCAGGGCTGCCCTTTGTCACCGATTCTGTTCATTATATTTATGGACAGAATTTCTAGGTGCAGTCAGGGGCCGGAGGGGGTCTGGTTTGGGAACCACAGGATTTCATCTCTGCTGTTTGCAGATGATGTTGTCCTGATGGCTTCTTCGAGCCAGGACCTGCAGCAGGCACTGGGGTGGTTTGCAGCCGAGTGTGAAGCGGCTGGGATGAGAATCAGCTCCTCCAAATCCGAGGCCATGGTTCTCGACCGGAAAAAGGTGGTTTGCTCTCTCCGGGTGGGTGGTGAGTCTCTGCCTCAAGTGGAGGAGTTCAGGTATCTCGGCGTCTTGTTCACGAGTGAGGGAAGGATGGAGCGTGAGATTGACAGGCGGATCGGTGCAGCGTCTGCAGTGATGCGGTCGCTGTATCGGTCCATTGTGGTGAAGAAGGAGCTGAGCCCAAAGGCGAAGCTCTCGATGTACCGGTCAATCTACGTTCCTACCGTCACCTATGGTCATGAGCTCTGGATAATGACCGAAAGGACAAGGTCGCGGATACAAGCCGCCGAAATGGGTTTCCTCCGCAGGGTGGCTGGGCGCACCCTTAGGGATAGAGTGAGGAGCTCGGTCACCCGGGAGGAGCTCGGAGTAGAGCCGCTGCTTCTACACGTCGAGAGGAACCAGTTGAGGTGGCTCGGGCATCTGCTTAGGATGCCTCCTGGACGCCTTCCTAGGGAGGTGTTCTGGGCATGTCCTACCGGGAGGAGGCCCCGGGGAAGACCCAGGACACGCTGGAGGGACTATGTCTCTCAGCTGGCCTGGGAACGCCTTGGGGTCCCACCGGAGGAGCTGGAGGATGTGTCCGGGGTGAGGGAAGTCTGGGAGTCCCTGCTTAGACTGCTGCCCGCGCGACCCGGCCCCAGATAAGCGGAAGAAAATGGATGGATGGATGGGATTCGTTCCCCATGCCTCCGTTCTTAATATGCATTGTCCCTTCATTAAATAATAAACAAACAAACAAACAAATAATCATTTGACACAGTCAGAAGAGCGACATCTGCTGGATTTGTCTGTGTATTGCATTTGTGTGGATGTGACGTAAAGCTTTTGTGAACCTCGCTTACCTCCTTCATCTAACCCACATTCCCCTTTCTGTGACTTTTATCTGGATGAATTTTATCACTTCCATCTTATTTTTATTCTCTTATAACTTATGTTTATTATGAAATTGTTTTACATTATTTTGTGTCAACTTGTGTTTAAATTAAGGTGCTTTTCCCACTTTGGCGCAACTCATGTTTTTAAATGTGCTATACCAATAAAATGGCTACTTTCTAATAAAAAAAATAAAAAAAAAATTTCAAACTGGTGTCTTTGTGTCCTATATTTATATATATGTATTAGTTGTACTCTGACTTGGCCAACTAAAGAGTTTGCAGCTACAGAGGCATTTTGGAAAAAATGGAGAATAAAATGATGTGGTTAAGCAACTGGGATAGTGATTGTGCAACTGTAGTTTTTCTGAAATTGGAGCATTTTTGGAAAAGGTGTCGGGGGTGTGAGTGGGGGAAATGTGAGATAAAGTATTTGTAAAGTTTTAGAGATTTTTATTCAAAAGAAGAATAATTTTAACTGTGTTTAGTTTTAATCTGCTCCTCTTCTGGTTTACTACCTCTCCATCTTTGGAGAAGACCTGCTCACATGGCACTGATGTTGCAGGCATGTGCAAATAGTCTTTTGACAGCAGGTAAAGGTGAGGATATATGTTTTGTCTTCCTGACCAATAATTGAGGGGGTCTTCTCCTCTGGAGAGGTAGGCCTCTGATAAATATTGCTGAACTCCAACAGTGGCATCAGCTGTGGCACTGTTGGATCCTTGGGTTGCACCTAAAACAGAGAAAAAGAGACCAAATTAACCAATGCTAATTATTTAAAATGCTACAAAACAAACAAAAAAAGTGAATACAAACCAACACGACTGTCCAGAAGATTCCACAGACTGTCACTTTCCTCCGCTCCTGCAAGTTCAAGTGGTTCTCCTGATCCTGACTGTTTAAGTGGATATCATACAATTTGTTGTATTTTGTTCCACATAACAATGTAAAAAAAACAAAAAACAATGAGAATATAATGCCTGTGAACCTGATGGTGTTGCTCTCTCAGTCGTCATAAGTCTGGCACATTCAGATGTTATTTTGGCAACAGCATCTTGTGCGCATGTTTGACTCCCAAAAGCCAAAGTTTTTGGGTCCAGCACAGTAGCCATGGCCAAAACACGCACATTTTCAACACTGCATCTTGTGCTGACAAAGTGTTGCAGGTGTTGTGTCAATGTTGCTGCAGTTGGGCTTTTCAGAGTGGCAGACTTGGCCAAATGTTTGTGCTGAACCATTCTTATTATTGGTATAACTTTTGAAGCCGATACAATTTTCTCTGATGCAAGCTCATTAGAAGCAAGATTAACTGGTCCAAGAACTTCTAAGCATTCATTCATGATCTCATAATAACTGCAAGAGAGGGGAGATAAATCAGTCTCAAGAGAAGCGAGTGCTACTCCAACTGGCTCACGCTGTTCATACAGTCATTGTAGCATTAAAAAGGTTGAATTCCACCTTGTTCCAACTTCTTGAATTAATTTGTGTGGTGGCTTGTTTAGCTGTGTCTGGAGTTCTCCAAGTTTTTCTTTTGCTTTGACACTTGTTTTTAAAGAAAGTCACAGTTTTCCTGGCTTTGAGTCATGCTGGGGTTTGCTCTAGTGCCTTTTTCACTACTAAATTGAAACTGTGGGTAAAACATGGCACATTTCTGACCCCAAGGAGCTTGGCACACAGTAGCATATTGGAAGCATTGTCTGTTATAAGACAATGAACCTTGTGTCTTAAACCCCATGTGTCCAGCTGTAATGCCATTGCATCTTTTAAGTTTTCTGCAGTGTGAGCTTGACCCAAATGGCCCACACCAAGCAGAACGCTTGATAGCTTCATGCTATCATCCACATTGTGGCAGATGATCGCAAGATAGGCATCCATGTTAATAGAGGTCCACATGTCTGCAGTGATACTGACAGATTGTGCCTTCTCAAGGTCCTTTATGGTCTGCTCTTTGGCTTCTTTATATTTCTTTTCAATCATTGCCCTTACAGCCTGACGGGTGGGCAGGACATAGCATGGGTCAAGTTTTTTGACAAAGGCCCTGAAGCCTTTATTCTCCACCATTTTGAAAGGCTGAACATCTGTGACGATCATTTCAATGAGTGACTCGTCCAACTCAGACTGGCGACCTTAAAAATAATAATATGGAAATGAATTGGACATTAAAATGATGTAACATTTTGTCTGTGTGTATACTGAAGCATGTTATTACCCACATAAATAAACAGGCTTACCTTGCTGGTTTGTTGCACCACCAGGAGTAGGACCAACAGCAGCAGCCACTGCAGTTGGAGTTGTCTCCGGGTGTTTGGTGCGCAAATGTCGCAGCATTGATGAAGTGTTGCTGCTGTATGTCAGCTCTTGAGCACAAATCAAACACTTGACTTTATTCTCAGTCAAAGTGCTCTCATGCATATGACCTTGCTCTTTTTGGTGGCAATAGCTGTCCCTCCATATCTCTTCCTTACTGTCTCACTCACACTCTCTTTCAGCCACTCAAACTCACTCTCAAGACTTATCTACCACTTACCTATATCACTTACCTATATCACTTACCTAAAACTATGACTGTGTATTATATAGGCCTAGGTGTATGTTGATGTGAATCTGTGTATCTTGTAAGTGTTATGTAATATGTCACCAAGTGTATATAAATGTATCTGTACTAGATGTAATCTATTCTTACCTGTTGTATCTTACCTGCTTTAATATAAACGTTCCCTTATTGAATAACTACTATAGTGTTAGAAATGCCGTCAACAAAATCTCCTCCTCTCAAAACCCACAATTCTTGGGGGGATTCAGACTCTTTTAAAGCTCTGACACAATTACAAGCCACCCCCATCAAAATTCCCGCAAAGCAGCTTGAAACTGGAGCTCGACACGTATCTTTGACACTTCTGACGTAACGAGGCCTCGGTTTGGCTGGTCACGTGATTTTTGGCGTGGTGAAGCGCGTATCAAAACAACACTTGGCGACACTTCCGCTTCATAGGGTCGGTACAGTGTCGAGCTGAGAGGCTCGAGCGTAACATCTCTAGTTCCTGCTCTGCTTCTCCGACCTGGTACAGTCTTGTCTCGCCCTGTTTCCTGCACTCTGCATCTCTGGACCCCGCTCTGCACCCTGCTCCCTGTCCTGACTCTGGTCGCCCTGTCTCCGTCCCTGCTCTCCTTGCTCCCGGACCTCGGCTCTCGCTCCGCCCTGGCGCTGCCCACACTGTCAGCTCCGCTGAGCCGCCTGCTTCGCCCCTGGATCCTGACCCGCACCCCAGCTCCTGTTCCCCGCCAGCTTTACCCACGTTTTTGAACTATATTTCACATTCTGTAAATAAACACTGTAAATCTTTCCCGAGTCCTGCACTGTTTGGTCCGTTTTGCCTGCCTTTACAACAGTAAATATTTCAAATGTCAATGTGGATGTTGCTCTGTCTGATCATTTCTGTGTCTTTTTTTAACTGTCTGTTATTCCCAAACCACCAGCTGGTCCTGCAGTTGCTCAAAGGAGACACATAAATGATAACACAGGTGCACTGTTCATGGAAATGATTCACTTTCAAAATGCCTCATGTTCTAATGTTGAGGATTTGTTGAACTCTGACTTCAAGTGTTTTGAATGTTCTGGACACCATTGCCCCGATGAAGGTTAAAATGGTTAAAAATAAGCAGAAAAAGGGAGTGCCGGAGGGCCGAATGGGAATGTTGGAAGTCAAAGCTCCAGGTTCATTATGAGGGTTACGGAGAAAAGATGCACACGTACAACCACAGTTTATGTAAAACAAGGGAGAGGTATTTTTCTGACATTATTGGAAGTTGTAGTAGCAGTAGTAAACAGATTAAGAACCCCCCTCCCTGTGAGCTGACTCACTTTGCATCTGTAACTGACAAAACTGTCCAAGAGATTGTCACCAGTCTGAGTTCATCTACATGCTGCCACAATAAATTTCTAAAGTCTATGCTCAACAGTTTGCATAGTTAACATGTCACTTCAATCTGGAACATTCCCTAGAGCAGGGGTCGGCAACCCTTAACACGCAAAGAGCCATTTGGACCCAGTTTCCACAGAAAATAAAACACTGGGAGCCGCAAATACTTTTTGCCATCTAAAATGAAGATAACACTGTATATAATAATGATAATAATGTAACGGAATAATGTAGGTTTTATGTTCACGGAGCGGCCTTCTACACATGGCAGATAAATATCGCAAAAGTAAGTTAAGTGCATAAAAAATACAACCCACTATGCCGCACTTGTTTCTTTGGGATGAGGTGGTCCCATCGAGGAGTGATGAGAGACAATGACACCCGCAGTGTGATTATGTCTAGTCTGCTCCCCAATTTCTTTCTATAGTTCAAATGACTTGACATTGTATATTACACATTTCCATCAGCACCAAGAAAGTTTACCACATTGGTCATGCACCACCAAAGGGGTGGGATTATGACATGCCCTCTGTTGCCCTCCTACATCTCTCTTACCCTTTCTTTCTTTTCCCTGCCTCTTTCTGTCACACCGCCTCTCACCTTGCCCCTCTCTCTCACCTTGGCCAGTCACGATAGTATACTGACTTATTTTTCAATATATGATTGGTTGAACAGTAATTTTTCAGACTCAATAATTATCACGTTTACATTGTCGTTGAACTAGGAGAGCCTTATTTTTGTAGTATGACACCTATGGGAGCATTGGACCTGTAGCTTATTGAATAATGAACATTTATGACACATTATGGGAATTATTATGATCGGGGGAGAACCAAATATATTAAAGAGAGCACAAGAGTCGAATGAGTTACAAAAAAATGTAATTGTCCCCACTTCCTATTTGCACAGCAAAAATTGCGTTGATATCTTTTGTAGAATAAAATGCGATTGAGGCCATAAAAAATGAAAACGCCTATAACTTTAGTTTGCAAGGACCCAAACTTTAAAATGTATGTTGTACAGGTTCCCATACCCTATTTTCACAGCAGATAGATGTCTATTGTGTTTTTTTCACAATTTAACTTTTTAAGTTCTTGGTGCCTATGGGAAATTCCATTGAATTCCACCTAAAGTCATATGAGTGCCCTCAACACACCAACTTAGTTATGAATAAGCTTCCTGCTGGATTCTACTCATTTTACTTGAGAAGCACCCCCAATGTGTGAAAGCACTGTTCTCATCACTTATATGATATTATTGTGAAGTTGGTCTAAAAGAGCTGTTCAGCTCTTGAAAATGTGTTTGGGGCAGTAAAAAATTAAAACGCCTGGTCTTGGAAGCTGCTGAAATCTGTACTAGACATCACAGTGACACCTCGGACCAGGAACTGTTCTTGATCAATAAGTATGGTTTTATTCTTCTGTAAGCATAAATGTAGGTAAAATGTAGGATCCATAAACATTAGCATCCATTTACCTCCTGCTCACTGGGGAGGTGCACTTTTGGTTAGGTTTTTGGATCAGACTTTACGTGGTCTCTCTACTTATGTAATGGCACAGTGTCTGATTACTGTAGTTGCAGGCAGTATGGGCCAGAGTAAAACCAGTATACAGATAAAAAATGGTGAAAGAATAAGCTCAGAATAAGGCATATATAATGGCAAATAAACACTATTCTTTCTTTTACAGGCAAAATTACTTGGACCCTGACTGGGAACCAGACAGTGAAGGTTTGGCTGAGGTCCATGTGTAAATGGGTGTAAGTGAGTGAGTAAGTGAGTTTATTATTATTATTTTTTTTATTAATTCAATGTATTGTGAGTGAATTTGTGATTGTATGAGACACATTAGGCAAATACAATGTTGGAATGCAGTTAGTTGCAAGGTGTGAAAATTTCCAACTTCTGAGGGTGAGAGGCAAGTGTAAGTAGTGTGTGAATTTTAAATGCATCAGGAATAGTACAGTAAATCTGTACAGTAGAATTTACTGTTCATAAATAATTTATATTACTGCAGTATGTTCTTGTTTTCATTTTAGACTGACTTCAGAGCCGCAGCTTAACTTGAACCAGGCACTTTCTCCTCACAGATTCCTCGGACAGACACAACAGCAAAAAGAGACAGAGGAAGGGGCTGTGCTGCAAAACAGTCTTCACCTTCAGAGGGAAGTTGGAATGGCACTGTTGCTGCCAGTGTCACACCTAGCCCCCTCCGTTTTGTTCAACATGTACTCCCGGGCCCCAAGTTATGCAAAGTAATGCACAGGTTTCCCGTGCAAAGTGTACAAATGCAACAAAGGCAATTTCACCAAAATGGCCTGGAATTAAAAGAGTTTAATCTTATTTTACAGGTCACATCTGTCGAGAGGAATCCCTTCTCACAGTATTAAAAATAATACTAATTGATACAAAAACTATTATGGAAACTAGATACTCATTTGAACAGCTAGCGATACTAAAAAAAAAAATAAAAAAAAAAAAAACATTGACAGGACAGAAATGAACCTTTCCTGAATATATTTATAATGATGTTGAGCTGTATCTTCCACAAGACACATAGACTAGTATACACACACACACAAACACACACACATACTCACACTCTCATGGACCACTATGGACCCTACCTGGACCACTGAGGGATTATACAGATATAAAGCCACATCAGAATCAGAATCAGAATCCTTTTATTGCCATCGTTTGTGAACACAGTTCACAAACTAGGAACTTACTTCGGTGATAAAATGCAACATAAAACACACTGAATTAATACAAATACAAATAAGGGCATGCACGAAGTTAATAAAGATATGCTTAAAAAATAAAATAAAATACTTAAAGGTAGAAAATATATACAACAGCAGCATCAGAACAACAGTGCAAACATGACTTATTAAAGTGACCGGTGTCATAAAGTGTCCACTTTTGTGCAAATATTATAAAATGTTCATGAGACAAACGGCAGAGAGGTTCTGGTCCCAGTGGACCGTAGCCTCCTGCCAGAAGGAAGTGGCTCAAATAGTCCATGCCTAGGGTGAGAAGTGTCAGCTGCTATACGGCCTGCTCGCCCCCGAATCCTGGAGACGTACAGGTCCTGTAGCGATGGAAGGCTGCAGCCAATCAGAATCAGAATCAGAATCAGAATCAGAATCAGAATCACTTTTATTGATCCCCGAAGGGAAATTCTCTTAGTTACCAGATGCCACAACCACAGGATAGAATTTAGGAATAAAAATAAAAAGTCATTTAAATAAGAATAAAATTTGTGCAATAAGAATAAAGTGTCATGCAATAAGAAATAAAGTGTCAGTGTTAAACAAAATAAATAAATAGATCACCTCACAAAAACACACACTATTTACATCTATGTACAAAGTGGAATATTGGAGTATTGAAGTGTTTGGTTAGAGAACGGAGTTTAACAGTTTGATGGCGACAGGCAGGAAAGATTTCCTGTGTCTCTCAGTGGAGCAGCGTGGCAGTAACAGTCTGTGGCTGAATACTTCACAATACAATCACCTTCTCAGCAGAGCGCACAATGCGCTGCAGTCTCTGTCTGTCCCTGGCAGTGGCCCCAGCGAACCACACAGTGATGGAGGAGGTGAGGATGGATTCAGTGATGGCTGTGTAAAACTGAACCATCCTCTGGACCGACAGCTTGCCTTTCCTCAGCTGCCGCAGGTAGAACATCCTGTTTCTTGATGAGGGAGCTGATGGTCGGCTCCCACTTGAGATCCTGGGTGATGCAGGTGCCCAGGAAGCGGAAAGAGTCCACAGTGGTGATGGGGGAGTCCGTCAGGGTGAGGGGAGGCAGGGGGGCTGTGACTTTCCTGAAGTCCACAATCATCTCTACTGTCTTCATGGGAATAGAAAAGAAAATACTACATTTAATGTGGAAAATCGCTTTCTGCTGTCTAAAGAAAGAGTGTTTTTATTATTATTATTATTATTATTATTATTATTATTATTATTATTATTATTATCTTTGTGGTATCATTTATTGAGTCTATTCCTTAGTATCAAAATGGAATTTGAAATTTTTGTTTGGACGTAGCACTATATGTGTCCTGGCTAGAGGTATAACGGTTCAAATGTAAATATGAATCCATACTGAAACAGTGATAAATATTTGCTCAAAGACACAAAGACGACCAGTGATGTAACATAATTTATATTTATTTTCTTTTGAACAAAATGTTCATAAATGTCTTCGTCTTTACGTCCAAAAGATCATGTCGTGGGACGTTTTTACAAAGAAGTCTCCGAGAGTTTGTAGAAAAGAAACCAGAGTAAATCAGAGCAAACTAAAGCTGTCTATGTGAAGGTGACATTAGAATCTGTCTGTTACATAGAGCTCTTCATCGTTTCACATCCTTGTCTTCACCACAGCACAAAGAAATGGACTCAGGTATGAAACGTAAACATGTGGACAGAGAGAGACACGGATTTTATAACATTAAACCAAATAACTAGACCACAGCTGGTGTTGGGACAGTCTGCACCCCGGTTCAGATGGAGGGACTGCTTTTACACATTTTTTATTTATTTTTTTTATTTGAGAAAGTTTAATTGACAAATAATAAACTTAAATCAGACCTATTCTGGAAACTGGACTTTTCAGCGCTTTTAACCATGTTATAGTTGTTTCCTTCTCACTTGTACATGTGTGTATTCAGTGATTCATGCATGTTGGAGTAATCTTTAATTGCTTATTTACAAGATGCCATTTTGCCGATCTACCCGTTTTCACCTCCACCGGTACATGCCCACTGTGACGCTAGTGTGACATGCAGCTATCCATAGGGGGTGCCGACAGCATGTAGCACTTTGTTGCGATGACGTTTACTGCGACATCAGCTCCCATTGGACACCCTAGTTTTCTAATGCGGAAGCCAGAGGACTTGTTTCTTTTATTAAGTTGCTTTACCTCCATTTAAAATGTGCAAATTATAACATAATGATCCAAGGGTCAAGAGTTTAACTATAGAGCAGACACAAGCAGTATGTCTGCCTTAAAGGACCTGTACCTGATTTCAAACTATGAGCCAGAAACATGTTTTAGAACTTTTTGCTGTGTTACTGTGATGTTGCTGTTATTACCATGACACAGGAACAGCTGCCTGGGATAGCATCAGGCAGTTGGTTTCCCATGATTCTTAGCAACGGTGTGCCTGATTTGATGAAAAAGTGGTGAGTAAAGAGCATTTATCTTGACAAGATCAGGTACAGGCCCAAACGTTTTTGTGACATAGGTAACTGTTGTCACTGAAACAGAGGGTATTTTACTGGTATGGGATATTAAAGAGGGGGTATTTGACTTCTATGGGGTATTAAAGAGGGGGTATTTACTTCTATGGGGTGTTAAAGAGGGGGTATTTTACTTCTATGGGGTAGTAAAGAGGTTGCATTTTACTTCTATGTGGTATTGAGTGCTAACACATATTTAGATCACCATGTTTCCTTTTATTGTTTTGAAAATGCTATATTCACTGAAAACAACGTGTTAACGTGTTTTATAAGTTTCATTTTTGTTTTTGATGCTCTGAGACTCCCCTCCCTCTGCTCTCTGCACTAAGTCACTCCCCCTTCAGAGTGCTATCACAACACAATCAGCTGCATCCGACTAATGAAACTACAGCACATCACATCAGGTTTGTCAAGTTGCTGTGTACAATTTTGTATCATGTTTTTGTATATTTATGGAGAATTGTCATCTGGGAGCATAGGTGAGACCTGTAGGAGGAGCTTTGTACAGAATCTTACAGCTAACAGTAAGTAGGTGTCAAGATCCCAGTTTGCCCTGTGTTTTGGTGCTGTGTTTTTCCCCTTCCCTTCTGTGCCTGAGCCTGGAGCTGAGATTCTGGGTCTTTCCATACACGCCTGCAACCCATCCACAATCAAGTTGCATCTGGGGAGGACAAAGGGACCGAGGACTTGATACTCAGTGCCAGATCGTCCGTGTATCCTCTGTGGTACTGCTCTGCTTGGCTCAGTCTTGTTTTGCATTTATGACTTCACCGCTCAGTTGGCTATCTTTTGTTCTTCACCAGATCCCACTCCCTGAAACTACACAGCACCTCCAACCCAGCTCTCTATGACCAGTACAAACATCTCAGCCTCTTACTCAGTTTACCTTGACCGGTACGGACTTCCTAGGCTCCTACCCCGCTACCCGTGACCCACTCGAAGACTACAGCATATGACACCGCTCTCAACTGTCTGCTCCGTCAACCTTCATTTGCATTTCCTTGACTGTAAATAAACTTTGTTTAAACTTTTCACCCGAGACTGAATCTTTGGTTCCTCTGTCAGTCGTTACGACAGGATGGTTTGCACAGGGCCTGGGAGAGATTGCTGAAATACTCAAACATGCATGGATAGAATGTAAAACTTCTTTAGGCACATTTTTGATGAGGGAACAATGTTATAACATGGTAGCTATATATATATATATATATATATATATATATATATATATATATATATATATATATATATATATATATATATATATATATATGATATAAAATTATACTGACACTTTCAAACTAAGCTCATTCAATCTGTGTTCTTTTTCAGTTTTGATCATAATTCATACTTCTTATATTAGTGGCCACGTATACTAAATATTTACTTAAGTCCTTACAACACATTTTCATGTTTTTCTAATTCTGATTTGATTTGCTGTGATAGTACCTGTACAAGTACAAGTTTTGGCCCTTGTTTACTTTATGGTTGCACAGTTACCTCTGCAATTACCTCTATGTACGTCACATCTGCTGCTGTGTCCAACCAGGAAGTAAAACTGTAAAACTTGAAAGAAAAATATGGGTAAGATCTTGAAATATAAAGATATTAACTATGTTTTAGTGAAATCAGGATTGTAACCTGCCATATGCACTTTAAAGTTTATTTAGTCACAACACCAGCTTTGGGGGCAGACAGTAAAGTGTGATCTTCTGAATTGATCTATTATAGAACACAGAACGTCACCTAAGCATAACTCTATAAAAAGCTAGAGTGGACCTGTCTGTTCATGTCTGCTCATGTCTGCTTTTGTCTGAACTATCCATGTTGATAAGCTTTTATATATTTCATTTATTATTTTCAAGCATTAATTCTTTATATAGCCTGTATTTATATGCTAGGCTATTGTCAGCTTTAGTCCCCATGTTGGTGAGGAAAGTTTAAAATTTGAATTTTTCATAGCTAAAACAAATCATTTATTTAAAGAGGGGGTATTTGACTTCTATGGAGTATTAACTCTAACACAACATTTAGATCACCATGTTACATTTTATTGTTTTGAAAATGCTATATTTTCCCAAAACAACATATTAACATGTTTTATAAGTTTCACTTTTGTTTTTGACGCTCTGAGTCTCCCCTCCCTTTGATCTCCACGCTAAGTCACTCCCCCTTCAGAGCACTATCACAACACAATCAGCTGCATCCCACTAATGAAACTATTGCACATCACATTAGGTTTATCAAGTTACTGTGTACAGTTTTGTATCATTTTTGTATATTTATTGAGAAGTGTCATGTGGAGCAGGCTTGTGGGCGGAGCCATGTACAGGATCATACTGCTAACCGTAAGAAGAGATCACTAGATTACTCAAACATGCATAACATGGATGACATCTAAAACCTCTTCAAGGATGTTTCTGATATGGGAACAATATTATAACATGCTAGAAAACAAAACAAAAAAAAGTTTGTATAATACCCCCTCTTTAAACATATACCATTTTAATCAACAATTTATTTCTTATTTTTGTTTGTTAAATTGAAATTACTGTAATGAATTATGAATTAAGTTTTGAGGTCATGTAAACCTTTTTTCGTACATTTAAAACTATGGTCCTTGTAAATAGGACCATAGTCCTTAAATAGCAAGATATGGCCCCCCACCACCCCTACCACCCCAAAATGATGTAGGCATCTTACATTTTGTAGGGATGCACCGATCTATCCAGTGATGTCAAAGTATCTGCTGATCCCCGATATCAACCAATACCAGCACAGAGACTGAAAATATAGCTTTGAAAAAGTATAACAAGGTGCCAACATTGTTCAGTAAATCGTGTTATTGCACAACTGTATAAAGGATACTGACTGAACCGATCCAATACCAGTATTGTATCGGTGCATCCCTAACATTTTGAACTTTTACTTTACCTTCTCTGTTCTTAAATGGGTTAAATAATGTAAATAGTACCTTAACAACTACATCCCAGTAAAAATGAACAAAAAAGACACATTTAAAGACGTAAATACTCTTATGAGACAAAGACGTAACCTGTTTGGCACCGCAGCAAAAACATTGCAAATAAATCTGAACTTTTGGGATGGTTTCTGTGACAGAGTCTGGGGTAAAAGGAGGGCTAGAAAATATGGAGTGGAATCCATCCCAAAGAGCAGGAGTCTCAGATCCATGGTGACCAGAAGAGAGACAGAGTTTATGAGGAGAGAGGAGGAGCCAAGTGACACGATGACAACAGGCCAAAACTGCTCTAATGTACACAGAAATTATAATTTGACAAATAAAAATGAAAACACCTTTATTTGGGCTGAACTCATGTTTAAAGTTTCGGACAAAATATGATTTGTGTGTAAACTGTTGCCAAACTTTTGGGTAAAATAATTGTCTTGTCATCAGAATCTCTAAATAGAACCCTCTACTTCTTGTATTTTTCCAACATATTTTTGAACCTTTCTTCATAAATTGCTTCTTAATTTGTGTAAAACTATAATTTATATTTAAAACAGGTATAATTCCACCAAATGAAGTCAAAATTAAGGAACCTCAAACCCATACAGACTTTAACTTAATAAACTTCAGTTCAAGTATTTGCTCCAATTTTGAAATCCAAAATAAATAAATCCATGGTATGTTGTCGTTTAACTGAGCTTCTCTGTGTGGTGAGCACTGGTTTGGTTGTGGGTCTACTTCCCGGAGCAAGTGGGGCATTTCTGTGTGGAGTTTGCATGTTCTCCCTGTGTCGGTCCTCCTGAAACATCGTGTTTAGCTCCTGTCTGCTCCCATCACTGCTCCTGTCTACTCCTGTCACTGCTCATGTCACTGCTCCTGTCTGCTCCCGTCACTGCTCCTGTCTACTCCTGTCACTGCTCCTGTTGTCACTGCTCCTGTCACTGCTCTTATCGGCTCCTCTCAACCATGGCTCCTTTCCTCCACAGTCCCTCTTCATTCTCCTCTTCCTCCTTCTCCCCTTTCTGGTCTGAGCATGAGCATTGAAACTCTTATGTGTAAATGGTGATGTGATTCAGTCCTCGTTGGCCCCGCCCTCCTCCCCTGTGGCCCACAGCAGCGTTGCATTGTGGGAGAGGAGAAGGACTGAGTGCAGGATGACGAGCACCAGCAGGGGGCAGAGTTTGAGGCGGGGCGACGCAGAGCTCAGCCACGCCCCCTGGTGCTCACAGGAAGGAGAGGCAGTCCTTTGTAGTGTCGCATGTGAGCTGGGGAGGGGGGAGGGAGGGGGAGAGGGGGGGTCCCATCGCACGTCACAGCAGCGCGCCTCCGAGTCCGACACCAGACCTTATAGAGAGAAAAGCATATAAACACACTAAAGCCCTGGTTTAGACCTGGTTTAGTCCAATTTTAGTCATGGTTTAGTCCTAGTTTAGTCCAGTCTTAGTGCTGGTTTAGTCCTGGTTTAGCCCTGGTTCAGTCCTGCTTTAGTCCTGGTTTAGTTCCAGTTCCATCCTGGTTCAGTCCTGGTTTAGTCCTGGTTCAGTCCTGGTTCAGTCTTCGTTCAGTCCTGGTTTAGTCCTGGTTTAGTCCTGATTTAGTCCTGGTTTAGTCCTGGTTTAGTCCTGGCTTAATCCTGGTTTAGTCCTGGTTCAGTCCTGGTTCACTCCTGGTTCAGTCCAGATTCAGTCCTGGGTTAGTCCTGGTTCAGTCCTGGATCAGTCCTGGTTTAGTCCTGTTTAGTCCTTGTTCCATCCTGGTTCAGTCCTGGCTTAGTCCTGGTTCAGTCCTGGTTCAATCCTGATTCAGACCTGGATCAGTCCTGGTTTAGTCCTGTTTAGTCCTGGCTCCATCCTGTTTAGTCCTGGTTCAATCCTTGTTCAGTCCTGTTTCAATCCTGGTTCAGTCTTTGTTCAGTCCTGGCTTAGTTCTGGTTTTGTAATGGTTCAGTCCTGATTTAGTCCAGAATTAGTCCTGATTTAGCCCTGGTTTAATCCTAGTTTAGTCCTGGTTAAGTCCTGGCTTAGTCCTGGTTCAGTCCTGGTTCAGTCCTGGTTCAGTCCTGGTTTAGTCCTGTTTAGTCCTGGTTTGATCTTGGTTCAGTCCTGGATCAGTCCTGGTTTAGTCCTGGTTTAGCCCTGGCACAGTCCTTGTTCAGTCCTGGATCAGTCCTGGTTTAGTCCTGGTTTAGTCCTGGTTTAGTTCTGTTTAGTCCTTGTTTAGTCCTGGATCAATCCTGGTTCAGTCTTGGTTCAGTCCTGGTTTAGTCCTGGTTTAGTCCTGGTTTAGTGCTGGTTTAGCCCTATGTAGTCCTGGTTCAATCCTGGTTCAGTCCTGGTTCAGTTCTGGTTTAGTCCTGGTTCAGTTCTGGTTCAGTCCTGGATCAGTCCTGGTTTAGTCCTGCCTTAGTCCTAGTTTAATCCTAGTTTAGTCCTGGTTTAGTACCTGTACAGATGAAGCTGGGACTGCCCCCGTGGATCAGGTCTTCGTTGTCGGGCAGGATAAAAGGACAGCTCTGTTGGACTTGCAGACAGCTGGTGCCACAGGGTACAGTCTGACCACACGATGGGGAGGTGTCCGGGAAGAACTGCGCACACAGCCACCACTTGTACGCCATCTGGTGGACACACATAGCAAACGCACATAAGTTTATCTTCTAAAGAGGGGGTATTTTCCTTCTGTGGAGTATTAGCTACTAACACATAACATATTTAGATCACCATGGTTCTTGTTTTGAAAATAAATGCTGTTTTCACTGAAAATAATGTATTAGTAAGTTTCACTATCGTTTTTGATGCTCTGGGTCTCTCTTCTGCAGTTTGTGCAGTTGCTGTGTACAGTTTTGTATCGTGTTTTTGTATATTTATGGAGAATTTTTGTGTGGAGCATGGATGGTGTAGACTTGTGGGAGGAGCATGGGTGACGTAGGCTTATGGGCGGAGCATGGGTGACATAGACTTGTGGATGGTGCATTGTACAGGCTCATGTAGAAATGATCAGGCTCAATATTTGGGAATTTACCTTTTAGATGGCAAAGCACAATGTAATCAATACAGGAAAAACTGTCTCTGACCCATTGTGTAAAATACTTTAGCTAGCAGTTATAGTGGCCAAATGGAGCTGAGTTCCACATTTGGAATTCCGACTGCGAGTATCATACCAACCAAGAGCCAATCCAGAGTGAGGCTGGTGAAGGTAACGTCCCTATCCCAAAAGAGCAAAATAAAAACACTAGGATAATGTAGAGCAGGTTAATACGAACATTTTAACAACAAAATTTTGAATGCAGCAGCAACATGTCCATTTCTATACACTCTATGTCCATTTGTAAATACAGTCTGTGTCCATTTATGTATACAATCTATGTTCATTTGCATATACAGTCCATGCCCATTTACATATACAGGTGATGTCCAGTTATGTATACAGTCTATGTCAGTTTATATATACAGTTTGTCCATTTATATATACGGTCAATGTCTGTTTATATGTACAGTCTGTTTTTTATATATACAGTCTATGTCCATTTATATATAAAGTCTATGTCATTCATATATAAAGTATATGTCCATTTATATATACAGTCTATGTCCATTCATACATACAGTCTATGTTCATTTATATATACAGTCTGTCCATTTTTATATATATAGTCTATGTCCATTTATGTATACAGTCCATGTCCGTTTATATCTACAGTCTATGTCCATTTATATATACAGTCTGTGCTTTTACATATACAGTCTGTTAGTTTATATATACAGTCTATGTCCATTTATGTATACAGTCCAAGTCTACAGTCTATGTTCTTTTATCTATAGAGTTTGTGCTCTGACCCATCAGCGAGTACGAAATCATCACATTCTAGAAAACACAAAACAAATTAAAAACACGAGTGAGGAGGTGTAGATGATCAGATCTGCAGATTTGAACAGAAAGTCACTGGAGCTGTTAATAGATTGAGTTATGGACTAGATTTTACATGGAATCCAGGTTTACAATGAACAAAATGTGAAGGCTCTGCATACTGTGTTAAAACACTAAACAGTTTGATATGGCTTTTAAAAATTCTCCCCTGTAGAAAACAGATCTAAAGGTTTTAAACAGTATCAATTCATAGCAACAAGAAAAACAAAACTTAAAACCTGTGTAATCTAATGTTTAAGTATTTGCACCTATGTGTCTCTTTTCTCCCCCCTCTCTATCGCTGTCTCACATCTCTCCTCTTACTTACCTCTTTCCTCCCTCACTTTGTTTTGCTCTCCCTCTTTACCCCCCCTTCTTTCTCTTTTTCTCTCCTCTCTCTCTGCTCTACCTGTCTTTTTCTCATCTCTATTGCTCTTCTTCTCTCTCTTACGTCTCCCTCTCTCATCCCCCCTCTCCTCATTTCTCTCTCGCCTCTCCTTCTTTCTCTTTCTCCTCTGCCTCTCTTTCTCTGTCTCTCTCTTTCTCTAAAGCAGCTTATATTCAGCTGACAGGGGCAGTGGAGCAGACAGGGCTTTCCCCAAACCTCTTCTTTAAATACATGCAATCCCTCTTTCCTTCATCCATCAGTCCATTCTCACTGAGTGGAGAAGACATGATAACCACTCTGCCATAGTCACACAGGGAGAACATGCACACTGCACTCAGATCAGGAGTCTAACCCTCAACCTCCTGGTGAGAGGGAGGAGACAGGATAACCACTCTGCCACAGTCACACAGGGAGAACATACACACTCCACTCAGATCTGGAGTCTAACCCTCAACCTCCTGGTGAGAGGGAGGAGACAGGATAACCACTGCCACAGTCTCACAGGGAGAACATACACACTCCACTCAGATCAGGAGTTTAACCCTCAATCTCCAACACTCAACAGTTGTGTGATATTTTTTAGTTTTTCACCACTAGATGTCACTAAAAGTCTGTGTACAGAGACTATGGGGTTGAGGTTTGGACCTGGGTTTAGACCATTTTTTCTCTTATCTAGTCTCCATAGAGGTGGAATGTGTAACTTTCCTGGTGGTGTCTCTGTCAACTCCTTCGAAATGTTATTGTTTGGACCAGGAAGTTGCACAATATGGCATTAAAATTGCCTATCTTTATGGAGACAGAAGGTGAGAAAGCATGTTCTGCTACTACTAATACTACTATTACTACTACTACTACTACTACTACTACTACTACTACTACTACTACTACGACTACTACTACTACTACTACCACTATTACTACTACTACTACTACTACTACTACTACAGTATGTAAGTAACTGGATGCTATATTTATATATTTGTGCTGCTTAGTTTCCAACACATTAGTTAATTACCTCATACGGCCCATATTCCTCCATAATCCAAATGCAGACAAACACAGCTCAACTTAATTAATATGAAAAAGAAGCAGACAGAAGCAGACAGGAGCAGAACCAGAGGAGCAGACAAGAGCAGAGCCAGAGGAGCAGACAGGAGCAGGCAGGAGCAGACTGGAGCAGAGACAGAGGAGCAGACAGGGAGCAGAAGCAGAGGAGCAGACAGGAGCAGACAGGAGCAGACAGAAGCAAAAACAGAGGAGCAGACAGGAGCAGAGACAGAGGCGAAGATATGAGCAGACAGGAGCAGAGACAGAGGAGCAGAGCCAGAAAAGAAGACAGGAACAGAGTCAGAGAAGTAGACAGGAGCTAAGGACTAAACCGGAAATAAACCGAGACTGAACCAGGACTAAACCGGGACTGAACCAGGGCTGGACCAAGACTAAGCCAGGATTAAATCAGGACTGAACCAGGATTAAATCAGGACTAAACCAGGATTAAATCAGGACTGAACCAGGACTAAACCAGGATTAAATCAGGACTAAACCAGGATTAAATCAAAATTGAACCAGGAATAAACCAGGACTGAACCAGGACAATTCCTCGCAGTATCAGATTTAATCATTTATTGCATTTGAGTTTCATTTTTTAGTATTTTACTTAACTTGAGTCTTAAACATTTCGGAAATTATTGTGATGCATGAATCCATACGGATCCATACTCACAAATATTTAGTCCAGTTTAGTAATGCTCCAGTTTAAAAGTATTACTAGTAGTAATAGTTTAACCGTCCCTCCTCTGTACCATATATTCACTCTCCTCCTCTGTACCATATATTCACTCTCTTCCTCTGTACCATATATTCACTCTCCTACTCTGTATCATTTTTCAGATTGCGTGTGGCATTTGACCCACAGTTCCACAAATGAAAGGGCCACCTGTACAGGAGGTAACCCAGGATTGGAGCTTTGCAGCTGAGGAGAGAGCTGTGAGAGAGGGGACCAGGTGCGGAAGTGGAGTGGTTCTGCTTCATCATCAGGTTTAAAACAGGACTAAACCAGGACTAAAACAGTATCAAACAGGGCCAGTATGCATCAAAAGTGCCATAGACCTGGTTTAGACCTGGTTTAGATCTGGTTTAGACCTGGTTTAGACTTGGTCTTGTCCAATCAGTTCATGTGTGTTAATATTGTGTTTAAACATGGAAAGGAAGTAGTTTTCACAAAATTAGGACTGAACTGTAACTCAACCAGGACAAAACCAAGACTAAGCAAGTACCAAACCAGGCCCAGATAAGAATTTAAACAAATCTAAATCAGGACAAATCTAGGACTCACCAAGGACTAAACTGGGATTAAACCAAACTAAACCAGGACCAATCCAGGACTGAACCAAGACTAAGCGAGGACCAGTCCACACCATCTACACTAGGATTGAATCAGTACTAAAGCAGGACTAAACTACAGATATACCAGGACTAAGCCAGGACTAAACCATGTTTGCTCCCCTCATAACCAGACATGAACAACACACAACAAGAACCAAGAGATTATCCAACCAGAGCAGGGACTGGACTAGGATCAAAGAGGGGATTAAATCAGGACTAAACAAAAGACTAAAACCAGGACCACAACAGGGACTAAACCTTGGACTAGACCAGGATCAAAGCAGGTCCAGGATCAAAGCTAAACCACCACTAAACCAAGACTAAACCAAGAGACTACATTAAGGACAAAACCAGAATAAAACCAAGGACTAAACCAGAGATAAACCAGGGACTAAACAAGTTTAAACCCAGTCTAAACCAGGTCTAAACCAGGTCTAAACCAGGTCTATGCCATGTCTAAACCAGGTCTAAACCCAGTCTAAACCCGGTCTAAACCAGGTCTAAACCAGGGCCAAAACCAGACTCAGAATTACAAGAACAACAAGAACAACAAGAGCCAAGAATCTTCCATGACTGCAGCAGGAAATATAAGAGATAACTTATCAGCACAACGACGAGAGACTAAAACAGTAAAATCAACATGGTTGATTACTCTCTTATTCTCTCTTCTGCAAAAATGAGCTTGAGAACCAGCATGAGAAGAAAAAAGTGGATACTGAGCAGCGAGTGTTTAATACGGAGTGGACAGCACAATACTTTTTCACTGACGTCCAATCAAAGGCTAATATGCCAAGACACTGTAGCGGTCAGCCGTCACTTTGCTATGAAGCATGCCAACTATGCTAGAAAGCAGTCAACACAGGAACAGGCGGCTACGGCTCGGAGGTTAGCAGCCAATTTACAGACTCAGCAACATTTTTTTCACTGGCAAACAGAGATTCAGAAGTCAAGTACCAAGGCAAGTTTTTTGCTAGCATTCAAATTAGCAAAAGCTAGCAAGATTTTCTGCGAAGGTGAGTTTTTTAAAAGAATGCATTTGGAAAACAATTTGTACAATGAGCCTTGAATATTAATGCTTTGCTACATGTTACAGACCAAATCTCTCATGTAATATATAGATATATTTATCCTGGCCCAGCCCACCTGTCAAATTTTAGAACCCATTGTGACCCGTGTGTCAAAATGTTTGCCCACCCCTAGACTAAAACATCACAAACTGCTTTTCAGAACTAGGGACAGCTCAATTCTAATTCAATGGACAATGGAGGGACACTACTCAAAATAGTGCAGACTTTGGGTAACTAAAAATATCAATTTATTCAACATATATTTGTATTTCTGTGGTCATTGTTACCTCATAGCTGCATACCCTGAACTAATTTCACACATATATTTTAATTAACATCAGAGTTAGGGTTGCTGACATTCCAGCACCAAGGGAAGATCTACTCAGTCCAAGAAAACGTACTTCAGCAACCACCTTTGGTTTATTTAAAGGGACTTTTTTTTTTTTAGCTATGTTATAGTACAGTTTCCTCATCTCAAAAAGACCTGGAGTTGTTTTGTTTCATTCACACAGGTTAAACACACAAACTACCACTGCATGATGTCACAAGATGGAACAGAGCATTTGAGCTAAAAATGCAGACACATTCTAATGTGGCTAAAACCTCACAAGAATCCATTTTGAATAATAGGACCTTTAAATACTTCCAACAAGATACAGTCAAAGATGGAAAACTGCTTATCTCAGTTCATTACAATGAAACCAGAATACTGTAGCTTCAGGACAATGGAGAGCTCCACTGAGACCTAAAGTAAAAAGTCCATGTAAACCAGGGGTCTCAAACTCAATTTACCTGGGGGCCGCTGGAGGCAGAGTTTGTGTGAGGCTGGGTCGCATTAGGTTTTCCATAGGAAATGCTGTTAAAAAAATGCACCGTCTGAAGTGCCATTTGAACGGTGCATTTAAGGGTTTACGTAACTTCCGGCGTGACAAGTGCTGTCCCATTTCATGCACCCGATGTGGCCGAAAATGTGTCGTGCATTTCCATGGAAATTGGCCGTAGCCGGAACGTGCATCCGAGCACATTTCATGCACTGCTATATCCCGTCATGCACTGCGCCTACGCAAGTCCGCTACGCAATACACGTTCAAATGTAAGTACTGGTTTACCTCACCTACAACAGTGCAACATGAAAGTGTTGCTACATGAAACTGTAAAATCTGAATAAAGATATATACAGGCTGTGTGTTTAATGATTAAAAAACCTGTGCAGCTCTGGCACACTCAGGTATAGAAGACATAGAAGGTAAACAGCACCCTCTACTGGTATTAAAGTGATTTAGCCACAGATAAAATTAAACCTGGCTCAAATACAGAACCGTTAAACTGCAATATCCCACTTTATGTACAACTAATCTGTGTTCTCTGGTTTATAGACTATGAATGTAAAAAATGATACTGTTACCTCTGTCTCTGTTATTATGTTTTAACAAGGTATATTTTGTTCAAGTTAAAGTCGGTCCCTCAGAACATCAGAGAAATAAGCACCTATATTCTGTTCAAAAAACATTTTAAAAACTGGTTCATAACACATCAAATATGTCTGCATTAACAATACTAATGACTCCCCCCTGACTAACCACACTAGCACTTGTGTTTTCTCTTGAGTTGGATGTTGTGGAATGGCTGTGGACTGTCTTGTATGATGCCTGTGTTTTGTTTGTCTTTTCTGAACACTTTTGTTGACAGTGTTTGTTATATCTGTTTTTAATGTTTTTTTCTATAGTATATTGTAATTTTCGCTGTATAATATTTTTACTCTTGTTTTAAGGGAGACAGGTCTGCCATCTGTCCAGGGACAGATGAAAAATAGCCTTTTAGCTAATTCTGGTGCATTTGCAGCAGTGCTATTAATGTACACTGTCCCTGTTAAATAAACCAATAATTAAATAGTAATGTATAATCTACAGTTGGGAAAAAATCACTTCGAACCTTATATTTGCCTATTGATATTCAAAGGGAAAGATTAATTCCTTACTTCATTCAATTTAAACAGAAAAAAACGGCTGCGATGACAACACCTTGACTCTATTAAATAATAAATAATAAAAAATAAGTTATGTAAGTGCACAGACAGAGATTGAAGTATGCTCCGTGTCCCATTACAGCACAAAGGCGGGTACACGGAGGAATCCCCTTCGTTGGCCAGGTAATTCAAACGGCACTTTGAACTGTGATGTGGCGAATTAGGGCACAGTCCTAGGTTTGACCCACAAACCAACGGTGTGACCCTATAATTGGTCCGGGTTACCGGGGACTGTTATTGCCGATGGACAGATGTGGCTATGTGACTGCAGACTACATTACACTGCACTGAGCTCTTTACTTTTCTTTTTATCCGCGTACGCATCACTTTGATCTATTTTGTCAGAGAGAGAGACCTCATATTAACTCTCTACGTGCCATTCATGTGTGTGTATAAATATATGTATGCAGTTATACACATCTATATACGTATATATATACGTATAATGTCCAGCTCGGCAGCAAGTTAAAAAAACTGTTTTGGAAGTGCTGTGAACGCAGCGTGCTGGGATGAATGTCCGCGTGTGCCCAATAGAAATGAGGCACCAGTCAGACACAGAAGAAAACACTCCATGACAAAGCTGCTGTAACTTTCACTCATTGAGAAATGTTTCTCTGCATCAAGTCCGGCCGATGTCATGAGCCATATACCCCACCGTGATTGGTAGGTTTGTTCAGCTCCGCACACAACACTGTAAAGTGCCATACATATCAAACTCGAGGGCCGCACTAACATTAATTGGCCCACAGGCCGCAAGTCTGAGACCCCTGATGTCACCTAAACCAGGGGAAGACACTCACATCAGAGTCTTAGAAATACCTTTTTTCAGTAGCAACAGGCCATTAACCCAAGAGAATCAGCTTTTGCACAGTGGACAGCTCCCCCTGCTTTATCCTACAACCAAACACTGTGACTCCTCTGGATGTAGTTCAGTCTCCACTTTATAAACAAGCATCCAGGACCATTGACAGCTCCCCCCGCGGATTAAGGACTAAACCAGGATTGAACCAGAACTAAACCAGGACTGAATCAAAGCTAAACCAAGACAAAGCCAGAACAAAAGGAAGTGTAAATCAAGACTAAACCAGGACTCAACAAGAAGGAGTGTGCCAAGAATAAGGCAGGACTGAACCAGGTCTAAAATAGGACTAAACCAGGTCTAAACCAGCACTAAACCAAGACAAAACCATGACAAAGTCAAGACCAAACCCGATTTAAATAAATATTAAACCCCATTCGAAACCATAGATCAAATACAGACTAAAGCAGGTGTAAACCAGATTTACACCAAGACTAAACCAGCAATAAAAGGATTAAACCAGGACAAACTCAGAACTAACCCTGGACTAGTCCAGGACTAACCCAGAACTAACCCAGAACTAACCCTGGACTAAACCAGTACTAACCCAGAACTAACCAAAGAGTAAACCAGGACTAACTCTGAACTAATCCTGGATAAACCAGGGCTTCCTCCACACTGTTGTCTCCGGACCAGGGTCCGTGACTGGTCCGTGCACGTACTGTGGCATTATATGTACATCCATGGAAAAAAACACAGGTCTGATCTGTGGAGAAGTGCGTCCCTTCACAGTAAGAGTGCATAGTTTTAAGCAATAAAAACACCTGTAATAGAACAAATGCAAGAAAGTTAAGTTGAATGCCACACTGTGAAAAGCAATAACATCTCAATGGCGACAAGCAGGTAGCGGATGCTTCACTGGTAATGTGACACAGTGCACCTTGAACAATCCTAAATCAGGAAAAGGCTGAATCAGGACTGATACACTCAAGCACTAGATATGGGAGAACCTGGACTAAACTCAGACTAAACTTGGACAAAACTTGGATTAAACTTGGACGAAACTCGGACTGAACCTGAACTAGGGCCAGACTAAACCAGGACTAAACAAGGTCTAAACCAGGACTAAACCAGGACTAAACTAGGTCTAAACTCTGACTAAGCCCAGACTAAACCAGAACCAAACCAGAACCAAACCAGGAACAAACCAGGACCAAACAATGACCGTGCCATGAAAGTAGTCATGATGTAATTTTTAAAAATAGTTGTCCATGTTTTACACGCTGGATGAAAAAACAGGGTCTGGACTTCAAATCCGAGTATAATCCTGCTCTGGTTAGTCCTGATTTAGTTTTTGATTAGTCCCAATTTAGTTCCAGTCTATTCACCCGCTTTACACCTGGTTTAGTTCTGTTTTAGTCTCACTTGCTTGTCCCAGTTCAGCCGAGGATAATCAGCACCATGGAGACTTCTCAATCAGCTTTGTTCATAGTTTTGTTTATAGTCCAATGGAAAATGTGAACATTTAAAAAAAAAAATATTTCGTTAACAGAGACAGAGACATTAAATCCTGTGGACAGCTCTCACATGTAGCTAGGACCAAACCAGGAATCTGGGAATTCTAGTTCCTGTTTAGTCCTGGTAAATGTCGTATTTCAGAACAAAGTTCAATCTAGATTTATACTCTTGTTTTAGTCCTGGCTAACGGTGGAACAAACTTGGTTTAGTCCTGGTTTAGAACTGGGTTTATCCTGGTTTAGACCTGGTTTAGTCCGGGTTTAGACCTGGTTTAATCCTGGTTTAGCACTGGTACACTCCTGGTTCAGTCCTGGTTTAGACCTGGTTTAGTCCTGGTTTAATCCTGCTTTAGGCCTGTTGTAGTACCTGCTTTCCTCTGACCACTGTAGTATTCAGTAAGTCCTATATTCCTGTATTTCTAGTGTGTTTGTGGCTACATTAGAGGCTAAGGAAGTGCGTGCTAAACTAACCACGTCTCCTGGGTGCATCTCGTTATGAGGCCTGCACCCGGCTGGAGATGAATGAACGCGTTTCCATGGCGACGCAGCAACGAGGAAGAGGAGGGAATTAGCATACGGCGGTGCACAGTTGCCAGCTAACAGGGAAAACTGGCCTGAAAACCACTCAAGGTCCGAATAAAACCTCTTCAAAATCTACAATGTGGGGTATTAACAAGAACTAAACCAGGAATAAACCAGGATTAAATCAAGACTAAAAACCAGGACTAAACCAGAACTAAAGCATGAATAAACAACGACTAAACTTGACTAAACTATGAAAAACCAGGACTAAACCATTAAAAAACAAGGAATAAACCGGGTCTAAACCAGTATTAAAATAGTCTTGAAACAGGACTAAACCAGGACTAAAACAGGACTAAACTATGAACAAACCAGAACTAAGCTTGACTAAACCAGGATTAAAGCAGGACTGATCCAAGACTAAACCAGGAAAAAAGAGGGCGAAACCAGGACTAAATGAGGACTAAACCAGGACTAAACCAGAAGTAAACCTGGACTAAACCAGGACTGAACCAGGAATAAACTAGGACTAAACAATGAATAAACCAAGACTAAACCAGGACTAAACCGGGATTAAAGCAGGACTAAACCAGGACAAAATCAGGATTAAACCATAAATAAACCAGGACTAAACCAGGACTAAACCAGGAAAAAATGAGGATGAGACCAGGAGTAAACCAGGAGTAAAATAGGACTAAACCAGGACTAAACTAGGACTGAACCAGGACTAAACATGAACTAAACCAGGATTAAACCAGGAATAAACCATAAATAAACCAGGATTAAACCAGGACTAAACCAGGACTAAACTAGGACTGAAGCAGGACGAGACCAGGACTAAACCAGCAGTAAAATAGGATTAAACCAGGACTAAACCAGGACTGAACTAGGAATAAACCAGGAATAAACCCGGACTAAACCAGGACTAAACATGGACTAAACCAGGATTAAACCAGGAATAAACTATGAATAAACCAGGACTAAACCAGGACTAAACTAGGACTAAACAAGAACTAAACCAGGATTAAACCAGGAATAAACTATGAATAAACCGGGACTAAACAAGGACTTAAACCAGAAATAAACCAGAACTAAAGCAGGACTGAACCAGGATTAAACCAGGACTAAACCAAGACTAAACTAAGACTGAACCAGGACTAGACCAGGACTAAACCAAGACAAAACCAGGACAAAACCAGGAAATAAACCATGACCGATTCAGGACTGAACCATGACCGAACGAGGACTAGACCAGTACTAAACCAGGACTAAACCAGAACTAAACCAGGACTAAACCAAGATTAAACCAGGACTAAACCAGGACTAAACTAGGACTAAGCAAGAACTAAACCAGGATTAAACCAGGAATAAACTATGAATAAACAGGGACTAAACCAGGACTAAACAAGGACTAAACCAGAAATAAACCAGAACTAAAGCAGGACTGAAGCAGGATTAAACCAGGACTAAACCAAGACTAAACTAAGACTGAACCAGGACTAGACCAGGACTAAACCAAGACAAAACCAGGACAAAACCAGGAAATAAACCATGACCGATACAGGACTGAACCATGACCGAACGAGGACTAGACCAGTACTAAACCAGGACTAAACCAGAACTAAACCAGGACTAAACCAAGATTAAACCAGGACTAAACCAGGACTAAACTAGGACTAAACAAGAACTAAACCAGGATTAAACCAGGAATAAACTATGAATAAACAGGGACTAAACCAGGACTAAACAAGGACTAAACCAGAAATAAACCAGAACTAAAGCAGGACTGAACCAGGATTAAACCAGGACTAAACCAAGACTAAACTAAGACTGAACCAGGACTAGACCAGGACTAAACCAAGACAAAACCAGGACAAAACCAGAAAATAAACCATGACCGATTCAGGACTGAACCATGACCGAACGAGGACTAGACCAGTACTAAACCAGGACTAAACCAGAACTAAACCAGGACTAAACCAAGATTAAACCAGGACTAAACCAGGACTAAACTAGGACTAAACAAGAACTAAACCAGGATTAAACCAGGAATAAACTATGAATAAACAGGGACTAAACCAGGACTAAACAAGGACTAAACCAGAAATAAACCAGAACTAAAGCAGGACTGAACCAGGATTAAACCAGGACTAAACCAAGACTAAACTAAGACTGAACCAGGACTAGACCAGGACTAAACCAAGACAAAACCAAGACAAAACCAGGAAATAAACCATGACCAATTCAGGACTGAACCATGATCGAACAAGGACTAGACCAGTACTAAACCAGGACTAAACCAGAACTAAACCAGGACTAAACCAAGATTAAACCAGGACTAAACCAGGACTGAACCAGGACTAAACATGGACTAAACCAAGATTAAACCAGGAATAAACCATAAATAAACTAGGACTAAATCAGGGCTAAACTAGGACTAAACAAGGACTAAACCAGAAATAAACCGGAACTAAAGCAGACTAAACCAGGACTAAACCAGAACTGAACTAGGAATAAACCAGGAATAAACTCGGACTAAACCAGGACTAAACATGGACTAAACCAGGATTAAACCAGGAATAAACTATGAATAAGCCAGGACTAAACATGGACTAAACATGGACTAAACCAGGATTAAACCAGGAATAAACTATGAATAAACCACGACTAAAGCAGGACTAAACTAGGACTAAACAAGGACTAAACCAGAAATCAACCAGAACTAAAGCAGGACTAAACCAGGATTAAACCAGGAATCAACCATGACTTATTCAGGACTAAACCACGACTAAACCAGGATTAAACCAGGACTAAAACCCGGACTGATTCCGAACTAAACCAGGACTGAACCAGGATTAATCCAAGAATAAACCAAGACTAAACCAGGACAAAACCATGAATAAACCAGGACTAACCCAGAACTAAACCAGGACAAAACCATAACTAAACAAGGAATGAACCGGGACTAAACCAGGACAAAACCATCAATAAACCAAGACTCACCCAGTACTAAACCAGGACAAAACCATGACTAAACCAGGACTAAACCAGGACTAAACCTAGAATAAACCAGGACTAAACCAAGGCTGAACCAGGACTAAAGGAGGACTAAACCAGGGACTAAACCAGGACTAAATCAGGGACTAAACCGGGACTACACCATGAATAAAGCAGGACTAAACCAGGACTAAACCAGGATTACACCAGGACATAACTGGGACTAAAATAGGAGTAAACCTGGACTAAACCATGAATAAACCAGCACTAAACCAGGAATACACCTGAAGTAAACCAAGACGAAACCTGGACTCAACCAAGACTAAACTATGAATAAACCAGGACGAAACCAGGGCTGAAACAGGACAAAACCAGGACTAACCCAGGACTAACCAGGACTAACCTAGGACCAAACCAGAACCAACCCTGGCCTAACACAGGACTAACCAAGGACTATACCACGACTAACCCTAGACTAACCAGGTCTAATCAGAACTAAACCAGGACAAATCCAAGACTAACACAGGACCAAACCTGGACTAAACCAGGACTAAATGAGGGACTAAAGAAGGATTAAACCAGGACTAAACCAGGATTAAACCATTAATAAATATGATAAAACCAGGACTAAACCCTGAATAATAAGGACTAAACCAGGACTAAACCAAGACTAAACCATGAATAAACAAGGAATAAACCAAATCTACACTATGAATAGACCAGGATTAAACCATGATTAAACAGGACTAAACCAGCACTAAAGCAGGAACTAAATCAGGACTAAACCAGGACTACCCCTAGACTAACCAGGACTAAACCATGAATAAACCATGAATAAACCTAGACTAGATCAGGAACTAAAGAAGGATTAAACCAGGACTATACCATTAATAAACCAGGACTAAACCAGGACGAAACCAGGCCTAAACCAGGAATAAACAGGACTAAACCAGGACTAAACAAAGACTAAACCATGAATAAACCAGGACTAAACAATGACTTACCCAAGACTAACCCAGCACTAACACAGGACAAACCCAGAACTAACCAGGAGTAACCAGGACTAACAAGGACTAACCTAGCACTAAACCAGGACTAACTGAGGACTAACCAGGACTAATGCAGGACTAAACCAGGACTAACCCAGGACTAACCAGAACTAACCAGGACAAACCCCGCATTTTGTCTCGGGTCAGGCTCCTTTACCTTGCACTGGTCCATGCACGTGCGCACGGAGTACGGCCCCGGTTCGTACTTGAGCGCGAGCACCTCAAACTCCTCGTACTTCTCCAGCGCGTGCAGGTCGTAGCGCTGGTATGCCGCGACGCACGCGCTGCACGTGCCGTCGGGGCCCTTGTGCAGCGCGTCCAGGCTGCAATTGAGGCGATCAGGACGCGACGCGCCGCGGAGCAGGTCCAGCAGCGAATACGAGCTACAAAAAGACAAGTACAAGCTGCTAATATTTACATCCCACGAGCCGCCGCGGCCGCTTCGCTCCGAAATGTTCCCGCACAAATGATCCACATCCACAAAAGTGAAGGAGTTTGTGGAGAGAGGCTCCTCCGCCCCCTCCGAGCCGTCCCGGAGGCTGTCGCACAGCGGCGTGGAGGAGTTGTCTAAAAAAACGGCCCGCGTGCGTTCGGGGTACAGCGGGACACCGGGGACGCCGGGGACTCCGGGAGACCGGGCCAGCTTGACCGGCGCCAGTTTGGCTTCAGCGCGGAACCACAGGTGGTCAGAGAGCAGCGCGAGCAGCAGCGCCAGAGAAGCCCAGGACAATCGGCCTCTGTCGGCCAGCGCACAGGGCGGCGGGTCGGGGAGCAGGCGCGCGGGCTCTATCCAGATTGGGAAGCCGTCGACATCTTCTTGCTGCCAACACGTCCCGGCTCCCTGGGTCATATTTCGGGAACGGGCCGACTCCACCGCGGGGGCTCCTCTGCCGCAACAGTCATTGACGTGGGGTGGCGCGCGGGTTTGACGCGGAAAGGCCGATCGTTCCTTCGCGTTCAGCGGTGATTCCCGGTGATCGGAGCGTGGGCCGTATCCTCCGGCCCCGATCCCATGGCTGAGCGCTGGGGCCCGCCTCTGCGCAGCCTCGTCGCCGTTTTTAGCAGCCCTCGGAGCTGCCGCACACGGTGGCAGTGCTGTGTGTCCCCGCGGCCTGGAGCATGGCGCTGAGTAGCGCTCTGACGCTCGCTCTGCCGCTCCTTCTGCCGCTCTGTTGTGCGCGTCTTCAGCACCTCGCGTTGTTCATCGCTGCCGTTCTCCAGTCGCCGCCATGTTCGCCACAGAAGCGATGGATGGAGGATGTGGAGGATGCGAGCGGCGGAAAGTAGGCAAAAAACACCGCACCGCGCTTCTGGTTTGGACCTTCACAATAAAAGCAACAGTATGCAGCGTCAAAACAAAAGCGAAAAAGTTAGGCGCTGATGGACGGAATTTCCTCTCTGGGCGCACCGGGTAAGTCAGAATCAGAGATTGAACCGGGACTAATCCAGGTATAAACCAGGACTAAACCAGGACTCAACCAGGACTAAACCGGTACTAAAGAAAGACTAAACCAGGACTAAAGAGGGACTAAACCAGGATTAAACCAGAATTAATGAAGGACTAAACCAGGACAAAAGAAGTATTAAACCAGGAATAAAGAAGGACTAAAATGAGACTAAACCAGGACTAAACGGGCACTAAACCAGAACAAAACTAGGACTAAACCAGGACTAAACAGGAACTAAACCAGGACTAAACCTGGACTAAACCGGGACTAAAACAGGACTAAACCAGGGCTAAACCAGGACTAATGAAGGACTAAACCAGGACAAAAGAAGTATTAAACCAGGAATAAAGAAGGACTAAAATGAGACTAAACCAGGACTAAACGGGCACTAAACCAGAACTAAACTAGGACTAAACCAGGACTAAAGTAAGACTAAAGAAGGACTAATCCAGGATAAAACCAGGATTAAAGAAAGACTAAACCAGGACTAAACTGAGACTAAAGAAGGACTGAACCGGGACTAAACCAGGACTGAACCAGGACTAAACCATGACTAAACCATGACTAACTCGGAACTAAACTGGGACTAAATCAGTACTAAACCAGGACGAAAGAAGGACTAAACCAGGACTAAACCAGGACTAAACCAGAACTAATCCAGGACTGAACCAAGACTAAACCAGGACAAAAGAAGGACTAAAAAAGGGATAAACAAGGACTAAACCATGACTAAACCGGGACGAAAGAAGGGCTAAACAAGGGCTAAACCAGGACTAAAGTAAGACTAAAGAAGGACTAAATCAGGATTAAACCGAGACTAAAGAAGGACTGAACCGGGACAAAAAACATATTAAAACGGTATTGAAACAGGATTGAACCAGGAGTATAGAAGGACTAAACCCGGACTAAATAAGGACTAAACCAGTACTAAACCAGGACAAAAGAAGAAATAAATCAGGACTAAATAAGGACTAAACAGGGAATAAAAGATTAAACCAGGAATAACGAAAAACCAAACCGGGACTAAACCAGGACTAAAGAAGGATTAAACCAGGACTAAATCAGGACTAAAGAAGGATTCAACCAGAACTAAATCAGGACTAATGAAGGACTAAAGTGGGACTAAACCAGGACAAAAGAAGGACTAAAATGGAACTGAACCAGGTATAAAGAAGGACTAAACCAAGACTAAAGAAGGAATAAATCAAGACTAAAGAAGGCCTAAAACAGGACTAAACCAGGACTAAAGAATGACTAAAGAAGGTCTAAACCAGGAATAAAGAAGGACTAAACCAAGACTAAACCAGGACTAAAAAATGACTAAACCAGGACAAAAGAAGGATTAAAACAGGACAAACAAAGTATTAAACCAGGAATAAAGAAGGACTAAACCGAGACTAAACCAGGACTAAACAGGCACTAAACCAGAACTAAACTAGGACTAAAACAGGACTAAACCAGGGCTAAACCAGGACTAAACCAGGACTAAAGAAGGACTAAACCAGGACTAAACCGGGACTGAACCAGGACTAAAGAAGGACTAAACCATGACTAAACCATGACTAACCTGGAACTAAACTGGGACTAAATCAGTACTGAACCAGGACTAAAGAAGGACTAAACCAGGACTAAACCAGAACTAATCCAGGACTGAACCAAGACTAAACCAAGAGAAAAGAAAGACTAAAAAAGGGATAAACAAGGACTAAACCATGGCTAAACCGGGACGAAAGAAGGGCTAAACACGGGCTAAACAAGGGCTAAACCAGGACTAAACCGAGACTAAATAAGTACTAAACCAGGACTAAAGAAGGACTAAAGAAGGACTAAACTGGGACTAAACCAGGATTAAACAGGACAAAAGAAGGACTAAAATGGGACTGAACCAGGTATAAAGAAGGACTAAATCAGGACTAAAGAAGGACTAAACCAAGACTAAAGAAGGAATAAACCAAGACACTAACAGCGAGGAATGAACCAGGACTAAAGAAAGACTACTCTGCGACGAAACCAGGAATAAACCAGGACTAAAGCACGACTAGACCAGGACTAAACCAGGACAAAACCTGGACTAAACCAGGATAAAAACGGGAATAAACCAGTACTAAACCAGGGCTAAAATGCCACTAAACCAGGACAAAAGAAAGACTAAACCAGGAATAAAGAAGCACAAAACCAGGACTAAAGAATGACTAAATCAGGACTAAACGGGCACTAAACCAGGACTAAATCAAGACAAAACCAGGACTAAATAAAGACTAAAGAAGGACTAAAACAAGACTAAAGAAAGACTAAACCAAGACTAAAGAAGGACTAAACTGGGATTAAACCAGGACTAAAAAATGACTAAACCAGGACTAAAGAAGGACTAAACCAGGACTAAACCAGAACTAATCCAGGACTGAACCAAGACTAAACCAAGAGAAAAGAAAGACTAAAAAAGGGATAAGCAAGGACTAAACCATGGCTAAACTGGGACGAAAGAAGGGCTAAACACGGGCTAAACAAGGGCTAAACCAGGACTAAACCGAGACTAAAGAAGGACTGAACCGGGACGAAAAACAGATTAAAACGGTATTGAAACAGGATTGAAACAGGAGTAAAGAAGGACTAAACCTGGACTAAATAAGTACTAAACCAGGACTAAAGAAGGACTAAAGAAGGACTAAACTGGGACTAAACCAGGATTAAACAGGACAAAAGAAGGACTAAAATGGGACTGAACCAGGTATAAAGAAGGACTAAATCAGGACTAAAGAAGGACTAAACCAAGACTAAAGAAGGAATAAACCAAGACACTAACAGCGAGGAATGAACCAGGACTAAAGAAAGACTACTCTGCGACGAAACCAGGAATAAACCAGGACTAAAGCACGACTAGACCAGGACTAAACCAGGACAAAACCTGGACTAAACCAGGATAAAAACGGGAATAAACCAGTACTAAACCAGGGCTAAAATGCCACTAAACCAGGACAAAAGAAAGACTAAACCAGGAATAAAGAAGCACAAAACCAGGACTAAAGAATGACTAAATCAGGACTAAACGGGCACTAAACCAGGACTAAATCAAGACAAAACCAGGACTAAATAAAGACTAAAGAAGGACTAAAACAAGACTAAAGAAAGACTAAACCAAGACTAAAGAAGGACTAAACTGGGATTAAACCAGGACTAAAAAATGACTAAACCAGGACAAAAGAAGGACTAAAACAGGACTAAAGAAGGACTAAACCGGAACTAAACCAGACCTAAGCCGGGAGTAAAGAAGGACTAAACCAGGACTAAAGAAAGACTAAACAGGGACTAAACCAGGACTAAAGAAGGAGTAAATCGGGTCTAAACCAGGACCAAAGAAGGACTAAACCAGGACTAAAGAAGGACTAAATGAGGACTAAACCAGGACTGAAGAAGGACTAAACCGGAACTAAAGACTAAACAAGGATTGAACTAGGACTAAACCAGAACTAAACAGGCACTAAACCAGGACTAAATCAGTACTAAAGAAGGACTAAACCTGGACTCAACCAGGATTAAAGAAAGACTAAAGAAGGACTGAACCAGGACTAAACAGGCACTAAACCAGGACTTAACCAAGATTAAAGAAGGACTAAACCAGAAATAAAGATGGGTTATACCAGGACTAACAAAGGAATAAACCAGGACTAAACCTGGACTAAAGGACTAAACCAGGAATAAAGATGAACTATACCAGGGGTAAAGAAGGAATAAACCAAGACTAAAGAAGCACTAAGCGAGGAATGAACCAGGACGAAAGAAAGACTACACTGTGACTAAACCAGGACTAAACCAGGATGAAAAACTGGACAAAAGAAGGAATAAACCAGGACTAAAGAAGGACTAAACCAGGACTGAAATGGGACTAAATGAAGACAAAAACAAGACCAAACCAGGAATAAAGAAGCACTAAACCAGAACTAAAGACTAAACCAGGACTAAAGAATGACTAAACCAGGACTAAAGAAGGACTGAACTAAGACTAAACCAAGAATAAAGAAGGACTAAATCAGAACTAAACCAGGACTTAACCAGGGCTAAACCAGAACAAAAGAAGAACTAAACCAGAAGAAGAACTAAAGATGTACTAAAGAAGGACTAAATCAGGAATAAAAGGACTAAACCCAGACTAAACCAGGATTAAACTAGGACTAAACCATGATTGAAGAAGCACTAAACCAGGACTAAACCAGGACTAAACGGGCACTAAACCAGGACTAAACCAAGACCAAAGAAGGACTAAACCAGGACTTAAGAAGGACTAAACCAGGACTGAAAATGGATTTAACCAGGACTAAACAGCACTGAAATGGGATTAAACCAAGAGGAAAGAAGGAGTAAATCAGGATTTAACCAGGAATAAAATAAGGCTAAACCAGGACTAAATAAGGACTAAAGAAGGTCTAAACCAGGACTAAACCAGTACTAAACCAGGACTAAACCGGGACTAACCTAGGACAAAAGAAAGACTAAATCAGGAATAAACCTGGACTAAAGAAGGAGTAAACTGGGACTAAATTAGGACAGAACCGACCAGGATTAAAGAAGGACTTAAACAGGACTAAGTAAGAACTAAAGAACAAATAAACCAGGGCTAAACCAGGACTAAAAAAGGATAAAGCCGACCAGGATTGAAGAAGGATTTAATCAGGACTAAAGAACAAATAAACCAGGGCTAAAAAAAAAGAGTAAACCAGGACTAAACCAAGACTGAAGAAGGACCAAAAAAGAACTAGAGAAGTACTACACCAGGCATAAAGAAGGACCAAACCGGGACTAAAATGAGACAGAACTAGGACTAAAGAACTAAACCAGGAGTAAAAAAGGACTAGGACAGGGGAAAAGGGGACACTGGGACTAAAGCAGGACAAAAGCAAGACTGAATGAGCACTAAACCAGGAATAAACAAGGACTAAACCAGGACTAAACATGAAATAAACCAGGACTAAGTACGGACTAAAGAACAAATAAACCAGGGATAAACCAGGACCAAAAGGGATTAAACTGGGACTAAACCAAGACTGAAGAAGGACCAAACAAGAACTAAAGCAGGACTAAAGAAGGATTAAACCAGGAATAAATAAGGACTAAGACAGGTCCAAACCAGGTATAAACCAGGACTAAAGAAGGACTAAACCAGGAATAAATAAGGACTAAACCAAGACTAAAGAAGGACAAATCCAGGACTAAAGAAGGACTGAACCGGGACTAAACCAGGACTAAACCATGTTTGAAGAAAGACTAAACCAGGACTAAACATGGACTAAACAAGGACAAAATAAGGACTAAAGAAGAACTAAACCACGACTTAAAAAGGACTAAACAGGGACTAAAGCAGGACTAAAGCAAGACTGAACAAGCACTAAACCAGGAAAAAACAAGGTCTAAACCAAGACTTAAGAAGGACAAACAAGGACTAAAGAAGGATTGAACCAGGACTAAACCGGGACTAAACCAGGACTAAACCAGGTTTGAAGAAGAACTAAACCAGAACTAAAGAAGGAATAAACCAGGACTAAACATGGACTAAAGAAAGACTAAAATAGGGCAAAAACTGGGACTAAACCAGGACTGAAAATGGATTTAACCAGGGCTAAACAAGGACTAAAAAGGGGTTAAACCGAGACTAAAGACGGAGTAAATCAGGATTTAACCAGGAATAAAACAAGACTAAAGCAGGACTAAAGAAGAACTAAACCAGAAGTAAAAAATGACTAAACAGGGACTACATTGGACTAAAGCAAGACTAAAGCTAGACTAAACAAGCACTAAACCAGGAATAAACAAGGACTAAAGAAGGACAAATCCAGGACTAAAGGACTGAACCAGGACTAAACCGGGACGAAACCAGGATTAAACCAGGACTGAAGAAAAACTAATCCAGTATTAAAGAAGGACTAAACCAGGACGAAAATGGGGACTAAACCAGGACTAAACTGGAACTAAAGAAGGACTAAACCGGGACTAAACTGGGACTAAAGATGGACTAAGCCAGGACTAAAGAAGGACTAAACTTGGAATAAACCAGGACTAAAGAAGGACTAAACCAGAACTAAACGAGGCCTAAACCAGGACTAAACCGAGACTAAAATTGGACCAAAGAGGTCTTAACCAGAACTAAAGGAAGACTAAACCATCCGAAACCAGGACTAAAGAAGGACTAAAAAAAGACTAATGTAGGACTGAACCAGAACTAAACCAGGACTAAACCGGAACTGAACCAGAACAATAGAAGGTCTAAACCAGGACTAAAGCAGTATTAAAGCAGGGCTGAACTGAGACTAAACCAGGACTACAGAAGGACTACAAAAGGGCTAAAGAAGGACTGAACCGAGACCTAACCAGGAATAAACAGGGACTAAAATGGGACAGAACCAGGACTAAAGAAGGACTAAACCAGCAATGAACCAGGACTATACTAGGACTAAAACTGGACAAAAGAAGGACTAAAGCAGGACTAAACTGGGACTAAGCCAGGACTATAGAAGGAATAAACCAGGACTAAACCAGAATTAAACCGAGATTAAACCAGGATTAAAGAAGGACTAAACCAGGGCTAAAGAAGGACTGAACCAAGACCTAACCAGGACTAAACCAGGACTAAAATGGAACAGAACCAGGACTAAAGAAGGACTAAAATATGACTAAAGGAGGACTATACCAGGACTAAACTAGAACTAAACCGGGACTAAACCTGGACAAAAGAAGGACTAAACCAGGACTATATTGGGACTAAACCAGGACTAAAGAAGGACTAAACCAGGACTAAAGAAGGACTAAATCTGAACTAAATCAGGACTCTCTTCCATCCTATTTCTACTACTGCTACAACTACTACTACCACCACAAATACTACTACTACTACTTTTACTATTACTACTAACATCACCACCACTACTACTAATACTACTAGTACCACCACCAAAACTACTACTGCTATGACTACTACTGCTACTACTACAACTAGTACTACCACCAACACTACTTCTACTACTAATAATACCGCTACTGCTACTATTACTATTATTACTACTACGACTACTACCACCACTATTATATGTGTGTATGTGTGTTTATGTGTGTGTCTGTGTTTGTTTGTGCAGTGGAACGGCTGTGTGTGGTGTTTTATGTTGTGACGGCTGTGTGTCTGGTGTCCTGCAGTGTGACAGCTGTGTGTGGTGTCCTGCGATGTGATGGCTGTGTGTGGTGTCATGCATGTGACGGCTGTGTGTGGTGTCCTGCAGTGTGACAGCTGTGTGTGATTTCCTGCAGTTTGATAGCTATGTATAGTGCCTTGCGGTGTGACGACTGTGTATGGTGTCCTGCGGTGTGACAGCTATGTGTGGTGTCCTGGAGTGTGACGGTTGTGTGTGGTATCCTGCGGTGTGATGGCTGTGTGTGGTGTCCTGCGGTGTGACAGTTATGTGTGGTGCCCTGCGGTGTGACGGCTATGTGTGGTACCCTGCGGTGTGACGGCTATGTGTGGGGTGTACTGCAGTGTGATGGCTTTGTGTGGTGTCCTGCGGTGTGGCAGCTGTGTGTGGTGTCCTGCGGTGTGATGGCTGTGTGTGCGGTGTCTTGCAGCGTGATAGTGTCCTGCGGTTTGACACCTGTGTTTGGTGTCCTGCAGTGTGATGGTTGTGTGTGGTGTCCTGCAGTGTGACAGCTGTGTGTGTGGTGTTCTGCAGTGTGTCAGCTGTGTGGTGCCTTGCGGTGTGACGGCTGTGTGTGGTGTCCCGTAGTGTGACAGCTGTGTGGTGTCCTGTGGTGTGATGGCTCCGTGTGACAGCTGTTTGTGGTGTCATGTCGTGTGACAGCTGTATGTGTGGTGTCCTGCGGTGTGACAGTTGTGTATGGTGTCCTGCGGTGTAACAGCCGTGTGCAGTGTGCTGCGGTGTGTGACAGCTGTGTGTGTGGTGTCCTGTAGTGTGACTGCTGTGTGGGGTGTCCTGCAGTGTGATTGATGTGTGTAGTGTCCTGCGGTATGACAGTGTTTTGTATGGTGTCCTGCGGTGTGACAGATGTGTGTGGTGTTCAGTGGTGTGACGGCTGTGTGTGGTGTCCTGCAATGTGATGGCTGTGTGTGGTGTCCTGCAGTGTGATGGCTGTGTGTGGTGTCATGCAGTGTGATGGCTGTGTGTGGTGTACTGCAATGTGACAGCTGTGTGTGATTTCCTGCTGTTTGGTACCTATGTGAGGTGTGACAGCAGTGTGTGGCGCCCTGTGGGGGGACGGCTGTGTTTATGGTGTCCTGTGGTGTGACGTGGTGTCCTGGAGTGTGACGGCAGTGTGTGGTATCCTGGGGTGTGACGGCTGTGTGTGTGGTGTCCTGCAGTGTCACAGCTGTGTGTGGTGTCCTACGGTGTGACGGCTGTGTGTGGTGTCCTGTGGTGTGACAGCGGTGTGTGGTGTCCTGCAGTGTGACGTCTGTGTGTGTGACGTCCTGTAGTGTGACAGCTATGTGGGCTGTCCTGCGGTGTGATGGCTGTGTGGTGTCCTGTGGTGTGATGGCTCTGTGTGACAGCTGTTTGTGGTGTCATGTCGTGTGACGGCTGTATGTGTGGTGTTCTGCGGTGTGATGGCTGTGTATGGTGTCATGCGGTGTAACAGCCGTGTGTAGCGGTGTGTGGTGTCCTGCAGTGTGACGTCTGTGTGTGCGGTCCTGTGGTGTGACAGCTGCGTGTGGTGTCTGTGGTGTGATGCTGTATGTGTGGTGTCCTGCGGTGTGATGGTTGTGTTCTGTTAAAATGTTTTTTGTTTTGTTTTTTTAAGGGTCCTATCTTAAGCAAAACTGACTCTTGTGAGTTTTAAGTCATGTTTCAATGTTGTTACCTTTTCAAATCAGACTTGGAGTTGCGTTTTGTTTCATTCACACGTTTGAGTAACACATACTGTCTACATCTCCAAAGTCAAAACACTCCGTTCCACCTTGTGATGTCATGAAGTTGTAGCTTTAAAATTCAGTAGAAATTGGCAATCCCTGGACTGAAATCATCCAAATGATTCCAGTGAACATTTGAAGGTGTTTTCTGTGTGAGAGAAGAACTCAATCTAAATACAGAAAATGTTTGATGAGAAAAACACCATTATAACATAAATCAGATAATAATAATAAGGGGTCTTATTTAGTCACATAATAATTAAACTAGAACTACAAACATATGAGCTTGTTTATTAGAATTTTATTTATTTATTTTTTAACATGGCACATTTGTGTGAGTGTCCAGCGGGGTTACACAAAAAACAACATAATGCTTGTGAAATGCTTCCTTACGATTGTTGTAGAACTGATTTCTTTTTGAAAATATTTTTTGTATTTTGCTACAAAGGCATGTCAAACCACAGGACAGAAAAAGGCGTTACACCCCCAAAAGTACCACAAAAGTACCCATAAACACATTTACACAGTATAGTATTAATTGAATACAGGAGAAACAAAAACAGCCATCTCAAACGGTAACCACAAAAAACATTAGTCATATGAAATCCAGAAATTCTTAATAACTCTTAAAATATATGATTAATTATAAAAACATCAACTATTTTAAAGCAACAACCCTTTAAATATGTCTAAGATTAGCAAAACATACAGACTTTTTAAAATGTATTAAAACCTCTTTGAGGTCCCATATTATGCAGTTTTCTGATCTATGTTATAATGTTGTCTGAAGTTTAGTTTCATTCACATGTTTAACACACAAACCCTACAGATTTAGTTATTTTCTTAAACAGAAAACACTCTGTTCCATCTTGTGGTAATACAGGAAGTGCTAAACTGTGTTTTTAAACTCCATATACCTTCAGTAGAATCATTTGGATCATTTCAGCTCTGGAACTGCCTTAAAAACAACCACTTAATGACATCAGAAGGTGGAGCATTTTGAGCTTTGGAGATCTAGACAGACTAACTAAAGTGTTACTCAAATATGTGTGAATGAAACAAAACAACTCCCGGTGTCTTTTTGAGGAGGGAACAGCATTATAACATTACTTAAAGCTACAAGAGTCATTTTTGCACAACAGAGGAGCTTTAACAGACAAAATGGTCATAACAATTGGCTAGGAGCCTACACAAGTATAACAGATTTATGATTATTTCTTTATTAAATATTACATTTACATTAGAATGCATACTTTTGTTGAAAATTAATACATTTATAGGAATAATTTTGCATATATTTAAACAGTACAGTGGCAAACACAAAAATGTCCCTGTTTGAGAATCTGTAGCAATAATTATTCAGATTTTGAAATTGTGATTTGTTTTATTGATATGAACATTTAAAGTCACAAGTAACCTTTTTACCAAAGAATAGACCAAAATAAAAGTTTTGCACTGAAAAACATAGAAAAACCTGCATCTCCTCCTGCTTGTTTGCATGAAAATGTTGTTCCTTAGACTATAATATTCCACAGTATGGCATAAAATGTGTCTATCTCCACAGAGAATGTTCCAAAGTATGGTTTTAACTTTTCTAGTTTCATGAAATCATGCAGGTGACATGCCCCCTCCAGAAACTGAACCTTTAAGTGTGTTTTAATAATATGTTGCTTAAACTAACATTGACAAAAATACAATGTTAAAAATAGTCTTTACTATTAATATTGAGAATTTGCAGCATCATTTATTCAGATTTTGATTTTAGAATTCAGATTCAGAAAAAGAAATTCAGGAGATATTTAACATACTTTAGTTTTGTGATTTGTTTTGGAAAACATGATAAATATTTAAAGGCACTGTACCTGATGTTTACTGACTTGAAAATCAAGTCTGTTCTTTAGTATTAAAATCAAGTTTGAAATGTTACTATTGTAATTACACTAGTTGCTTATATTATATCAGCAAACACATATTTAAATCAGGTAGTCATGGTCGTCCAACACAAACCCTGCACTGATAGAGTCTGTGATCCAGGATTCTCTCACGATTTTAAACTTCTTCCTAAATGTTCTCCGCAGCATTCTCAGCTCTAGAATCAAATCCTCAGACTCTACGACCACATGTGTCACTCCCTCTGCTAACCTCGGCTCCACTCTCCCCCCGTGATACTCAAATTCCAGCCTGCGAATGTCCAAACACGTCCCTGCTTTCGGCTCAAGCGACTCACTGATGTCTTTAAAACAGTCCATGTAAACTGTGAAAGGTCGAAACATACTGGTCACCAAGTCCTCCCAGCCATATCTCTCCTCCACCTGAGCTACGTCCAAATCAAAAGCAGTGGACGTAATTCTGCCAAACACTTCCTTCAGTTGCTCCACATCGGTATCCATGCTGTAGCTGTCACCATATTGGTCATATTGTTTGGCGAAGTACTCCCGGGTGGATGGGGTCATGCTGACCATGTGACGCGGTTGCCATGGCACCACCTCCTTCCTGTGCAGACACTCGAGCAGCCAGGTTGCCCGGACAATGTCATGTTTGTTGGATGCAATGAGGTTTTTCACGCGCGTGTTCTCAGAGCCCACCACGACACAGTATGTGTCTGGCCCCGGGTTTTGCACCACGATAGCGCCACAACTGAATGAGAAGAAAAGGTTAATGTTAGAATCAAGATTTAAACCCATAATATGTAACTTTTAACCAAAAAAAGACTCAAATAAAAGCATATATATATATATATATATATATATATATATATATATATATATCCATTTTAGTTGTGTGTATTGCACTGAAATGCTTCGAAATCATGTGTCCTTACTGACTTAACCTAACCTGACTTTTACTTCTGGAAGAAGGACTTCTGCTTGTTTTCAAGGAAATGTTCCTTTTGCTATAATATTCCACAGTATGGCATGAAACTTTTTCCTTGGAGAATGTTCCAGAGTATGGTTTTAACTTTTTCTCTCCATGGAATCATGCAGCTGATGTCCCATCTCCACAAAGTTACACACTGTAGCTTTAGCTGAGACTTAATATACTCAAGTACCATTATTTAAAAAAAAAAAATATTACTCAAATAGAAGCACAAAGTAGTGGTCCAAGAAAAGAAAAGAAAAAAAAAAGTGAAAAAGTATTTAGGGGAAACTACTACTCAAGTAGGAGTAACTGTTGGCAAATAACATCTGATTTAGAATTTGAAGGACAAAACATCAAATGATGCACAGATTGGTATTGGTAATGGTATTTTGAAATGCTTTTACTGTGTACCTCGCCACTCCCCTCTCCAGCTCAGCTTTGGAGTGCTCCTCAATCCCATTTATGACACAGAACTCCACATCTTCAAACATGTCCGTCTCCTTCTGGATTCCGCTCAGATCCTGTGGTTTGAAATGATCAATGACTCCCACCAATTTCTTGGGCTTCACTGGGACTTTCCTCTTCTTCTTCTGTGGTGCTCTGTCTTCCAGGCTCAGATGTCGCGATGCAAGCTTCCCGGACGCTTTGGTCCGGAACTGATCCAGCTCCGCCAAAGTTGTGCACTGGTGCCACTCTTTGTCATCTCGAATTTTCTCAATTCTTGGAAAACGTAGAGTACAATTTGTCATATACATGTCGCTGCTCACAATCTCTGCAGCTTTGACTTGGATGATCACGGAGTTGCACGGTTCAATATAGACTTCCGGCTTTTCGGTTGCACATAGAATGGATGCCGGTGGGTCGTTTTTCCGGTAAACTTTCCAATATTTGGCTAATTTCAGACCCAAATCATACAGCTCTTGCATGGTGTAGCCAGATCCAATTCGGCAAAGCGTATGGAAAACAGAAGGTTTGGTTTCTCCTGGTTTTGGGGCCTCTGCTACAGCGCACAAAAAGTGTGACATCATACCTGCTCGTCTGCCTTTACCCCAATAACCTCCGACTATGAGCAAGTCCAGCTCATCCATCAAACCATCAACATACTCGGGCTTAATTTTAAGCCAGCCCTCTCCTCGTTTGTCCGGTTTGTAAATGGACATTGGATCTTTGACCATGATTCCCTCTTCTCTCCCGTCTATTGCATCATTCAAAGCATTTATAACCTCTTTGGTGCTTTTCACTTCTGCTTTATGCACAATGTGAATCCATCCTTTGACCGGCGTGAAAACTGTCTGCAAAATCTCATATCGCTTTTTTAATGGCTCCTTCCCGAGCTTCTGATTATTCACCAACAAAACATCAAAGACACAGAAACACGTCTGCAGCTCGGAGTCGCCCATGAGCTTCTTGATATCAAACTTGCTTCCTTTTTGCATAAATGTTTCTGTAGTCGGGTTGTAAGCCATCATTTCGCCGTCTAAAATGCAGTTCACGACGTTGCTCTTGAAAACGTTGTGAATGTAAGGAGTGAGGGAGCCCTCTAGTGGCGAACCTCCAAACTGCTGTGTGTATTCAAAAGCATTGCGGCTGAAATACTTGTACACGTCGCCGTCTTTGTGCAGCTGGATGCGCTCTCCATCGAGTTTAGTCTCAATGTAAAACGGACTGTTGCTCATTTGCTTTTCTATGTTACAAAGGTTAGCAACAGCGGCTAACATTGGCTTAAATGCAGAAAATAGTCCGATTGAAACTTCACTTAGTGACACCACAGGGTTGTGGAGCTGTTGACAAACTTTATTTAAATCTGTGTTGACGTTATAAAGCTCTGCTGCATCTGGGTGGAACACTTGTAGCACAGTTTCTTTACTAATACTAATTTTCATGTCTTTCAAAATCATTCGAATCAACCACTTTTGCTCGAGCGCAGAACTTTGTGTAATTAAATGCAGTAAACTTTGCCTAACCAAGTCCTTCTTCTTATTTGCATTGTTGATTGCCACCGAATCTAGAAAATCATTGACTTCTTTAATGGTAAGCTTGCCATGTGCGGTGCAGCGCTTTTTCAAAACAAAGAAGGCCATTCCAGCAAAATCTCCAGCCTCTCCTTGCGTAGTGGTTGGTGCACGGTAGTTTAAAAGTTTATTTGCTTCAGGCCCGTTTTTAGGTAGTCCCAAAACGTCAATGTATAGCTTAGCAAGCATGTTTTCTTTGATCCCGTATGCCATCCGCTCCCTTTCGAATGTGGGAACAATCAAACGCATCGCTGGGTAAAAAGAGTCTGTGGTTTTGGGATTATCTTTGTGTAAAACCGCATGAAACGTTCGCCATGTTTTGATGAAGTCTCCCAGGATTTTAGACTTTTCCAAGCGTGTTTTTGCTTTTTGGATCCTCTCTAAAGTGTTGCAGAGGTGAAGAAACGGGACCTGAGCAGCCACAGAGGGCTGGGCCGAAGAGGAAGAGGAAGCAACGCTGTTGGATGGGCCCTCCATTTTAAACACCTGCAACAACAAAAAAGCACAGTAATGCAGTAAGGCGCTGTACCTGAATTTAAGGAACTAGTTCATTTTAAATATTCGCAGTGGTCCAAAGCTATTCGTCACTTACCTTGTGCATTCAAAACATCCTAATTATTCACCACAATGAGTTTATAAGCACTGTCTCATAATGAGATTCAGACAGTACACAGTGGACTTATTTTGAGCTTAAGAGCTACTTGTATAATATAATGGGTAGACTTGTCACGATAGCATATTTTGAAGTTTGATATTGAAGCATTGAAACTATTCATGCCAGTGGCTTAAACCACTGATTTAATCGAAACCTACAATGTTGTTAAAAAAAAAAATTTAAAAAAAAGAAAGAAAGAAAAAGAGCTGCAATAAATAAAGTTAATACTTAGTTTGTATCTGTAATGAGTCATGGAAGTTATTAATTATTAAATTCTTAAATAACTCGTATGGCTTAAATCGTATCATATAGCTAAAAAAATAAAATAAAATTCTCCAATAGTGCAAAGGAAATGGGCACCCAACAAATATTAACCCTAAAAAACATTGTTCCAACTTTCATATATTGAATGATAAGTCTGGGACAAAACACATTTTGCTAAAATAATTGGGAAAATCTGGTACAGGCCCTTTAATCTTTTACACTAGACTAGTATTTAGGAATACATAAGAATTAGTTTGTCCTGCTGTTAAAACAAGTCCCCAGTTTTCATGAATTTAAATCTACAGCAAGTGAACAGCTAACTGTAATTAAATTCATTAAATGAAGGGAGTAATGTTAACACTTAATTTTACAAAAAAGTGAAAAGTATGACAAACCGTTTATCTGAGATGTTGATGATGATGATGATGATGATGATGATGATGATGATGATAATTGCTATCCCATTTCCACTTTTCTATTTTCCAACTCACTGGTCTGTTTAAAAAGATACATCTGATGCACTGAGAACAAATATATTCTTGTTTTTGACACAGTAAATAAATGTGTTTTTCTTCTATTTTCTTTTTAGGGACATTATTTCAAAGACTAAAAAGCATTTCCACTTTTAATTTTTTTTTTTTTTGATTATAGGCTACTGGGGAAAATGTAGGCTTAGTCAGTCCTGCCATTCCTGAATGTAAGGTATCGATGCCGCTTGCGGCTTTAATTAGGCCCGAGCCCATACAAGGCGTAGGGACTATTGCTTCCGCAACGATGAATGCATGGGCGAAATCAGTGATTTTGGGTTGATGATAATAATAATAATAATAATAATGTATTTTTATTTGAGTAAAAGAAAAACATTGGTGATGTACTTTTTATCATTACAGGAAGTGGGATCTGTAAAATTGGTCTAAAATGGCGCTAATTTGACTCCAGATGTACATTTATGTGTTGATATCAGAGTGAACATACTAAATATATCTTAAATAGTCAGTTTAAAGCCTTACCTTTTTAAAAATCGTCTTTAAAAGCTGAAATTAGACTCGTTCATGTTTCAAACAGCAGAGTTGTGATGTGCCGCAGTCAAATGCTTCCCCCGGACACAACAAACTCTGTATTTATGTTCCGCGCTGTTTTCATCCCGCCAAAAAAAAAAAAAAACAAAAAACAAAAAAACGACAAACAACAGCGTTTTTAATCACAAATGACAGGTAAACAATTGTACTAATATTAGGGACAATACACACAATGGAGATGTTTTTCAGTGTCATGTATTTTCAGTATTTCCAGTGTCATGTAGTTTCAGTATTTTCAGTGTAATGTATTTTCAGTATACATGTGTTTATGTCGTCTCTATACAGATAAAACAAAGCTGTTTCGTGTTTTTTTAAATCCATGTCTAAATGTGGTAGTTGTTATTCAACCACCAGAGGGAGACAGAAGCTTAAGTTTAAATTATCGAAAGTCTTGGCGATTAATTGAAGTAATTTGATTAATTCGTGTTTTTAATAATCGAGATTTTGAAAAATTGTAAAATGGTAAAATCGAGGACTATCATGAAAAAGCTGACTCCTTTTTTACTTGCAAAGCAAGTTGTATTTATTAAACAACTGACATTGTAAAAATATATATAATTCTAATATAAACCATTAAAATTAGATTACACATGTATACACATGTAATTAAAAATAAAAATGTCCTTGAATAATAGGAAGAATGAAAGAACGAAAATGTTAAGTGGTCACTGGTCCTCCCTCCCTGGTGTTCCCTGGTGGTCTCTGATGGTCTCCGGTGGTCGCTCCCTTGTGGTCCCTGGTGCTCAATGATGGTCCCTGGTGGTCTCTGGGGGTCCCTGGTGCTCCCTGGGGCTCCTTGGTGCTCCCTGGTGTTTCTTGGTGGTCACCGGTGATCCCTGGTGCTCCCTTGTACTCAATGGTGGTCCATGGCGGTCCCTGGTGCTCCCTGGTGGTCGCTGCTCTGAATCCGGGAGGAGGGGTTTTAAATGTTGTAATTGCAGGTTTCATACTGTGCTCATTTCAGATGTTCAGATTACAGTTTGAGTTTGATTTGATCAGAGCTGCAGTTGAGATGATTTATAGCGATTAATCTTTCAGATACTCAAACGATTATTTCTGTTGTGCACTGATACTTTTAAAACACATTATCAACCAAGTAAACATTGAAATATGGTGACTCGAACAAAGTGTAACACTTATTAAAATCTCAAAGGTGCATTCTTTGTGTCCATTTTGATTTGATAATGTCACCGTTTCTAAAATGTATTTTTGTCTGTGTGGGTAACGAATGTGGCTATGATTATATTTAGAGTTGATTAATCGTTGCAGTGGCATTTGAGATTAACTGAAAAAAATATAAAAATGATCCAAAACCCAAACAAACCTCCTCCACCTGACTGCACATCATATCCAGAGTATGGCGCGTTTGTTCCTGCAGGTGGCGCTCTCTGACCGCGCAGTAGCAGATGGAGCAGAGGTCATAGAAGCCACGGGTTGTTTACTTCTGTCCCTGCTGCAGTGAAGGATGCTGGGAAATCCGAGACAGAGGAACGAGAGCTCCATTCAAACAGTTCAGCCAAAAACACTGAAGAAACACACAGGGGTAAAGTATGGACATTTGAAGATTTTACAAACAGTTAGGCTAAAAACACTGAGGAAACACTCAGAGGTAAAGTATGGACATTTAAAGATTTTACAAACACTTCAGCTAAAAACACTGAAGAGACACACAGGGGTAAATTATGCACATTTAAAGACTTTACAAACAGTTCGGATCAAAACACTGAAGAAACACAAAGGGGTAAAGTATGGACATTTAAGGGTTTTTACATTTATAAGCATGATCCAAAGTGAGCCCAGGTACAAGATAAATATGCTCACATCAAATACATCTGTTACAGATGAGAACACATCTGATTTAGAAATGTTAATCACAAAAAAATGGATATGATGGCCCAGTTGTTTCTGTTATAATTTGGTGTTTTGGTTCAAGATGACTATCCACTCAGGAAGCAGAATGAGTGTCACATGACTCTCTTTAATGACTTTAATGCTGAAATCCAGTTGGTTGAAACTTAAAATCCCTCTCTCTGATCTGAATGGTCACTACCTAAACTGAGCACCTACAGCCAACCAGGACTCAGTGCCAAGGCAACCTCTGCAGCTCAGGGAGTAAATCTGGAGGTTCTGGAGGTTCAGTTGTGATTGTTCATGCTCTGGACACAGGTTCTGTTGTGATTGTTCTTGCTTTGGACACACAGGTTCAGTTGTGATTGTTCAGGATTTGGACACAAAGGTTCAGTTGTGATTGTTAATCTCAGAACACAGGTTCAGTTGTGATTGTTCAGGCTCTGGACACAGGTTCAGCTGTGATTGTTCAGGCTCTGGACACAGGTTCAGCTGTGATTGTAGTACTTAAAACTCTAAAAACTAAGAAATTCAGATCAATGTTGGTTTATTTCCAAAGACACTAAAGAAAAAATACATGAAATAAAAAGTAGATTTGTCTAATAAAACCAGTAAAATGTAAAAGACAGCACATAAACTTAAAGCCAGATTATGTAACTTTTCTGATAGACGGTAACGATGCTTTGGTAAAATGAGAAGTTCAAACTTTTGTAGTCACTTTAAGTAAAAGCAACAAAATATGTGAAAAAAATTCCTAACAAACTTATAAGCACAAATATATCAAATTGATCACAGCTTTCTAGAGCCTGACCAGTAGTCGGAGGAGAGGGTGGCAAAAAGTCCAATGAAACAGAAAAGCAGTGAATCATGAGATGACAAAATCAAGAAAACAGAAATGTTAGATTGTGTTTGTATTTCCATATCTCCCAGCTCTGATCGACTCCACTGTAAGATGTTATACTCCTGTTTTGTGTGGCTACTAGAAACAGTAGCACTAGGAGCACTGGCAGCATACACTCACCTGAAGGATTATTAGGAACACCATACTAATACGGTGTTTGAGCCCCTTTCGCCTTAAACTTGAACTGCCTTAATTCTACGTGGCATTGATTCAACAAGGTGCTGAAAGCATTCTTTAGAAATGTTGGCCCATATTGATAGGATAGCATCTTGCAGTTGATGGAGATTTGTGGGATGCACATCCAGGGCACGTAGCTCCTGTTCCACCACATCCCAAAGATGCTCTATCGGGTTGAGATCTGGTGACTGTGGGGGCCATTGTAGTACAGTGAACTCATTGTCATGTTCAAGAAACCAATTTGAAATGATTCAAGCTTTATGACATTGTGCATTATCCTGCTGGAAGTAGCCATCAGAGGATGGGTACATGGTGGTCATGAAGGGATGGACATGGTCAGAAACAATGTTCAGGTAGCCCGTGGCACTTAAACAATGCCCAATTGGCACTAAGGGTGCCAAGAAAACATCCCACACACCATTACACCACCACCACCAGCCTGCACAGTGGTAACAAGGCATGATGGATCCATGTTCTCATTCTGTTTACGCCAAATTCTGACTCTACCATTTGAATATCTCAACAGAAATCGAGACTAATCAGACCAGGCAACATTTTTCCAGTCTTCAACTGTCCAATTTTGGTGAGCTTGTGCAAATTGTAGCTTCTTTTTCCTATTTGTAGTCGAGATGAGTGGTACCCGGTGGGGTCTTCTGCTTTTGTAGCCCATCCACCTCAAGGTTGTGCGTGCTGTGGCTTCACAAATGCTTTGCTGCATTCCTCGGTTGTAACGAGTGGTTATTTTAGTCAACGTTGCTCTTCTATCAGCTTGAATCACTCAGCCCATTCTCCTCTGACCTCTAGCATCAACAAGGCATTTTCGCCCACAGGACTGCCGCATACTGGATGTTTTCCCCTTTTCACACCATTCTTTCTAAACCCTAGAAATGGTTGTGCATGAAAATCAGATTGTGAAATACTCAGACCGGCCCGTCTAGCACCAACAACCATGCCACACTCATAATTGCTTATATCACCTTTCTTTCCCATTCTGACATTCAGTTTGGAGTTCAGGAGATTGTCTGGACCAGGACACACCCCTAAATGTGATTGGCTGATTAGATAATTGCATTAAGGAGAAATTGAACAGGTGTTCCTAATAATCCTTTAGGTGAGTGTATATAAACTGTATATATACTATAGTAATAGTAGTAGTTGTTGTAGTAGTCAAGTATGTCTCAGGCACACTGCACACTTAGTGTAGCTCGATAGACCTGGCCAACAAACAGAAACTGTAAACAAAAGCTATTACAGTTTCAGTGTAGTTAGCTCCTCCTTCAGACAGATATAAGGCAGTGTCCAACAGTAATCTGACCAGAACTGAAGAAGCGGCTTGGATGAGCAGCCAAACGTCTTCACTCCTACAATGATTTGTTCAGTTGATAGATTTTATATTTTTCTTTTGCTATAATAATAATAATAATAGTAGTAGTAGTAGCAATCGTAGTAGCAATAGTAATAGTAAAAGTAATAGTAATATACCTGTTTTAGATCTTGAACACAAATTACCTCTAACTTTTCTCTTTATCTCCTGCTCTCACAATGTGCGAGAGCAACAGAGAGGAGAGACATTCTATTTTACAGAAAAGAGGACTTAGCCAGGACTAAACCAGGACACAACCAGGACTAAACCAGGACTAACCCTGTATTAAACCAAGACTAACCCAGTATTAAACCAGGACTAACCCAGTATTAAACCAGGACTAAACCAGGACTAACCCAGTATTAAACCAGGACTAATCCACTTCATTGATAGAGTTTGACTGAAGGATAATTCATGTTTCCACTCTGTGTCTGAGGTAGATCCAAACAGCCTGATGGTGACTCAGACTCCATCTGCTTTGAACTAAACCAGGATTAAACCAAGGCTAAATCTGCACTAAACCAGTACTAAACCTGGACAAAATCTGGAGTGTGTGTGGGGGGGTTTAGTCCTGGTTCAGTCCTGCTTTAGTCCTGTTTTAGTCCTGGTTAAGTCCTGGTTTAGACCTGGCTTAGTCCTGGTTTAGTCCTGGTTTAGCCCTGGTTAAGTCCAGGTTTATTCCTGGATTAATCCTGGTTTAGTCCTGGTTTTTGTCCTGGTTCAGTCCTGGTTTAGTTCTGGTTCTGTTCAGATCTGATGTAATATACTGATCTATGATAGTTTCAGTGACTTGTTTGGTTATATTTGTTTTGTCCTGGTTCACTTTGTGTTTATGCAGATCTGTATCAGTAAAAACACAGCTCATATCAACAAACATTATGTAACATTATCTCCAACTTACAACCATATCTGACAGGCTTATATAAGGGACAAAGTCAAGACTGGGAACTAAACCAGGACTAAACCAAGACTAAACCAGGACTAAATCAGGACTAAACCAGGTGTGAACTAGGACTGTCTTTAAAATTATTTGGTCTGTGTCTGTCAGACCCAAACCAGACATGAACTTGTGTGTAGGCTCTGTCTCCATCCCACAGGAAAGCCTTTGTTGTCTTGTCCTGTCCTCAAGTGTAAAAGTTCATTATCTCATGCCATTATTCAACCCCAAAGACATGCTTGTTGACTGTTGAAAGCACTGTAAGACGTTACATCAGAAGTTAGAAGATTTCTTCCAAATGAATTTTCGAATACCTTTCGGCTCTCTGCATCAGCTTTGGGACAGCCTCTTTCGCTTGTTGTTTACACGTGCTTTAATCTCCAAAATGGCGGTGTACAGTGTGTTTGGTTCATTTTGGTGTAAACATGGCCTGTGTTTGAACTGGAGGCTGAGAGCTAACCCGACGAGCTAACCCGACAAGCTAACCCAAGGAACTCACCCGAGGAGCTCGCCCGAGGAACTCACCCGAGGAGCTCATAGGATCAGGACACTGCATCAGAGTGAAGGATGAAAAGTTCAGCTGTGATCAGGCTCAAACAGGGTCACACAAACTCAGAAAAAGAAGAGGAGCTCAACGTCTGCTTTAAACAAGCGCCCCTGGTTTAAAGAGGGGGTATTACCTATATGGGTTATTAAAGAGGGGGTATTTTATTTCTATGGAGTATTAAAGAGGGGGTATTTGACTTCTATCGGGTATTAAAGAGGGTATATTTATTTCTATGTGGTATTAAAGAGGGGTTATTACCTCTATGGGGCATTAAAGAGGGGGTATTTTACTTCTATGGGGTATTAAAGAGGGGGTATTTTACTTCTATGGGGCATTAAAGAAGTGGTATTTTACTTCTATGGTCTATTAAGTGCTAACATATTTAGATCACCATGTTTCCTTTTGTTGTTTTGCAAATGCTGTAGTAGATGAAAACAATCTATTAACATTTTTTATAAGTTTCAGTTTTGTTTTTGCACTCAGTGCTAATTCCCTCACCCTTCAGAGCACTATCACAACACAATGGCGTGCATCTCACTAATGAAACTACTGCACATCACATCAGATTTATCAAGTTGCTGTGTGTTATTCTGTGTCCTGCTTTTTTTATACTTATGGAAAAATGTCGTGGGCAGAGCATTGGATCGTACTACCAACCGTAAGAAGGATTTGAATTGTGTTCAGTTGAAGAGATCTCTAGATTACCCATGGTTTTTTTTATGAGGGAACAGCATTATACCATGATGGAAAGCTTCAAAAAGTCGATTCTACAGAATACTTCATCTTTAAACAAGTGCACTCTGGTCTGAAGCGTGGACATAGCTAACCTGCTAACCGCTGCGTTCCAAACAGGAAGTGAGCATGGCATGATTCCGGCTCCATCGACTCACTTTACAGTGAAAAACCATGGCCCCTCTCTCTGTAACCACTGCTGTATTACCCCACTCAAGAAATGAACATTAATAACAGACCAATCAGGTCCCTTACAAAACTAGGACTTAACCAGGACTTACCCTGGAATAACCTAGATCTAAACCAGAACTAACCCAGACCTAAACCAGGAATAACCCAGATCTAAACCAGGACTAACCGAAGACTTAACCAGGACTAATCCAGATCTAAACTAGGACTAAACAAGGAGTTAACCAGGACTAACCCAGGACTAAATCAGGACTTAACCAGGACTAACCCAGATGTAAACCAGGACTTAACAAGGACTAACACAGATGCAAACCAGGACTTAAACAAGACTAACCCAGAACTTAACCAGGACTAACACAGATCTAAACCAGGACCAGCCGAGATTTAAACCAGGACTAAACTTGGTCTAACCATGACGTAGGTGTGTTGTTTGCTGGTGTGTTTTTCCATGTTTTTGTCTGAGTTCAAAGGTTGTTCGGCTCAAACTGTGTCACACCCAATGAGCCGAGAGTTTAACAGCAGATGGGAAAAAAACACTTCAACAATGGAAAAAATCCCTCCCATCCTCCTATATCCCTGTGTGTCAGATGCCCTCCCATCCTCCTATATCCCTGTGTGTCAGATGCCCACCCATCCTCTTATATCCCTGTGTCAGATGCCCTCCCATCCTCCTGTATTCTTGTTTGCCTTGAAAACCTGTATGCTACAATCAAGAGTTTTGAAAAAAACAATTATTTCTAAATTTAGGCCCTGTACCCAATTTGTGTCCATGTATTTGAGCAAAATGTGTCTTGACCATAGATTGTATATATAAATGGACATAGTTAACCAGCTAGCATAGACTGTATAGCTAAATGGACAGAGCTAACCTGCTAGCCACTGTGTCCCAAACAGGAGGTGAGCATGGGCGTACTTCCAGCTTCAATTCACTTTCTATTGAAAAGCTATCGCCCCCCTCCCCCTAAATGCTGCCTTTAGGCTCATCATTTTGATCTTAAATGATCCTGAGGTTTTTATTTCACTGTTGTGTCTGTAAATCAAGATATGAACATTAATAACAGACAAATCAGGCACCTTCTTTCCCCGAGGTCCTTCTCTCATTATTCTGGCATTTAGCAATTATTTTGTTAATCCTAATTGACCTAAAACAGGAAAAGTTTGTCTGATTTCATGTCAAACAGTGAGAAAAGAAAGCATGTCTTTTTATATAGTGTGTGTAAACTTCTGGTTTCAGCTGTAGTTCACTTCTTTACACTGTCTCGCCCCAGTACAGATACAGATATGTTGCACTAGCAGCTCTTGAGGTCAAAATAAGTCCACTGTGAACTGCCTGCATGTAATTAGAAAGTGTTTTAATGTCTGATAATCAGGAAATGCACAATTTGCTAGTTAATGTTACCTGTTACCGTAGCAACACTCCACTCTGGTCTCCAAAAAGCTGTGAAAAGTTTTTATAATCTCATGCTTGTAAGATGGTAAAAATCAGGTACAGCACCTTTAAAATCACATGAACTTTTCTGAAAGATTCCTTTAAATGTCTCACACTTGGGGTCATGACCTTTGCCCTTGGCTCCTAGCTGTTTTTTCTGTTTAAAGTATTTAAGTGGAGGATTTGCATATAGCAGCTCTCTGTAGCCACACGTCCTGCCTCTGGCTCATTTCTTGGCTCAAAAACAACACGCAAATGCGTTCATATGTTTTTAGTGTGTTTTTCACTTGAAACACGCCACAGTCAGCAAAACAAACCACACCAACTTTGAACTTTTGGAGTAAAAAAGAAACAAGGAAGAGTATTTTATTTATTACAAGGAATAAAAGTTCAGATTTCAGTCTGTCTCAGGTGTGAATACTCCTCGATGTGCACTAAATACATTCTAACGTGTTATTTATAGTATGTATCTTTATGGAGATTTTCCTCACTGTTTTCCAATGTTCCCGATGTTTGGTCTGGAGTAGATTCCCATGACTTTTCCATGATCTTTACATTCCTGCAGTTATCAGCTCTAAATATACTCCAGTGTGGACTCACAGGCTGCAGTATAGTGCTACTTTAAAGTCCACATGACAGGTCGCACAAAGTGAACAATATTATATTTAAGGTTTTACTACATATCTGGCCTTTTTTTTTCTATTGGGAAAATGGGCAGCAGATGTGACATACCTTTCCGTAAATGTTACCATTTATGTAAACAAGGGCCAAAACTTACACAATAGTTATGAACACAGTAATAAAAATAAATTACAACACTTTTATTTTGATTTAAAAAGAAAAATGCTTCCGATGTGGAGGGATTCTGTTTTAGAACTCAGAGATACTTCCTGTAGTTTTTGTTTCAACTTTTTTTTCCAACTAACGGCCACTTAATGGTGTGAAACTCTGATAAATATTTAGCACAGGCTCTATCCCACTAAACCAAGTCAGATTTAGTAAAACATACAACATATGTCACTTGGTTTAGTGGTGTCGCCTTGTTGCTTATTGCTTGTCTCCATGGAAAAGTTTAAAGCCATACTGTGTAACATTTTACCACTGTTACATACTGCACCTTTAAATGAGAAATTGTATGAACACCAAACTTAGCAATGTGTTTTTGTTGCATTTTCAAGTTTTCATTAGCTACTCCATAGGCTCCACAAAAAAAATAATTGGATTTTGAAATTGAAAATCAGATTTTTCCCATGTATTTGAGGAAAATGTGCAAGTCTAGTTTTTTCAGTTGAGGCTTGTTGCTAAAGTAAAGCTCGACCGTCCACAGGCACGAACAGGCAATCCACACACGCTTCTGGATTATTGTAATAGTTTGTCTGTGGGGCTGGACCAGGGCTCCCTGCAGTGCTCACAGAATGTCCATAACACAGAATGTCCAGAACACAAAATGTCCAGAACACTGCAACTCGACTGTGACAAAAACTAAGAGACGAGATATGTCAGGCCTGTGTGTGCAGCAGCTCTGGCTTCCGTTTCATAATGTTCTTGTTTAAGTGTCTGCACTCTATTTGTCGAGTCTCCACTCTATGGGTCGAGTCTGCACTCTATGGGTCCAGTCTGCACTCTATGGGTCCAGTCTGCACTCTATGGGTCCAGTCTGCACTCTATGGGCTAGTCTGCACTCTATGGGCTAGTCTGCACTCTATGGGCTAGTCTGCACTCTGTGGGTCGAGTCTGCACTCTGTGGGTCGAGTCTGCACTCTGTGGGTCCAGTCTAAACACAACAATATCATCACTATAACATACTTGTTAAATACTATATGCTAAACTTTGATAATTTTGTTTCACTTGCTTATGTCCAATTGACGTTTAAGATTCTTCACAACCTGGCTCCTCCATCACTTAAAGAATTCATCCAGTGGTCGACAGATACGGCTTTAAGATCAACCCGAGGTACCACAAGAGGACAGTGTAATATCCACCTTTGCCCAATCCTCCTTCTCATATAGGGCTGTTAAACAATGGAATAAGCTCCCATCAGAGATACTTAGCTTAAACAGCCTCACAGCCTTCACCACAAAGGTGAAAGCATGATTATTAACAAACCAAACATGTGTGCACATTTAGCTAAAAGAATGAATCGCTGATTGTAAGATGTGAATGCAAGTATACATATGAATGAACTAGCTGTGCTCTGCCAACTACTAGACACAGAAGGGTGAGTGTGAGTGTGAATAAAATGATATGGGTATGGATGTTAATTGGATTAAGTTACTACATGGACAGGTTTGCATTTTAAATCGAATTGTGGATATGTAAATTTTAATGTTGTACAGGTGTGCATTTTAAATTGTATTGGGTATGTGTGTGTATGTATGTGTGTATATGTAAATTTTAATGTTGACCCCTCCCCCTGAGGACTACAGATGGAAATTAGCTATTAAGCTGGAATCTAGTACAAGCATCTCTGCCCTTGCGCTTAATGTAATTCTACATTGTCCTATTAAATAAATAAATTAAATGAAAGTCTACACTCTATGGGTTCAGCCTGCACTCTGTGGATCAGTCTGCTCTCTATGTGTCCAGTCCACTCTATCGGTCCAGTTTGCATTTTATGGGTCAGTCTGGACTGTATGGGCCAGTCTGCACTCTATGGGTCCACATCTTCTCCCTGGCATTTAATACAAGATAGGGGTGTGTGTGTGTGTGTGCGTGTGGTGTTTTCTGTTTTTTGTTGACTTTTGTGTGATGCACTTTGGGCAGCTTAAGTTGTATTTTAAATATGCTATATAAATAAGTATTAAGTAAGTCCACTGTGAACTGTCTGCATCTAAGTATAAAATGCTCTATTGTCCGAGAATCTGGAACTGCGCATAAACATGCTACTCATTAGCTTTACTGTGATTGCAAAACTGTGCTCTGGTCTCTGAAAGTTGTGAAAAGTGCTTATAAGGATGTTCTGAATGCATAAGGTGCGGAATGTCTTTGGAGCATTGTTTCAGTTGAACTCATTCTGTTTTTCACTTTTCTTTTGTTGTATATTTTGACCCGGTCTTGTCTTAATAGTTTCCGTTGTGGATATGAGAGCGCTGTAGGAAATCCGAGTGCCTGGCTTTTATTTTGAAAGGGTGTCGCATAGGAAGCAGCTGATCGGTCAGAGACTTCCTGCTTTGGCGCACGTCAGCAGAGGGTCACACAGTTCACACCCCAGTAAACACGTTCTTACGTTTCACTGTCTAAAATACACACAGGAGAACTATACCTGATACAAAACAAGCAGCAAGGTTTAGAGGCAAAAGGAACAAGCAGAGAAATGGTCACATACTCATGCCCAACGCTGGGACTGTTACTGTGCCATTTAGTAATAATAATAATAATAATAATGGCTTACACTTGTAATGCGCTTTACAGGCTTGTCAAAGCCTCTCAAAGCGCAACACTATAGTCATTATTCATTCATTTCCACACTTGGTGATGGTAAGCTACTATTGTAGCCACAGCTGCCCTGGGGCAGACTGACAGAAGCGAGGCTGCCAATCTGCGCCATCGGCCCCTCCGACCACCACCTATCATTCGAGCACACACCACTTTCATACTAGGCAATGTGGGAGAAGTGTCTTGCCTAAGGACACAACGACAGAACTTGGTCCGAGCGGGACTCGATCCTCCAACCTTCGGGTTGGGGCCCCCAGTGTCACAATGCTGACATTTCAAACTCATTTTCGATATGAAGGAATGGACTTGATCCTTAGTACCGATTCTGATACCAAGATGATAATAAAACACTCCTTATTTAGACAATAGAATGTGATGTTCCACTGTAAATACTGTACTTTGTGTTCTAGTCCCATGTGTCTTATATCTGTGTAATCCCCAGTGTGTGTGTATATATGTGTGTGTTCAATTAATACTATCGAATAGTATCAGATCTTTCTCAGACTTTTGACAAAACCTCGTTTGGACAAAAGAGGTGACGTGAAGCTGTAGTTCAAAAAGCAGTGCTCCAATGAGAGCAAAAATATTCAAAAACAAACCAAAACTGAACTGAACAGCAAAATGTATGTATGTTAAAAAAAAAAAAATATATATATATATATATATATATATATATATATATATATATATATATATATATATATATATATATATATACTTTACTCTTATAGATTAATCATTAACCACAGCCACTTTTAGACAAAAAACAGACAAAAATAAAAGCTTTTTTTTTTTCATTTTTGATGGTTTTATTGCACTGAAAAACATGCATCTTCTCCACAAATCTGACTGACCTGAAGCAGAGTATATATCTGCTTGTATCCATGGAAATGGAAATTCCTTTGGCTACAATATTACACAGTATGGCATAAAACTCATCTATATCCATGTCCATGGAGAATATTCCGAAGTATGGTTTTAACTTTTCATTTACATGTAATCATGCAAGTGACGTGCCACCTCCAGAAAGTGGCATACTGCACCTTTTAATTAAACCACAATGGCCCAATTCGACAAACGCACCCTTCGAAGTACCCTTTGGAGTACCCTTCAAAATACATGGCCAGTGAAGGATACTCCTCCGTGTAGCTGCCTTCGTGCTGAAATGGGACAGGCCTACGCCACGGAGCATACTTCAACCGTTGTCTGTGCACTTGCAGAGAATTTGGCTCCAGTGAATAGGTGCCCATTCTCCCCCCTCAGGCGGATAAATTCGGCCGTCTCCTTGTCACTCCTTAAAGACAAAGAAATATTCTTAAATAAGGACGAATATTAAACATTACGATAGCTACACTAATATACAAGTGTAAGAGATAATTCCGCTTACCGTTTCGTCAGTTACACAGCGATTACTGTAAACCCAAATTAACAGGCCTTCACTGAGGTTGAGTCGCCTCCAATGTTCCCTCTAATTTTTCACGAGTCTGAGCAAACACACAAACTCCCTGAGTGGTCCCATGGACCACTGTGAGCAACATCAGACGTGCACACTGTGGTCATGCTGCATCGCATCCATCCAAGTTAAATGGTTTATTAAAAGAGTCAAATTACCGCATTTACATTTCTGTTATAAGACTTTTAATTAAGTGCTTTAGCCACTTATACAATGAAAATGACAAAATCTTGCTCATGACCTGTGTAGTATGTTAATGCTATTGGAAGTATAAATATTTAATTTTAACTAAAACATGAGCTTCCAACCAAACCAAGCCAACTGTAAACTCCAATGTTGAAAACACACGTAACATTTTTATCATAAAGCTCTGACTTGTATTATGAGTATAAGCCATTGTGTGAAGCTTTTGCTGTGCACTGAGTGAGATTGTCCTACTGTGGTCTGGGAGACAGTTCGGTAACTCTTTTTCAGTATATGACACGATCATTTGATTTTTACAACTCATAAACTAGTGACAGTATTCAATGACCAATACACACAGAAGAATCTGTATCTGCACACCCAGCTGCTCTATTACTGTATATTTGCATAACATATCAAAACACAATATGTAATGTGTATTTGTACATAAAATATATTCAAAACAAGTGGCATGGGTCAAAATAAATATATATTTACAAACCACACACTGCAAACAGTGAACAAACACACACACTTCAAAATGTAAACAAACACACACTGGAAACTAAAAATACACTGTACATGTGACAGTGTGACACTCATTCTGTGACAGGGGTTGAAGGATCGAGTCCTGCTCGGACCAACTTCTGTCATTGTGTCCTTAGGCAAGACACCCAAGTGGTGTGTGCGTGATGATTGGTGGTGGTCGCAGGGGGGCGCAGATTGGCATTAGCTAATGCTAATGATTACACATAATACACATTTGACCCACAATTAAGTCAATAGCAGAATAAACCATGCTTACCGATCAGGAACAGCATCCAGTCCATCAAATCATAAGGTCCTCTGCTCCTGAGTCCACCATGAGATCTTCACTCGGTTCCACGAACCGTCCGGGTCCGAGATGCCTCTAGTTTAACTTGTACAAACATCCACAGTGTCCTCGGTCGCGTACTCCCTTTGTTTTGTCCGTTTCGTCATGTTTAAAACGCAAAACTGCTGCAAAACAGTGCGTAAAATTACGCAATTACTAGTGCGTAATTTTACGCGCGGATCTTTGCCCGAGGGCGGGCCGTCGGAACGTTCAGGAGTTAAACACTTAGAATCATTAGCGAGTTTTCACTCCTCGTCGGCCACGTCGGCTAAAACTCTGGTAGCGGCGCATGAGGAGCCTGTCAATGACGTTGATAAGCTGCGCAAATACGTATGTGAGTCACATAATTGTATGGAGCAGCTCGTCCCGGTCACACTCACTGACTCACATTGAAAAATAGCGCAGAATGACTTGCTGTGTTTATTTTATTTTCAACTCCGGTTCGCTTTTTTTGTGCGCAGCACAGATTTTCTGTGCGCGGAGACCGTGTCAGCAGTGCGCAATTGCGCAGGCGCGCAGTTTAGAGGGAACAGTGGTCGCCTCATACAGATCTTTACTTACATTTAACAAGAGTTCAGTAAGGTTGAGTTGCCTCATACATATCTTCACTCACATTTAACAGGATTTCACTAAGGTTGAGTCGCCTCATACAGATCGTAACTCACATTTTAACAATTTCATGTAGCACTGTTGTAGGTGATTTAAACCAGTCACCAGTAAAAAACCCTTCTATTCACTAATAATCACTATTATTGAACCCTCAGCAGTAACTGCACTAGTTTGGGGTCTTTGTAAAGGTAACACCCTATAATTTTACCCACAGGTGTCAGAATCACTGTAAGTTTGTCTGCTGAGCATTTATACACTTTGGAACACACATTAAAAAAAAAATTCTCATCCTCACCAAAAAAGTTTTGTGTAGAAAGCTGCAGTAGGGAGCTGGGGCCAAAAATACACTATATCTCAACTGACAAGATTGTTGACCATTTACATTTCAAATTTGAGGTCAATACCTATAAAAATGAGAGTTTTACAATCATTTTATCATGAGTAAGTCCAGGCCTCTCCAAACCTATCCGAATGAAGACATTTGGAGAACGTTTGGAAAAAGTGCAATAACTTTTGAATTTTTCAACCCACAGACATCAGTGAGGGCTCTACTGAAAACTCACACTGAGATGAATCTGTATCTGCACACCCAGCTGCTCTATTACTGTACATTTATATATCATATCAAAACACAATATAAAATGTATATTTGTATATAAAATACAGTCAAAACAAGTGCTATGGGTCAAAATAAATATATATTTACAAACCACACACTGCAAACAATCCACAAACACACACACACTACAAAATGTAAACAAACACACAACGGAAACTAAGAACACACTGTACATGATAGTACAGTGAGAGTCATTCTGCAACAGTGGCTCAGTGGTTAGAGCTTTCGAGTCCCACTCGGACCAATTTCTGTCATTGTGTCCTTAGGCAAGACACTTCACCCAAGTGGTGTGTGCGTGATGATTGGTGGTGGTCGGGGGCGCAGATTGGCATTAGCTAATGCTAATTATTACACATGATACACATTTGACCCACAATTAAGTTAATAGCAGAATAAACCACGCTTACCGATCAGGAACATTCAGTCCATCAAAACATAAGGTCCCTCTGCTCCTGAGTCCACCATGAGATCTTCACGAACCGCTCCAGGTCTGAGATGCCTCTAGTTTAACTTGTACAAACATCCACAGTGTCCTCGGTCGCGTACTTGTTTTGTCCGTTTCGTCATGTTTAAAACGCAAAACTGCTGCGTAAAATTACGCGCGCAATACGCGCGCGTAATTTTACGCGCGGATCTTTATATCCAGTCTCGGGCGGGCCGTCGGAGCGTGGTTAAGTTGTCGGTGCTCAAGTGACGGAAATGTAAACGAGAGAATCCGGTCATTTTTCAAAATAAAAGATTTTTCAAAATAAACGATTGTTCAGACGCCGATAATAAATACAACGGAAATAATTAATTATTTCTTGGACGGCCGGTGGCCCGGTACCAATTGATCCACGGACCGGTACCGGTCCACGGCCCGGTGGTTGGGGATCACTGGTGTAGCAGACTCCATTTTCTCCTCGTTTTTGCATAGGCGCGGTGCATGACGGGATATAACAGTGCTTAAAGTCTGCTTGGATGCACACTTCGTTCGCGCAGGGCACATTTGCGGCCATATTCGTCGGGTGCGTGACCGACGAATACCCATGACCTTATTTCACCGTGGACCCATCACCAAACGTATCCATGACCTTATGTCACTGTGGCACCATCACCAAACGTACCCATGCACCATCAGAGAGCGCTGTAATTCTTTAAGTAGTGCCCTCTTTACATTCAAGATCTTTCCTTTAGTCAGTGGTCAATCAGAACAACATATGGGCCTGTGCTGGAGATTAAAGGGCAATAGGTTATATGCTAAAACATGCAAGTATTGGCCTGATGCATCTGTTCTCATCTCCACAGATCTGACCTGTACCACCTGGTGACTTTACCTGCTTGTCTTCAGGAAGATTGATACATTTAATTCCATATAATACTGATAAAGTCTTAATGTAAAAAAGAGCCACAACAGTTTTGTACTTGTTTAAATAAATTCATTTATTTAGACCTCTATCATGATAATTTCAAATACTGGACTAGCTTTAGCCATCTCTGACATAATTTTATATATATTTCTATGTACAGTGGAAGACCGCACATTCAAGTTGCCGCTGAACCCACCAAACTGGATCAAACTAAAACATTTCTCCAAAAATAAAACATCCAAAAAGCATGTTTACCACAATATATGGTTATAATTTGGTTTCCTGTTTGTAAACTCTAGATTTGCTCTATTGCATAAGCTGTCAGGTAAAGGCAGAGATCGCTAGCTTCATAAAAATAGACATTTAAACGTTTACATTTCACATAAAGGAAAAAGCAATGCAATATATTAATTCCCAAAGCAAAATATTTTTTAAAAATCGTAGCCAAAATCTAATAGATTTTTTGATAATTCTTAAATTCTTTCCTTATGTACAAAATATACATCACAAATAAATAGACAGCATCAAATATGTGTAATATCTCTGTCGACTTAAATACATTCAGATGAGTGAAAAACGTTCCATTGTGTGATTAACATAAAGAGGGAGGGGTCAGACGGAGGCGGGGATAATTATAAGGACTAATGGTTTTTGAGAATAACACTTTTGTTAAGCAAAATTATTAACATTATATTACTATAAAAATATATATTATGGTACATTTTGGTGGGCATTTTGTTGGTTTCAAAATCAATTTCTAATTTTTTAGATAAAATTGGAGATTGTAAAAAAACAAAAAAACAAAAACATTTAGCCATTTTGTTATCATTACAAATATTAACCTTTACAACCTTTAAGTACTTACAAAAGGCAGTTCTTTGATTTAAATATTATGACTGGTATAACTGCTAACTGGATTTATTATTTCATAGAAAATAAATGGACACAAACACAATTCCAAATCGGAACTTTACAAGTCATTTTACAGTTTCATCTTAATAAAGATCCCTAAAGGTTTTATGTAAGAAATCCCAATTAAAAATTAATTAATACAATTATAATTCAAGGGATAAATGTCTTGGATTAGATTAAAAATACATCAACATTTTGATCAAATGTAATCATTGAAATCAAATGTGGGTAGAGCACATTTTGTGTTTCGTAGCTGCTTTTAAATCTTGTGTATTCCATCGCTGAGTTTCTGCAGGACTTTGTACGCTTATATTGTACCTTACATTTTATTCAAATATTACACAGAAATATTCTCAAACTCCTCCACATTTTTGCCAAAATTTCATATTCATAATTTCTGGCTTCACCCCCTTGTCTCCAAACTAAGATTCACCATTTTCTTATCACAAAACCGAGCCAAAATTCAATTTAAAATCTATATCACACAAAATAATATAGAAAAATCCCTCCTCAAAAACACACTGGAGTGGTGTTTTGTTTCATTTACACATGTTTAACACTTTATTATTAGTCTGTCTACATCTCCAAAGCTCAAAATGCTCTGTTCCACCTTGTGATATCATAAAGTGGAACAGCTGCTTTTATCTTTAGTTCAGATTGGAAATCCCAGGGTGACAGTGTATGGAGTTTAAAAACACAGTGGAGCACTACTGACAGTTTGCAGGTGATGTCATCAACATTCCCTGGGGGTGTGATGCTAACAGAAGGCACTACTCTGTTAGAAGCTCTAATAGACTTTAATCTGAGTTTTATTTTAACACAATCTGCCCAGAAAGAAAGAAAGAACTGATTTAGCTGGAATTACAACAGGACAGATGATCCGCGCTGTTAAACAAGTCCCTCTCAAATAACATCAGTCACAAGCTAGCTAGCATTAGCATTAGCCAACAGTTTTTCTGAGTCACTCTCACATTTTTGTGTAAAATCAAACTGCCAAACTTATGTGAATAAAACAAAACTCCAGGTGTTTGTGATGAGGAAACATTAGAACAGAGATCAGAGAATCTCATAATATGGGCCCTTTAAAATGTGTGACTTTAAGTGTAAAACTGGGAGTGTTGAGGATTGCAGTGCATCTGGTACAACACATGCATTTAAAATAGACTTTAAAATAGACTTCTGTGAGCAAAAATAAATTAGTTATAAAATGACTCAATACTGCAGCAGCCTCAAATGAATATCCAGATTTCCACAGAGAACATAGAAAACACATTATTGACATTAAGGCAACTGGAATATCTAACATTCAGTTCTCAAAAAATAAATAACTGTCATATTTATTTTCAGTGTATTGTGATCTAAAGTCCATAAATAAAAAGGTACCATATGGAGAAGTGAACCAGGAGGTGCATAGGCTCTGTCCAGCAGTCTTTAAGGGCCCCGCACGGTTCAAACCAGAGCCAAAAATACAGAGTCCAGGATCTGAACACATGTGAGCAGTAGTTTAATCGATCCAAAAAGATCCAAGAGTTATGACAATTTCAATCTGAAAGGCAAAAAGGACAAGAAAATGTGAGTTAAAAATCTCAGTATTATTATTATCATCATCATTATCATTATTATCATCTTATTTTTAAGAAGCTAATGAGAAAACAACAGCAAATGCAGTATAATCTGAAATTTTGGTACTACTACTATTACTACTGCTACTGCTCCTCCTCCTCATCCCTCTCTTCCTGGCTCTTCTGTTATAAATTGTAATCATACATATATAGTCATCCTGTTCCTGCCTTTGAAATGATGTCACATTTATCCCTGCACACGATGTTGTGCTTAGCAACAGAAGGCAGTCCCAACCCCCCCTCGTTACACAGATTATGTAATTAAAACACACACCCCTCCCCTAGAGATCTGAGCATAAAGAAGGAAAGATGGACACCGTGTTTACATTTGGACATGAATGAAGTAGTAGTAGCAGTATTACAGGCAGTAGAAGTAACAGTAGTCCTATCTTATTACTAAATATGACCAACTAGAAGTCGTAATAGTAGTACATTTCTGACAAACAATAGATGAAGTGGTAGTGGTTTTAGTAGTAATCATATGATAAAAAAACATGTAGATTGTAATTCATGTAGTAGTAGTAGTAAAAGCAAGATATTTAAAGAGTACTACACATCTGTACTTAATGAAATACTAAATTACAAAGAAAAGTATGTATCACACCATTTGTAATGTTCATCATCCTACTCCGGATAAAGTATGTACAGTAGTAGTAGTAGTAGTAGTAGTAGTAGTAGTAGTAGTAGTAGTAGTAGTAGTAGTAGTAGTAGTAAGAAGTGGAGGAGGGGCGATGGAGGTCCAGTGAGAGTGGATTTATGGATTAAGAGACATTTCCAGGAAAGACTCTGCAGCTGCAGTCGAATATGTAAACATTTAAATACAATAAAATATATTTAATATACAATAATAAACAGAGCATTATGGATTCAGTCTATGGAGCAAGTGAGGTTCTATCACAATGAGTAAATGCACCATACAACAACACAGGACTACTACTACTACTACTACTACTACTACTACTACTACTACTACTACTACTACTACTACTACTACTACTACTACTACTACTACTACTACTACTACTACTACTACTACTACTACTACTACTACTACTACTACTACTACTACTACTACAACAACAAGGGAGAACGGAGAAAAGGAAGAAGGGGAGAGGGGGGAGAGAGGACTGAGTTTGTCCTACTTTATCCACTTCACTAGAAACTGTGACACTAGAGTCAGTTATGAGCAAAGGATCTTGGAACACAAACAACTACGACTGTAAACTATAAACCAGCACCACATGTAAACACACAAGTACACATACATGTACAAAGACTCAATTAGATTTGAATGCACACAGGCTGTATTGCTGAAGTACCAAAAATTCCTCCACAAACAAAATATCCTTTTTGTTGTGTCAGATGTGTGCCAGATGTGTGCCAGATGCTCTCACTGAGTCTGACCTGTCAGATGCCCTCCCTGTGTGTCAAATGTGTATGTCAGATGCCCTTCCTTTGTGTCAGATGTGTCAGTGTCCCTATAGTTTAGATGTGTACAAACATGTTCTGATGTGATATTTTTTTTAAATTATTTTCATGTATAAAATAATAAATGTCTAATAAATGTCTTTTTATCAGTTCTTCTGGATGCGTTTAAAATGTCTGAACAGAGACATCTGACACGCGAGTAGGACATCTGGCACATTTAGGGACATTTCGTCATAAAGGACAGTAGCTACAGTACTGACTGTAATGACTACATTAAAGCATGTATATGTTGAATTGTGTAATAAATGCGTCACATTGATCAGGTGGAGTGGGTGTTACAGCGGCTGCAGACAGGTCAGGTCTAATCCTGGTTTGGAACAGAACATCCGTCGCTCAGACAAAGAACTGGGTCAAAGCCGAACAAACCGCTTCAGGTGCAGCTCGAAACACAAGGAATCATGTCAGACAAAATAGGAAAACTCTGCTCTGAATAAGCAACAAAACATTTGGGTTTAAAATAGGACCATTTGGAAAAAAAGATTATATATATATATATATATATATATAGTAATTGTTTTTGTTTTTTTTCAGTTTTTCAAGTTCACATTCTGAACTGACAAACCAATACAACAATTACATTTCAGAACATGTTTGTGCAGATCTAAACTACAAAGCGAGCAGCTCTAAACCAGGGTCTAAAACCAGGACTGAACAGGGCCTAAACCAGGGTCCAAAACCAGGACTAAATCAGGACTAAACCAGAGTCTAAAACCAGGGTCCAAAACCAGGGTCCAAAACCAGGGTCCAAACTAGAACTAAACCAGGATTAAACCATTACTAAAGCAGGGTCCAAAACCAGTATTAAATCAGGACCAAACCAGACTTAAACCAGGGTCCAAAACTAGGACTAAACCAGGAATAAACCAGGACTAAACCAAACTTAAACTAGGGTCCAAAACCAGGACTAAACAAGGACTAAGCCAGGGTCCAAAACCAGGACTAAACCAGGAATAAATCAGGGTCCAAAACCAGGACTAAACCAGGATTAAATCAGGGTCCAAAACCAGGACTAAACCTGTGCATCATAGGACTCTTCACTTTTTAGCTTGTCTCACAGACCTCTATGACTGTTCTGAATATCGTTAGCCTACTCCAAAATTTGTGCTCATTTTGAAGAAAAACCTATGACAAGATAGGTTTCATATACATGTATGTCAAAGTGGCATGGGAAATTCAATCCAATATGGCCGACTTCCTGTTTGTCATAGGACAGTACAATTTTTGGCTTGTCTCATGAAGCTCTATCACTGTTTTGAATTTCGTCAGCCTACTCCAAAATTTGCTCATCCCCACTCCCATAGGGGTTCATTTGTAGGGAGCGCCGTTGAGTCACGTTAGGTCGGGCATGAATGAGATTGGCATAGTATCAAAGCTTTCCGCCTGTCGGGCCGATCATTTCTACATCTGGGTGTGAGACTTTTCATCGATGTTCAGTGGGCCAAAAATGCAATTATTTGTTTTTAGAAGAAACGAAGGACAATGTTAACTTGAAGCGTGGCCATGGCTACAAACGAGCTCTCTCGGCAAAGCAGGCATGTGTGGAAGATTTTTGAAAGGTTTTTTTTTTTTGAGTCATTGCACCCCTGTTGGCCAACCATGAGAAATGACCCATGGCCATAATATATTTTTTGCTTCCTGTCATATATTCAATTTATTCTCCAAATTTCATAGGAATACGATAATGTTGACGTTTCAAGTCTACATTAGGGGGCGCTATAGTGTTGAGTTTAATTAAACTTTATTGTGCATTACATTCATGACTAAATGACACATGTATGATGTGAATTTGAGCTGTGTATAGCAAAAGACAAAGTTTATATTTATCAACTGGATAAATCGTAAGAGTGAAGACATTTCGCTGACCAATGTCTGGGTGGGTCAAACATTTTTTAATGTTTTTTTTTTTTTTTTGTGTGTCTTTGCACCCCTGGTGGCCAACTGAAAAATGACCCATGTCCATAATTAAATTTTTTGATTGTTCTGGTGTGACCAATTTATTACCCGAATTTTGTAGGAATCAAATAATGTTGATGTTTCACATATATGGTAGGGGGCGCTATAATGTTCATTATGATTTGAATTAATAGTGCATTCCATTCATAGTGGGATCACGTATCTGTGATTTGAATGTGAGCAGTGTACACCAATGCCCGTGAGTGTAAGATATTTTTCAGTGTTTTTTTTTTTTTTAAGTCTTTACACCCCTGCTGGGCAATCGTGAGAAATTACCCATGCTTGTAATATATTCTTTTGCTCCTTCTCTTGCATCCAATTTATTTCCCAAAATTCTTCAGAATCCGATAATGTTTACGTTTCACGTCTTTGCTAGGGGGCACTATAGTGTTAGTGTTGCCTGAATCACGCTTATGTGATGTGAATTTGTAGGCTAATGCCCGTGGTCGTGAGAGGACCACAAAAAACAGGAAACAAAGGCGTTTTTCGGTGGCATGGTACAGGCGAACAACATGGATGTGGTATGAAATCCCATGTGTCTGGATGTGACATATGAAATTTGAGCTCTTTTGGACCAAAAACCTGAGACTAGATATGTTTTTAGAACACGCATCGAAAAAAGTGGCAAATTTTTTATCCAATATGGCTGACTTCCTGTCCACCATAGGACAGTGCTACGATTGGATTTTTTTGCTTGTCTCCATAAACTGTATCACTGGTGCAAATTTGGTCGAATTGCGGTGAAAGTAATTCGAAAATTTCAAATTTTCTAGGGCGTGCCGTCAAGCCAGTGTGCAGGAGACATTGTCGTGATGCCGATTTTCTGAAATTTTTCACCGGACCGGTCAATCCTATACCAGGTTTGGGGACTTTTTCGTGCACATTCACATCACTGTGTGAGCAGTGAGGGCCAATTAAACCAGTTCTGAAAAGGGTCTGAATATTTCTGAAAAGGGTCTGAATGTTTTCATTTGACACTTTTATTGACTTCCTACTTCCACAGAACCTCTTTTAAGCTTGTCTTCTTAAGATCTTAATTTCCTCACTGCAGTCTTGTATTTCCTCCATGTCCAAGCGTGAGTCCCTCCCTCTGCTCCTCCTTTAGCGTTAGCTTTAGCCCTCCACAACAACAGCTCCTCCTTTCGCATTAGCTTTAGCCCTCCACAATAAAAGCATGTTCCACTGTCTGCTGCTAACGCTAACAACCAATGTTGAGAGGTGCCCTTCTCTCCTTCTCCTCCTGCTCTTCTCCTCCTCCCTCTTTCTCTCCCTCTGTTCCTCCTCCTTCTCCCTCTCTCTTTCTCTCCGAAAAACCAAGACTGAACCAGGACTGAACCAAGACTGAACCAGGACTAAACCAGGACTAAACCAGGACTAAACCAGGACTAAACCAGGACTAAACCAGGACTAAACCAGGACTGAACCAGGACTGAACCAGGACTGAACCAGGACTAACCCAGGATTAAACCAGGACTGAACCAGGAGTAAAGCAGGAGTAAAGCAGGAGTAAACCAGGACTGAGGCCAGAACTAAGGCCAGGACTAAGGCCAGGACTAAATGTGGAGGATTTAGATTTTTTAAAACTAGAACATGCAATTATTATAGTGAACAGTAGTAGTAATAGTAATAGTAAACCTGAGCTCATAGTAATTATCATATATATTTATTTTCAATCATCAAGTATTACAATAACTACTCACAAATCTATTTAAATTGTCCAGTATTTTACAACAGTTTGAATTCTCTAATATTTTTTTCAGTAGTCGAAATAAAAACATCGTGCCTAAAATAATCAATAGAAAAACTACACCTAAAGTTTAAACTGAGCCCTGTGTCTGCTTTCATCAGTGCGTGTCTATTTGTGTGTATTTGTGTATGTTTGTGTGTATTCTATGGGAATAATCCAATAATCCCAGTTTACTCAGTGACACTGACGTGCCACACAACCAGATGCAAACTCTGAAAAAACAACAGTAAAAAAAAAAAGGGAAAAAAAGGAAAAGCGGAAATGCCCACGGCTTGCAGTGGAAAACACATTCCTGCCGCGTTAGCAACATCTCGGAACAACATGTTTACAGCACGGAGATACAGAGCGCTGTGGGGTTAGCACGTAGCACAGGACGAGAGTCATGATTCTGCACTTTACACCATTTGAAAATAAAAATGCTCTTTGTACAAAGAAACACTGAAGATGGAAGTTGTACATTAATATTATATTTATATTCTAAGTTAAGATTTGGGCTCATTTTGAAGTGACTCAGCGCCTGTGTTAACTTATTAACAATTTAAATACAGAGTTGACCAGGTCAAAAGCAGTGCTTCCATCTCTAGTTTAGCCCAGTATTCCTTGTTTTAGTCCTGCTTTGGTCCTAGTTCAGTCCTGGTTTAGTCCCACTTTAGTCCCATTTTAGCCCTGGTTTAGTCCTGCTTTAGTCCTGCTTTAGTCCTGCTTTAGTCCTGCTTTAGTCCTGCTTTAGTCCTGCTTTAGTCCTGCTTTAGTCCTGCTTTAGTCCTGCTTTAGTCCTGCTTTAGTCCTGCTTTAGTCCCGTTTTAGTCCCGCTTTAGTCCCGCTTTAGTCCCACTTTAGTCCCGCTTTAGTCCCGCTTTAGTCCCGCTTTAGTCCCGCTTTAGTCCCGCTTTAGTCCCGCTTTAGTCCCGCTTTAGTCCCGCTTTAGTCCCGCTTTAGTCCCGGTTTCGACCTGGTTTAGACCTGATGCATTCATAGATGCTTTGCTGTGTTTTTTGAATGGGCATCTCTCTCCCTGTGTCGCATTCTGTCCTTGTAAATCGCTGCAGCAGCTCATTCATGTGTGGTTAGCAAGGTTAGCTTTAGCATTAGCGTGGGTGGTGCATGTCTGGTGCACACACACTTGTTTACTTGAGTTCTGCCTCAGTCACGTTTCAAAGCAACCTCCGCCTCCTTCACTGCTTCTGGGAAAAAACGCTACTCCCATATAAGTCCTGAAACATAAGTACTAGACTTCCCAGATCAGAAAAATAGCCATTGTACTGTCAATACAGTTTAAGATGAAACCAGGATGGAAATAAGTAAGAAATCAGATGTAAAAAAACATTTTTTAAATAGACTAAGGCAGCTTTAAAGTAGGACTAAACAACTAAACCAGGACTAACCCAGGCCAAACTCAGGACTAAACCAGGAATAAACCAGGACTAGACCAGGACCAGACCAGGACTAAACCAGGACCAAACCAGGACTAGACCAGGACAAGCCCCGGACTAGACCAGACTAGACCAGGATCAAACCAGGACCAATCCAGGACCAAACCAAGACCAAATGAGGACCGGAAAAGCACTAAACCAGGACCAGACCAATACTAAACCAGGACTAAACCAGGACTAAACCAGTACTGACCCAGGACCAAACCAGTACTAAACCAGGACTAAACCCAGACTGAAAAAGGACTAAACCTGACCTAAGCCAGGTCTTAACCTAGACTTCACCACAAATCAAAAAGCACTAATCCATGACTATAAACCAGATATAGACCAGCACAAAAACAGGATGACACCAGGATTTCAAAGTATAAATCAGATACCTCCAGATTGTTACTCTTACTTAGTAGCACATATTTCCTGCTCCTACTCAGAATACATCTTTACACTATTACTTTACTATAACTGATATAACGTGAGTAGTTTTGGCTTCTCTACTGCCTCTGACCAGGACCTACAAAGCACTGGTCTAGAAAAGAACAAAACACTCTTTTACATATGTCCTACAGAACCTATATAGCACAAAATTGTCTCTTGTGAGCTTGAAGCAATGTTCCCTCAAAAACATAGCTGGAGTTGTGTTTTGTTTCATTCACACATGAGTAAGTCTGTCTACATCTCCAAAGCTCAAAACGCTCTGTTCCACCTTGTGATGTCATGAAGTGGTATAAGACTGCTACCTGTTACCTTTAGTTTAGTAGAGATTGGCAAATCCAGGGCTGAAATGATCCAAATTATTCTAGTGAAGGCGTATGGAGTTTAAAAACCACAGTGGAGCACTTCCTGTATTACCACATGACATCACAAGGTGGAACAGTGTTTTCAGTTTGAGAAAAGAATTCAGGTTAAATCTGCAGACTTTGTGTGTTAAACATGTGAGTGAAACTCCAGGTCTATTTGTGATGAGGACAGAACATTAGGACATAGATCAGAAAACCCTTTAATAAAATGCTTGGTATCTGACCTTTTGCAGTGGTGGCAGCCTCCTTGAAGCCCAGACAGACGTAGGGCGAAGCATGCAGTCCGTTCACGACTCCTTTACAGCTCTGTGCCGCCTTAAATCCGACCATCTCCTCCTGCTTCCCCTCCAGAAGAGCCAGGTAGTTCAGGCTGGCTGCGTACTCCGCCCTTCCCGCCCTCGCTGCTCCGCTCTGGCCCGTCGGGCTGCCCGAGCTGGCCTCTTCGTCTGACCCATCGCTGGATCTGGAGGACAGGTTTTCCACAGAGCTGTGCCGTTTTTGGGGTGTTTTCTGGGCAAAGGAGGGGAACACGGGAGTGATGGTGGCAGTAGAGGAGAAGGTCTCGGAGCTGTGGCGTCTCCGACCTGTTGGATTGGCCCGGATCACTTTAGCAGAGCGGTCCAGGTCAGGAGAGGGGTCCAGGTGGAAGACCCTGACTTGGTGTTCCTTGTGTGGGGCTGAGAGTAAAGGAGAGAGGGGTAGGCGACCACTGCAGACGAAACAGCGAAATGTAAACTGTTAATGAACAAATATTTATTTAAAGCTACAGTATGTTAACTTTTAGCCAAAAAATACAACTAAATACATAACTAAAATTAAAAAAAGAAATTTCCTATGGATTGTATTAATAGCACTGAGAGACTTGCGTCCTCCTTGCTTCCTTGCATCCTTACTCTAGTGGCCTTAAATCTCTATAAAACTTTGTCTTATTTGGCCTGCTTGTTTGTTGTTCCATTGAATACAATTTTCCACATTCTGTCATAATCCATATCTATCTCTAGTATGTTTTTAACTTTCTGTTTTCATGAGATCAGGCATGTGACCATCGTTTGCCTGTTCCCCCTCAGCTCAGAGCTGTTGTAATAAACAGAAATGTGGTGTACACGTCACACATGCATGTGCACACTGTATCTGTTGCATTTTAAACATCTGTGTTTCATGCATTAATAGCCCAGGTAGACATCTAAAGAAACAAAATACATTTAAATTTTTCCTTCAGCATTTTGTGATTTTTTTAAATCAATAATTTTCTGGTATCCTGTTGCTTTATTGAAAAGTAATACCAATTTTTTTTTTTTTTACTTATAGAACCTAAAATAACATGTCGTTGAATTGATATAAATATTTTAAAATGTGTTTTCAGTCACAATCTCCCAATGAGTCCTAGAACCTGCTTCATCCTGATTTAGTCTTTGAGTTTGACATAGTTGGAAATGTAATGAAAGCCAAAGCATATATATATGTAATTAATCAGGCATAGCTGCTGTGTTCTCATGGGGGCAGATCCCTTCAGAGCATTTATGAGTCAACTCCAAGGAAGACCCCAGAGAATTAAGCAACAATAAAATGAAACGTGTACCAAAACATGTTGAGTAAGTTGGGATCAGATAACCTCCTGGTTTGACCTCAGAAGGGCTGTTACAGTACCAAGATGACCTGTGTTGCTCAAACTAATGCTCATTCAGATTAAGTCATTAATTTATGCTCTGAAAATCGTTTGCAGTGTTATTTTTGATTAAAAGGTTAATAAGGACTAAAGAGCTGAACCTAAACCAGGAAAAAACAGGTCCAAACTAGGTCTGAACTAGGAAATTTAGACTTTAGAGCATTTACCCCTGAACTAGTTCCCATAAAGTGCCATCCAAAATGTTTGTTTGGTTTATTTATTGGTTAAGCTCTTAGTTTAGTTGTTTTTTGTTTTTTTTAATGGGAAATCATTGCAGTCCTTGTCATTAAAACACATTAGTGACTTATGGCTTTTTCAAATTTTGGGTAACATGATCCTTACAAGGTTATTTATTTGTTTGTTTTTTTGGATAATATTTTTGATTAGTTTATGGATTTACTCCAATTTTAGACCCAGTTTAGTAGGGATGTGCAATGAATCACGCTTGAATGGAGATTCCCTCATGTCTAATGGTCCACTGTCAGTGACTATGTGGTTTGGAGCAGGCAGAAGATTTTGGAGGAACACATTTTTTTGAGAAATCATGATTTTTTTTTTGTGAAATATATTGAGACAGTTTTTGTTAAATTATCACCCAGCCGTACAATGTATTTAGTTCAGTAAAAATCTACAGCCCAGTGCCTCTGTTGTTTAAACAGTATTTCATGTCATTTTCTTACCTTGCAGAGTTTTGTGGCACCATCTGTGGAGGTGAACTGGTCATCCCAAAGCTCATCTCTTGATAATCACTTTTTGGTTCATGTCCCCGTTCTTGAGTCAGATTTTCAAACTCTTCGCGCTCCTCTGCCTCTTCTTTTGCGCTCAGATCTAGGTTCATATAATCACTTGGACCGCCACTGTTGGACCCTAAAGAGGATGCTTGACTCTCTGTTGATACTGTAGAAGGTGGTGAAAAATGTGCTGGGTTGAATTCAATGTTAATATATTCTCCTGGACTCCGAGGTTCATTGTTTGGGTGTTCGTTCATACTCGGAAGCGTCCTCACCGCATCCAAAGACAGCCTGTTTGGCCTTCCGACACGTCCTCTGTAGGGGGTGCTATCGGGGCGGGCATTTCGTATAGGCGAGAAGGTCAGCGAGGAGTTCTGGCTCGGCTGCATCACCGAGTAGTAGTCAGAATCACTGCTTCTTTGCCGGTAATTCTGCGGGCTCATCAGAACGTACTGATTGTCTTCGTTCGTGGATGTGGGAAGTCTCGCGGGCAGAGTTAGTGAATTTGTCTGGTACGGCATTGGTCGCATGTTTTCGTTCATGAAATAGTCGGGAGGAGTTTGGAGCGGAGGTGGGTTTCCTGGAGACATGTTCATATACTCCCCGTGGCGATCTGGACTGTCCATGCTCGACTTAGAGCCGCAGTACATCCGCATATATCCGCTGTCTTCAAGAGAACTGCCGCAGGGAGAGTTAGTTTTGTAGTTGCCACCGCTTGCCACTTGGGGATGCACTCTTGGATTCACAATCTGCTTTGGAGCAGACACACACATCGGGCTCATCAGAACATAACTGTCAACTTTCGGAGTTTGAGATTGCTGTGCGACACCTGGAGTCATCGGCATGTAACCATCATCGACCAAGTTGCCGTTAGAACTATGCAATGATCCAATTTCGATGTCGCAGTAATCTTCGGGATAGGAGACTTTCGGAGAAGCAGATTGTGAATTCTCACCCATCCGCATTAAAGTGTACTCATCCAAGGAGGCTGAGGACAAAGGAGCGACCACTCTCTGCTGCCGCGGCGTTGTGAGGGAGTGCGTCCTCTTACGGTAAGCTTTGTCACTGCTTCCAGCTGATTTGGAGCCTTCCATGATCATGTAGGCGCACGGCTCGCTCGCGTCTCTAGAGGGCGGTGTGCTGCACACAGACTCAGGCGTATCGCTTCTCATCAGCGGCATAAAGCGTGCCTCGCTCGGGCTGGAGCTCAGGTCGTCGCAGAGGATGAAGGTGTTATCGCTCAGGGAGCCGCAGATGGAGCCGCTGCAGCTGAACGGTCGTCGCGTTTTGTCTGGAGTGGAGAGCGCGCTGGAGACTGCTGTGGGGGCGCGTGGAGAGGCGCTGAGGGGACTGGACACAGCCGGAGGAGAGCTGGAGCCGGACATGGAGCGGCTGTGGTTCGACTCCAGCATCCTGCACGTGCGACCGCTGCTCAGCATGTGAGCATGGATCACATGATTCCCAAGGCTCGTGGGGCTTCCGCTGATCGGGATAGACATGGAAATGGGCCGCGTCACACTCCCGTCGCCTTCGCTCGATGTGCGCACGCGGCACGAGGTGAACTTTCTGCCCGGTGACATTGCGGCTGTACTGTCCGTGCGCGAGCGGCGCACAAGACCAGTTTGGCTCGGCGGGAGGTTATTGAGGTTGCGTCGAGTCGGGACAGAAATGGGGTTGGTGCTGGCAGACTGGCTCTTGCTCCGCGGGCGGAACTCGGACAGCTCCCTCATGGCTTTCATCGCCTCCAGGATCGTCTCGTGGATGTTCTGCGCCACCACCGAGTCCTCCGCCTGCATCCAGAACTCCCCCGAGCCCGTCACAGCGGAGCGCCCCACTTCAATGAAGAAGAAGTGATCTGAATGTCCGCACCTCCGGATGTTCATGAGCTGCAGACTCACCGCGGGCGCCTCCGAGTTCAGTTTGACAAAGCTGATGGTGCGGCTGGACAAGCACAGCCTGTAAACCCCGACCAGGTTCTTGACTTGGCCCAAACCCTTGGCTTTGAGGTTGACCTGCCAGACCTCTCTGTAGGGGGCGCTCACAGGAGCCGCGGGGCCGTAGCTGGACTCTTCAAACCCGACCAGAGACGAGGTGGACGCTGGGCTGTGGGAGACTTTTCCCTCGGCTATGAGCTCGCTAAGGACCCGATACCAGCTGTCCTGCTCCTGCTCGTTATCCGCAGCGACAGCGAAATACTCGTCCTTGGTGTAGAGCGCGACGAGGTGCTTGTGTTTGGCGTCCGCGCGCTTGTTTACGCACAGACACGAGTCCAAAGTTATGCAGCGCTTGGCCGCGGATTTGTTCCTCCATTTCTTCTCGCTCTCATAGTACTCGAGGCGTGCGGGGACCCTATCCGTAGCCTCTTGGAGCACGAAGAAGCGCCGGTGTCCGTGTTTCTGCTTCCTGAGGTATCCGCACTTCTTTACACCGCCGTTAGATAACAGGTGTCCCCCCGTCGCAGTCGGTGTAGGAGGGGGACTCGCCATTTCTCACGCTTCTCGCCAACAATCTGTCGTGTTTTGCTGCAAAAATCTGATTTAAAATACCTCCAAAACGTGTCTGAAATGTTCTTTAATCCATGCTGGCCGCGCGCGCTGGGGTTGCCTGGTCCACGCGCTGCGCCTTGGATCTTCTCTGGAGGAAAACAACATGTGATGCTGCTGCTCTAAAAACAGAATAAAACACGGAGTCATTGGGAGGCGGGATGTTCTGAGGGGCCGTGCCTGTCACTCGAGCCCCTCCGTCGCCTCTGATTGGCTCATGTTTGAACGCGCACGCGCTCCAGCCCCGCCCAGTGTTCCCAAACAGCCCTGTCATGTCAAAGAGGAATTGGCCATGTCCTTTTTGAAAAACAACAATTAACTGTTCAGCATTACACTGGTGATACTCACCAATTAAAGATTAATGTGGAGATTTCAGCGCATTGTTTCCAAAGAGTGCACCAATTTGACCCTCTATCACCAAATAAATCATGTTCTATTTTTAATCTTTTTCCATACCAAATCTAATCGATGCATTTCGCTGATCCATATCTACAAATGTAGCTTCGAACAGTTCACAGCCATAACGCCCGCATGCTCCAGCGATGTAAACAACCACGACGTCCCAGTTGTTATGCAAGAGCTGTTGTGCCCTATTTTTACTCCTCGGGTATTCCACTGTTACTGCAGTGTACAGAGGGTTTCTGCGCGCGCTCTGGACACGTGCCATCAGCGTTTACACCAGCATAAGATGGCAAATGTGACAATGCAGACATATATTGATTGTAGAGGGAATTCCTGGATTATTTTGAACATTTGTGGAGAAATGAGTAAGTATTAAGTAAGTATTCTGAATGCAGATACATGTGAGGTCTTGCGTAAAAGCGTAGAATTCTGCACCAAATTCGCACAACTGAATGAAATAACATCTCATAACATGGGAAAGACCAACACAAGTGCGTCAGAGGGCTTGAGGAATGACATGAGACGGAGCAGTGCTGCCCCCATCTGGAGGTTTGGCGTATTTGTTCACTTATGTAAAGGGAACTGCGTAATAGGCGTAATAGGCGATGTAAACAGAACCATGTGCAACCATAACACTAACATACCTATTTATGTTTAATTCTCTTAAAAAGCATCATATTCTTGTGCCTTATTAAATTCAGGAACAGAATTTTAGCCCAGTATTTTTTTCAGAAATAGTTGTTTGGGTTTAGTCTAGTGGAGATTTGTTTTGAAAACGAATTTAAACGAACTTAAACCATGTCAGCGGCGCCTGAGGCATTGTCCAGGGTCAGGATTTATACAGCAAAATAATCAAATGTCTGAACAAAAAAAATAATTTAATTGCGTCTCCCATTGCAGTAAAAGCAAACACACACGAGAAATGTCCCATGAGCCTCCCTTTCGATGCCGAGCCATCCTGTCGATGTGCCCTCAGTGCCCCCTGCTTCCCCCTCCTTCATCTACTTATGCAAATTAAACCCATCAAACTGTAGACTTTTTTCCTTTAAATTAATATTGCCTTCTGCACATGATACTGATAATTATAAAGGTAAACATGTTTGCATGCAACATTGTTTACCATGATCATTTTAAGGACACACGGCTCAAATATGTAAACACCAAACAAACACATGTTCAGCAGATTAGCCTGGTAATTATTATTATTATTATTATTATCATACTCCATCTGTGTCTGACACTGAGCCCCCAACAGCACAGATCAGGCTCTAGAGCTCAGTGACTGTCAGAAAATCTAAGGTCATTTTCAGACAAATTTAAGAACTGTATTTTATTAGACTAGTGAGATGTGATTTTATCCAGTTCAGAGTGCATTTTAAACCTGTCCAGGAGCTTTCACATCTGACACATGACTCAAGTTTGAACTGCTGAACGGATACAAGACCCCCATGCTATAACTGAACAATTTGGGAAATATACCCAACCGCAATTTTTCTGACACTGCGACTGCCTTAAAGGGCCCATAATGCAGTGTTCTGTTTAAAGGGCCCATAAGGCAGTGTTCTGTTTAAAGGGCCCATAATGCTACACTGTTTAAAGTGCCAATTTTACACTGTTTAAAGGGCCCATAATACACTGTTCTGTTTAAAGGACCCATATTACACTGTTTAAAGGGCCCATATGACTTTATTCTGTTCTAAGGATGTTTTCTCGTCACAAACAGATCTGGAGCTGTGTTTTGTTTCATTCACATTCATGTTTAACACACAAAACTGACCTGTCCTGTGCAGCTTGCTGTTTTGAGTGAACATACAAAACATCATCGTCAGAGTGCATCTGACAGATGAAAAAGCCTGACAGGTGAGTACACTTGACTGACAAGTACATCTGACAGACTACATTAGATAGACAAATTTGGGATATGTCATTAATGTACATGCTGAAGAGCAGTAGCGAGCCTTTAGGCACACCAAGATTGGTTGGAGATTTTACATTATGCACACAGACACTGCTTTCTCAAAGCCAGGTAAGAAGCCAGTTTAAAGTTATTTTTGATAGACTGAAACGAGTGAGCTTTTGTAGTAGTGTGTGAGGTTCACGGTGTTTGTTAAGTCAATGAACACTATGCAAACAACACCACCAGCATCAATACTGAACTTGATGTTTTCAACAAGGTAACATAGAGCAGTCACTGTAGAATGTTATTTGAAAAAGCCAAATACAGTGGGGCAAAAAAGTATTTAGTCAGCCACCAATTGTGCAAGTTCTCCCACTTAAAAAGATGAGAAAGGCCTGTAATTTTCATCATAGGTACATTTCAACAATGAGAGACATCCAGAATCCAGGAAATCACATTGTAGGATATTGACTGAATTAACTGGTAAATTCCTCATATTCCTAGTATCCCCATTCCTAGTATTTGGTCACCTACAAACAAGCAAGATTTCTGGCTCTCACAGACCTGTAACTTCTTCTTTAAGAAGCTCCTCGGTCCTCCACTCGTTATCTGTATTAATGGCACCTGTTTGAACTTGTTATCAGTATAAAAGACACCCGTCCACAACCTCAAACAGTCAGACTCCAAACTCCACTATGGCCAAAAGAGTTGTCATAGGACACCAGAAACAAAATTATAGACTGAATCTGTAAAAGGTAAGCAGCTTGGTGTGAAGAAATCAACTGTGGGAGCAATTGTTAGAAAATGCATACATACCACTAATAATCTCCCTCGATCTGGGGCTCCGCGCAAGATCTCACCCTGTGGGGTCAAAATTATCACAAAAACCATGAGTAAAAATCTCAGAACCACACGGGGGGACCTAGTGAATGACCTGCAGAGAGCTGGGACCAAAGTAACAAAGGCTACCATCAGTAACACACTACGCCGCCAGGGACTCAAATCCTGCAGTGCCAGACATGTCTCCCTGCTTAAGCCAATACATGTACAGGACCGTCTGAAGTTTGCTAGAGAGCATTTGGATGATATAGAAGAGGACTGGGAGAATGTCATATAGTCAAATTAAACCAAAATAGAACTTTTTGGTAAAAACTCAACTTGTTGTGTTGGAGGAGAAAGAATGCTGAGTTGCATCCAAAGAATACCATACTTACTGTGAAGCATGGGGGTGGAAACATCATGCTTTGGGGCTGTTTTTCTGCAAAAGGACCAGGACGACTAATCCACGTAAAGTAAAGAATGAATGAGGCCACGTATTGTAAGATTTTGAGTGAAAACCTCCTTCCATCAGCAAGGGCATTGAAGATGAAACGTGGTTGGATCTTTCAGCATGACAATGATCCCAAACACACTGTCCGGGCAACAAAGGAGTGGCTTTGCCAGTCTCCAGATCTCAACCCCATAGAAAATCTTTGGAGGGAGTTGGAAGTCTGTGTTGCCCAGCGACAGCCTCAAAACATCACTGCTCTAGAGGAGATCTGCATGGAGGAATGGGCCGAACTACCAGCCACAGTGTGTGAAAACCTTTATGTCCTCACGCACTGTTGCTGGATATTTATAGAAAACGTTTGACCTCTACCATTGCCAACAAAGGTTATATAACAAAGTATTGAGATGAATTGACCAAATATTTATTTTCTGCAAATAAATTCTTTAAATGTGTCTAGTTTTAGTTTCTCATGCTTGTTTGAGAGTTTTATTAGTGACCATATTGTGCTGTGCTTCCTTTTTTCGAGGTTTCATTTTCATTTTTTCAGTTGGACCATTGTGTCTCGTTCACAGCATGCACTGGCGTTGGAATGTAATTTTTTTTGTATTCTTATTATGTTACCCTTAGGATTTGCAGGAGTTGTCCTGAATGTTGATGACATCAGCTTTAGTATCTGTCTAATCACAGATTAGTTTGAGATGTGAAGGTGTGAGTGTAAATCCTATTGTTTGGTTTGGATTTGGGAAGAGGCTTTTTCCTGGATCATAATATGTTTATGAGATACATGCCACATAAACACAGAGATTAGACTGAGTCAAGTCCTGGTTCAGTTCTGGTTCAGTCCTGGTTTAGTCATGGTTCAGTCCTGATTCAGTCCTGGTTTAGTCTTGGTTTAGTCCTGGTTCAGTCATGGTTCAGTCATGGTTTAGTCCTGGTTCAGTTCTGGTTCAGTCCTGGTTTAGTCATGGTTCAGTTCTGGTTTAGTCCTGGTTCAGTTCTGGATTAGTCCTGGATTAGTCCTGGTTCAGTCCTGGTTTAGTCCTGGTTCAGTCCTGGTTTAGTTCTGGGTTAGTCCTGGTTTAGTCCGGGTTCAGTCCTGGTTTAGTCCTGGTTATCTGGGATTAGGGTCACTCCTGTTGCCCTATGACCTCTGGTGTTAGTTTCAGGTTCAATCTGGTCCAGTAGCATGCGTTTGAACGATCAGAGCCATAATCCATATGTGGGAACAAAAACACCTCTGGAGCTGGATTAAAACGAAAACAACAATATGAATGAACAAGGAAAAACACAAAGCAGTGTTAGGAATGTTAGGCTGCTGCTCAGATTATGGACGCGACTGTGGCAAACTCTCTCTGGCTGAAATAAATACATGTGTTTTTGTCATGTGGGATTAATTTTTACAGGAGCCATTTATAAAAAATTAAAAAAATAATAATAATACTTGTATTTATGCTGTTAAATAAATCCAGTTAAGACTGGAAGATGTGCTCAAAATATGTCTCCATCTAGGATTAAGTACATAATACATATGTACTGCTTTAGGTAATAGCTCCCCTCAGATTAATACTTCATAGCTGATGTCATCTGATGATAACTAGAGGCACTGCTCTGTCTCAGGCCTTGTTAGACTTTAATTTGAGCTTTATTTTAACACAATCTGACCAGAAAGAAATTATTTAGTTGGAATTACAACAGGAGAGATCACATCACGTTGACCCATCCTCCAGAAACACTGGAGGATGGGTCAAATGCAGGTTTAACCCAGAGACGCTGAAGAATGGGTCAAATGCAGGTTTAATCCAGAGACACTGAAGGATGGGTCACATGCAGGTTTAACCCAGAGCCACCTGAGGATGGGTCAAATGTGGAGGACACAGTTCTCTACTTCGATTTTATGATTTTACCTCGTTAATGAGAGCATTTTCTTCGTGTGCACGTGATAAACGTCATTATAACGTTTTAATGTTAAGTTTTATTTTGTAGGTTTTTCCTCTTTTCACTGGACTTGCGCCTGAGTCCTGCAGCTCGGTGCGCCTCTGCAGTCTCTGGCGTATACTTTTACATGGTTTTTGCACATTTCTTTCTAGACCTTTGCCCCATGTGCTCTGAGGCCTCGGTGACTGGGACCGGTGTGGGAGTGGGAGTTCTGCTCACTGACTGCTGCTGCATTTTACTTGCGTTTTATTTGGAAAACGAAAAAACTCCACGGGCCATGGGAAATACCTGCTTCCGGGAGGGCATCTGGAGTTCAGGTTCGCGATTCAACTTTATTTTATTTATATTTTGTAGTGATGGGTAGATGAGGCCTCGTGAAGCGTTTCGGCACATTCCCCAAACTGTATTGATACTGTGCTGGTACAGTGTTGCGGTATTGCTCTATACTGACACCTGTTGGATCTTAAGGTGTACATCATTGCAGACAACTTAGTTGAGACTCGTAAGACACGCTGATTCAATGACCTACTCATACTTGTATACAGAATATTATGTAAGTTATTGTATTTCTTTACTGTATTATTTTATATCTTATGTGAAAATGTTGTGAATGTAATTTACCAATTTAAATGTCATTCGCTCCGGGAGTTAAAAAAAATAAAAAATTAAAAAATTAAAGATTTTTATTCAAAAAAATAAGTTGTTCCAGTGTTTTTGCTTTCAGTCTATTGCGTTTTTTTTAGGTTATTTCCCCAGCCTTTGAAAAGATACGCTCACAAGGCACTGATGAAGCTGGGGTACATAAAAATTTCAATGATAGTTTGAAAAGGTGTGGATATGTTTGTCTTTGGTTTCCCCAATATTTTAATGGATCCTCTGATCTAGCAAGGTTTCCCTCTCCTAAGTAGCGCTGGATCTCAATGATGGAGTCAGCAGTTGTGTTGGTAGATTGTCTGCCAACTTCATCATCTAACTGCTGCCACAGGTTATCTGAAATAATAAAAATACATTGGAATTTTTGTTTTTGTCATCTACTCCAAATTAGTACATATTAGCAACAAAATAAATGCACAAATAAGCTGATAACACTGAACAACATGCCTGAAGTGGGTGACTGCTCTGATTAGGGTCCAAGCTGTGGCTCAGAAGTTCTGTGGGCAATTATTGCAGCACACTCCATTTTCAGTCTGTTAACTGCTTCACTACACTTGGAGGAACTACGAAAGCCGAGTGTTTTAAATCTGTTGACCCAACACACTTTATGTCTCCAGATTAGAAGCAGTGTCTGTGACACGACGCCTAAATTAGTCATTGAGATGTGTGGCTGCTTGTATGTGTAAATGTGAAGAGTTGCGCTCAAGTGCACAACACAGCATTTTCATCATGGGGATGACCTTTGATCCTGAAACTCTCCTCAGACAACTCCACTGTGGCCTGATGGAAAGGGGCCAGCACAAGAAGTGCTTCCCTTAAGATGTTAAACTCATCAGCCGTAAGTGGAGTTAAGTCTGTTTGAAGAGAGGCAAGAGATACCCACACTGGTTCTTTCTCATCATGTAGCCGTGACAGCATCTGATATGTGCTGTTCCAACATGTTGGTACCTCGTTGATAAGTTTCAGGGCAGGCCGTCCCATCTGTTGCAGCAAGCTTTTCTTTGGCTGTAGTACTGGATCTGAAAAATGATATTTGTCTAGATTTGTGTCTGATGGATGGAAGTTCAGGGATTTGATCACAGGATTTCTTAACTATTAAATTTAGTTTGTGTGCAATGCAAACTGAATGCCGAATTTGGAGAGTTCTTGTTGCTGCGTCCGTCACAAGATGCCTTACATTATTTGTTAGGGCCCAGTCATCCATTGAATTGGGCCAAACTGCCAGCAGTGTGACTTTGTGGAAAATGTTTCACTCCCAACACAGATGTACACAACTGCATATTGGCATTAATGTAGTGACAGGTAAGAGCCAAGTAAGCCTCCATGTTCAAAGAGGTCCACATGTCAGCTGTTATACTCACCGCCACAGCTTGCTGTACTTCCATTTTCACTCGTTCGAGTTCCTCTGCATGTTTTTTGCTCACCATTTCTTTGACAGTCTAGTAAATTTGTTAAGCCCTGTATATTGATTTGATTTGGTTTCATTTTCAGACCACCTGCCATTAGAGCAAGAAAACATCCAGCATTATGAAGTTCTCTGCATTTTACCATTTTGAAATTCACAGTTTTTATAACCAATGTGAGCTGACACACTGGACAGAAATTATTCAGGCATGATATTTGAAAATTGAAACTTTTTTTTTTCTATTTAGGAAGTTAATAATTGTACTTTTCTATAAAAAAAAAAAAAAAGTTCAGTAATATGCACATACTAATGGGTTAACCATTTCAGTAACATAAAAACTATTTATGTGATCACAAGTGCTGTTTACCTATGGTTGCTGTGGCATAAACCTTGAATCAGGTGATGGTCTAATAAATTTGCTAAGTACTGTACTTCAATCAAATATAACATGATGAGTAACATCAACTACATTTTCTAGACAAACCTTTCTGGTTGGCAAAACGTATGATGGATCAAGAAGGTGAATCAGCTCCCTGAACTCCTCACTTTCCACAATGCTGAGGGGTTGGCAGTCCTTTATAGTAAAATTCAGGGCTGCCTGGTCTAAAGCAGTCTTCCTAGATGCTTGATGTTCAAAAATAATAAAACATATATTAATATAGCAACCATGAGGACGCTGTTCTATGGCCGTGTCCCAATTCGCCAAATGCACCTTTTGAAGGTTCCCTTCGAAGTACTCCTCAAAGTGTAGTTTGAAGGTTCCGGTCAAGAGTGTGTCCTCCTCAGTGGTGAAATGGGACAGGCCTACACCACGGACCGCACTTCCACTGCTGTCTTTGAGCGTACGATACGTACATTACCTACGTTATTTTTAATGATTTATTATTTAATAGAAGAAAAGTCAAGATGTTGTTGTCACAGCCGTTTCTTTTTTTCAGATTAAACATCAATAGGCAATTATAACGTTCAAGGTGATTTTTTTCTCATTTGTAGCTACTTCATAACTTTAAAGGGTTAACAAAATATACCTTGTGAAAACGTAATAACAGAGACAGAGGTAACAATATCATTTTCACATTCACAGTCTATAAACCAGAGAACACTGATTAGTTGTACATAAAGTGGGATATTGCAGTTTAACAATTCGGTATTTTGGCCAGTGGCTACACCACTTTATTAACAGTAGAGGGCACTGTTTCCCTTCTATGCCGTGCCAGTTCTTTCCATCTTATTATTGTGAGGGATTTTCTAGCAGTGCAGCGCTACTTCAAGCTAATATCTTGATTTACTAACACGAAGGTAAATGACATGTGCCCATGAGGGGTGTAGACCTATAGAATGTACCGAAACACATGAAGATTTTGTGCACGTCTCAGGACTGTCTTCTATCCTTTCCTGAGAGTCCGTTGCTTCATTGTTCACATTACCTGTGTGGATCATTAAACTCTTCTGACTTTATGTTTCCCTTGGTCTTTGATGCTTACAATAGAAACAAACATTCTTACATTATTCTTATTGCAGTAATAATTTCTAATGGTAATAATATCTTCTTATTGTGTAGCAATAACTACACATTCCTTTATTCCATATAACTCCCCTTCCTTTTATTCATCAAACACACTGTACAGATCTTTATTCAGATTTAACAGTTTCATGTCACACTGTTGTAGATGAGGTAAACCAGTACGAACATTTGAACATATATTGCGCAGCAGACTCCATTTTCTTCTGTTTCTTGCGTAGTCGTGGTGCATGATGGGATATAGAAGTGCGTGAAGTGTGCACGGTTCGCTTCGGCCGTGTCCCAAGTGTGCATCGAAGAGCAGTTACGTAATTTCCGGTGCGACAAGGGCTGTCCCATTTCAACGCACCCTACTGAATGCGCCCAAAAAACCTGCCCTTCCCTTTTCACCGTTTTCCATGGAGATCGGACGTAACCAAAGCTTGCATCTGTGCACACTTCACGCACTTCTATATCCCATCTGGTGGCACATGTCATTTACCTTCGTGTTAGTAAATCAAGATATTAGCTTGATGTAGCACTGCACTGCTAGAAAATCCCTCACAATAATAAGATGGAAAGAACTGGCACGGCATAGAAGGGAAACAGTGCCCTCTACTGTTAATAAAGTGGTGCAACCACTGGCCAAAATACCGAATTGTTAAACTGCAATATCCCACTTTATGTAACTAATAAGTGTTCTCTGGTTTATAGACTATGAATGTGAAAATGATAGTTACCTCTGTCTCTGTTATTACATTTTCACAAGGTATATTTTGTTAACCCTTTAAAGTTATGAAGTAGCTACAAATGAGAAAAAAATCACCTTGAATGTTATAATTGCCTATTGATATTCAATCTAAAAAAAAAAAGAAATGGCTGTGACGATGACATGTTGACTTTTCTTCTATTAAATAATAAATCATTAAAAATAATGTACGTAATGTGCGTATCGTATGCCCAAAGACAGCGGTGGAAGTGCGGTCCGTGGTGTGGGCCTGTCCCACTTCAGCAAGATGGCGGCTGCACTGAGGAGGGCAGATTCTTGACCGGAACCTTCAAACTACACTTTGAGTACTTCGAAGGGACCCTTCAAAGGGTGCATTTGGCGAATTGGGACACGGCCTTAGGTTACGTCCGATCTCCATGCAAACGGTGGAAAGGGAAGGGCAGGTTTGTCGGGCGCATTCAGTAGGGTGCGTTGAAATGGGACAGCCCCTGTCGCGCCGGAAATTACGTAACTGCCCTTCGACTCACACTTCGAATGGTGATCCTAAGGCCAGTTTGGCGAATTGGGACACGGCCCACGTCTGTATACCTGAGTTCATTCTGGGTGTATTTGGAACCGCCTCATTTTCATGTTTTGCCCTGTAATGCCTGAGCATTGAGGAGGTGCATTTATTGATATATGATAGCTCTGTCGAGCAGATGCGGCATTTAACCTGCATAAAGGTAAATAAATAATTTACACTGAGAGTCACATTGCTGTGTGGGTTTTAGATCAAGTGGAAACTAGGAAATACTGCTACCTTAGTTGGTGTTAAAATATCAAAATGATCCCACACAGCGGAATGTTTTCGTTTTCTCTCCGGCTCCATTTTCTTGATGTAGAAGAGAAAGTGTTTGTAATCTTTTGACAGGTAATTTTCTTCTTCACGCAGTAATTCATCCCGTTGACAGATGCTGATGCGGTACCTTTTAAACACAGTTTGGCGCGTCAGAGACGAGCGAAACAGCAGCTGTATCGGTCACGTGACTTTTTCTTAAAGTGATACGCGAATCGATACGGGCTTCGCTCTAAAAGGTCAACACATGCGCCGGCGCGTCAGTGTTGCTGGACTCACCACTAATATTTTGACTTCTTTGCGTTTTACTGTGGATAGTCGCACTTTCTCAGTTTGACCTGATCATTTGAGTGAAGCTCTGCGGCGCACAGACACGTGATCAGAGAATTATATCCGGTATACACCTCCAAAATAAAATGCTATATTCCTACGCTTTTATTTTGAACGACCCTCCTGGAATTAGTTTATATTTTATTTGAAGATTATTATTAATGTCCTGTATGAACTAAACTCATGTCTATGTCATGTCTTCTTCTGTGTAAAAGCTGCGAACCCTGTTTGTGACCCTGTTAGGCTCTACAAACGTCCTGTGTGTCAGATGCCCTCCCTGTAGTTTAGACTCTACAGACATATTCTGAAATGCATGAGATTGTTGGATTAGTTTAAAGTTCAGATTTCAGTTTTCTCTCAGATGTCAATTCTCTGCCGGAGTGTTTAAATCACATTTCAGTCTATCAAGCAAGCTCTGTGAACTAAATCTTGATTAGACACAAATCTTCTCAGTTGCCATGTCAGAAAAAAACAGTGTTGTAATTGTTCATGTTGAAATTGTAAACGTGTTGTTTCTTGCAGTGAGTCCTGGAGGCATGTGCACAGCGAGAGGTTTTGGAGGAGGCAGGAGTCTGTTTAAAATCAGTTAGTTTTTTGTTTTTGTGGTGAATTCTGTGAAACTGGAGGAAAATTATCATTATGTCACGTTGTTCATGAGAGGAGAGCGAGCCCAGGAACATGGAGCCGGACAAGAATGAGGGTAAACGTGCACATGAGTGTCTAAAGTATCGAAGAGCAGATACTAATCGAATCTAAAATGAGTAGTGAAGCTAGATACTCATTTGCAGCTAGGCTCACTAATGATAATGATATACACACACACATACACACACTGAGGGATTACACAGATATAAGACACATGTGGATAGAACACAAAGTACAGCATTTATTGTTGGAAATCCCTGAATACTGTATAAAGAAAGAATGTTTTTATTATCATTGTAGTATTGGAATCAGTATTAAGTATCAAGTCTATATCATAGTATTAAAACTGAGTTTGGAATTTTAGTATCGTGACTCATTTAAATTTTATTGTCAAAAATTATGAATGCCCTTGATCACACAGAACTTACATTTTTGGTTTAATTTTATCTGTATAATAGAAAGGTGCCCTGTGTAACTGTTTTTAGTGTATCACCTGAGCTGTATTGACCTTATTCTGCCCCACCCACTTTTGCCTCTAAATGCTTCTAAACTGCAAAACAAATTTTGCCACTAAAATATGATATAAAGTAGGTTGTTCAACACTGTACGATTATCCGGGAGACTTTAAAGTGGCTCTGTCCGTGTAGGACTCACTGCAGCCCCAGCAGCCGGATCCAAAATAAAGACAACCTGTATGACGATAGTGGCACCTATGGCAACTTCTGGAGTAAGGTGCATACTATGAAGCTGGCTGGACAGTGAGCTGGCGCCTTAAAGCCTGAAACTCAACTCAGAGATAATGAGTGTCATGAAGCTGGTTAGCCACTCACAGGGAAAGGGGAGTTTGCCACGTCATCTGACCAGTTTTACGCACAGAATGGGCTGTCTGATGAACAATTATTATTATAAAATATTCAACTATAAAAGCTACTCATAAAAAACAAAATAGATTTGAGTAAATTTACCCATATATGAGAGGTCATTGCTCATTAAATTTCTTTGCATGTTCGAACAGGTTTAGTTTCATAAAATGTAGCCTAAAATACATTGGAAAAAGCAGCACACTTTATGCTCACTGCTTCATCTAATATTTTGTAACGTGGATCTATATTGTGAGCATAAATGTGCAGTGTGCATAATATTCTACACAATGCTGCATTGCACAAACAAACTAGGAGCAAAATGGGGTTTTCCCGAGGTTTTGGGAGGATGAGAAGGTACGGGAGGATAAGAGGGTACAGGAGGATGAGAGGATATGGGAGGATGAGTGACTCTGGAGGATGAGTGGCTCTGGGAGGATGAGAGGGTACGGGGGGATGAGAGGGTATGGGGGGATGAGACGGTATGGGAGGATAAGAGGGTACGGGAGGATGAGAGAATACGGGAGGATGAGAGGGTATGGGGGGTGAGTGGCTCAGGGAGGATGAGAGGGTATAGGAGGATGAGAGGGTGAGGGGGATAAGAGGGTATGGGGGGTGAGAGGGTATGGGGGGATCAGAGGGTATGGGAGGATAAGAGGGTACGGGAGGATGAAAGGATATGGGAGGATAAGAGGGTCGGGGGGATGAGTGGCTCTGGGAGGATGAGTGGCTCTGGGAGAATGAGAAGGTACGGGAGGATAAGAGGGTATGGGGGATGAGAGGGTATAAGAGGGTACAGGAAGATGAGAGGGTATGGGGGGATGAGAGACTACAGGAGGATAAGAGGGTATGGGGGAATGAGTGGCTCTGGGAGGATTAGTGGTTCTGGGAGGATGAGTGGCTCTGGGAGGATGAGAGGGTATGGGAGGATGATAGGGTACGGGAGGATGAGTGACTCTGGGATGATGACAGGGTATGAGAGAATGAGTGGGTACGGGAGGACTCTTCCTGTCGCAACACCACCTCCAACGCTGCCACAGGGTCTGGAGTGGTCAGTCAGGTCAGTCTGTTTGGCCATCATCCAAAAATATCCCTCTTAAAACTCACTCCCGGAAACTCTCTACTTGTTTCCTGGGCCCCTTCAAGATCATAAAAATCATTAACCCATCCGCAATACAGCTTCAGCTTCCTCCTTCCCTCCATCCTACATTCCATATGTCCCAAGTCAAGCCCGTCCATACCAGTGACCTTTTTTTTGCACCTTCTCCCCTCCCTTCTGTGTCTAAGCCTGGAGCTGGGCAGAGATTTGGGCTCCTCCTGTTCACACCTGGACCTAATCCGCAATCAGCTGCACCTGGGGAGGAAGAGAAGCCAGGACCTGACACTCAGCACCAGATCATCTGTGTATCTTTCTGGTACACTTTGCTTGGCTCAGTTTATGCTTTTTGACTCCTGTTGAATTGGATACTTTTGCTCCTCACCAGATCCCACTCCCTGGACCCACTCAGCTCTTCAGTCTCCGACACTGCTCACCTCCACCGACCCTGCTCTCTGAATCCGCTCAGCTCTTCAGTTTCTGACCCTGCTGTTCTCTACCATTACCGTTCATCTTGTCTCAGACTCTGCTACTTACATTCTATCCCTGGACCAGGGCAAACATGCTGCTCTCAACTCACCGATCGATCTACCGTCATATTGCACTTAAAAAATCTGTAAATAAACACTGTTAAAACTGTCTCCGAGTTCTGTCTCTTTGGTCCCTCCTGTCAGTACAACGTACAAATCTGAAAAGTACACTCTCAAGAGTTCTAAATCATTCGTTGTGCTCAGTTTTATGAAGGTACATTTGTTCCAAAAAGTTTTAATGCGTAAATGTTGGTTTGTACACTGGCATTTTTTTTTTTTTTATCTTTATACTTACGGATTTCCTTTCACACTCACAGATATTGTTTTATGCTTACAACTTTGTAATTTTACACATACAAATCTGAAAATTACTCTCAAGAGTTATAAGACATTCGTTGTGCCAAGTTTTATGAAGGTACGTGATGGATTCAAAATATATATTCAAGTTATATTATGTTATCTCACTGTTCATTTTAAAGGTACTGTAATGTAATGTTCACTCTTTATTTAGTCATTACTATTAGTTATAGTCAGTTCACTACTTTATTTAGTCATTATATTCAATTATGTAAACTATGTAATCTGCACTAATGTTTGTTCTTGAGTCTTGCAGAAAATGTCTTTTGAAAGTGCAGGATCCCACGGGAAGAAGGTCACTGTAAAACCTAAACATCATGGGAGGATGTTTTGTGGAAAGAGTGACCTTCTGGAAATGCAAAAACAGAATATATTTCTCTGTGTATTTCGTCATATGTTTTTACACTGCTTGCAAAGTATACGCCCCCCCCCTTCAGATGTGTATGTAACTAGGGTTCCCTAACTTTAATAAAAGAGGTGAAAGACGGTCTGGGCCCCAGAGAGGGTGGTGGTTTGTAACTGGGGTTTTTTGCCTGTCCGCTCTTTCTCCTCAATATTGAGACAAAATAATCTCTCTTGTCTTCTCTTCTCTTTTGAACTCTAATATAGGTTGTGAACCTATCAGTACGTTTGTTCCAAAAAGTTTGAATGCATAAATGCTAATTTGTACACTGTCAAATTAAAGAAAAAAATATGATAATATGCAAATTGCGTTTTATGCTTACAAATGTGTAATTTTACATGTACAAATCTGAAAATTACGCTCACGACATTCATCATTTGTCTCAAAAAGATTCGTGAGTGCAGCGGCTGAAGACAGCAGGGGGCGGGGCTAGAGGGGACTGGGGTTGCTGTGGCAACGGCTAATCTGGTTGTGTGATATTATGATGCGCATTATTGATTTGTTAATAAATTGTATACCAAGTTAAATTGTGTAGATAAAAACCAGTGTGGCTACAAAAATGTTAACAATTTTTTCAGAAAATGACATGTTAGCAGCTAAGGCCTTATGCTAACGGATTTTTTCCCGACTTTTTCCTGCTAATAAGGCTAGTGTGGCATTACGAGTGGTTACAGATATTAGATGTTAATTTTTTAGCAACAACGCCACTCTAACAACTGCCATGGAGAAAGGGCTCCTAAAGGCATTTATTACAGAACAGAGCAGGCAATACTGTATAGCACTGGGTTTATTTAACAATGTGAAGACATAACATACGTTTAAGTTAAATTCATACCATTTGGGTAGAATACAGTACATTAGACCAGTACATTCATTATTTCCTTCTTTCCATTCTTAAAAACGCTGGACCCACCCCCTTGCCCGAGCAATCCATGATCCACAACTTATATGCAGGGACTGCAACTTTGGAAATAGTTGATAAAGCAAAAGTCTTAACAGCAGTCGCGCCCACATCAGTGCCACAGCTCCACTCTTGCAGGCAGAGCAACCACAAATCACCGGAAACAAACAACCACAGATCACCTGAAACATACAACCACAAACCACCTGAAACATACGAGCTTAGAGTGAAAACTAAGAGCGCATTATCCAAGACACACGTCCCAGTTAACGCGCTCACAACATACGGTCTTGTGGCTTTTTAGACCAGTGAGTTGGTGTCTGACGTGACAGTGGCCGTGTCCCAATTCACCAAAATGACCTTAGAATCACCATTCGAAGTGTGCGTCGAAGGGCAGTTACGTCATTTCCGGCGCGACAAGGGCTGTCCCATTTCAATGCACCCTACTGAATGCGCCCGACAAACCTGCCCTGCCCTTTCCACCCTTTCCATGGAGATCGGACGTAACCAAAGTGTGCATCAATGCACATTTCACACACTGCTATATTCCATCATGCGCCACAACTACGCAAAAAAGAGAAGAAAATGGAGTCCGCTGCACAATACACATTAAAATGTTCGTACTGGTTTACCTCATCTACAACAGTGCGACATGAAACTGTTAAATCTGAATAAAGATATGTACAGTGTGTTTGATGATTAAAAGGAGGGGAGTTATATGGAATAAAGGAATGTGTAGTTATTGCTACACAATAAGAAGACATTATTATCATTAGAAATTATCACTGCAATAAGAATAATGTAAGAATGTTTGTTTCTATTGTAAGCGTCAAAGACCAAGAGACTGAAACATAAAGTCAGAAGGGTTTAATGAGTTCCACACAGGTAATGTGAACAATGAAGCAACAGACTCTCCAGAAAGGATAGAAGAGAGTCCTGAGACGTGCACAAAATCTTCATGTGTTCCAGTACATTCCATAGGTCTGCGCCCCTCGTGGGCACGTGTCATTTACCTTCATGTTAGTAAATCAAGATACTAGCTTGATGTAGCTCTGCACCGCTAGAAAATACCTTAGAATAATAAGATGAAAAGAACTGGCATGGCATAGAAGGGAAACAGTGCCCTCTACTGTTATTAAAGTGGTGTAGCCACTGGCCAAAATATCGAATCGTTAAACTGCAATATCCCACTTTATGTACAACTAATCAGCGTTCTCTGGTTTATAGACTATGAATGTCAAAATTATATTGTTACCTCTGTCTCTGTTATTACATTTTCACAAGGTATATATTGTTAAAGTTATGAAGTAGCTACAATTGAGAAAAAAATCACCTTGAAACTTATATTTGCCTATTGATATTCAATCTAAACAGAAAGAAATGGCTGTGACGACGACATCTTGACTTTTCTTCTATTAAATAATAAATAATCAAAAATAACGTACGTAATGTACGTATCGTACGCTCAAAGACAGCGGTGGAAGTGCAGTCGGTGGTGTGGGCCTGTCCCACTTCAGCAAGACTACACTGAGGAGGGCACATTCTTGTCTGGAACCTTCAAACTAGACTTTGAGGAGTACTTTGAAGAGCACCTTCAAAAGGTGCATTTGGCAAATTGGGACATGGCCAGTGTACTCTACGCACTCACTACAAAGACACGAGGACACGCGAGACACACTCTGTGAGACACGAGAAGAGCGACACCGCGGGGAGGCACAGCAGAGGCGCTGCAGAAGCAGAAGACGCGCTGCTGCTCGTGGGGCAAGGCGTGAAGTCGCACCTTGCCCCACGGGACAGGGACAGGAAAAAATCCTCTAAAGAGAATCTAGCTACTTCCACGGCCATGGCTAAGGCTAGCAACAGCAAGACTACAGCTAGCGCGGAACACGACTACATCAAAATACCTGACAACAAAGATATGATGATGGGAGAAGAAGAATTCCCTTCCTTGCCTCTCTCAATCGAAGGAACCCCTTCTAAAGAACCAGCACACAAAAAAGCACTGTTTGCGATGCCTGGAGGAGAAGGGAAGAAAGAATGTGGCTGTGACCAAGATGTTATTGGAGTTCTGTCAAATCTGATTAACACCCGTTTTGACGGCTTAGAAAAACTGATCAGTGCGAACACAATGAGAACTGAGGGTCTTAAAAAATCAGTCGACTTCGCCTTTGATCAGATTAAAGACGTTAAACAAAGAGTTGATGTGATCGAAAGTAGCACTATCCTCCAGTTAAAGGAACAACTTGTTGAATCTGAACGCTACTCTAGACGTGGGAATCTGAAACTTTACGGGGTACCATAGACTGTGAACAAAGAAGATGTTAAAAAAAACCCATTCGAATCTGCCAGAGTGTTTTCCTCCCCGCTTAGGGAAACTGAAGGAGAACGAGAGCAGACTGAGAGGGATCATTCTGCAATTCTCGTCCAGAACCTAGCGAGATGCTGTGTGGAAAGCCGCAAAAAATAATTCTTTCCTAAAAGAGCGCCATCTTTACTTCACGGAGGATCTTTGCCCAGCGGATCACAAGAGAAGAGCAGCGCTATGGCCAGTGGTTCAGGCGGCCCGATGAGAGGGAAAGATCGCTTACTACGTTGGTCCTCGCGCATACATCAACGGCAAAGAAGTCAGCCTTCCAGGAACCTGACTTTGTGTGGGTCTGATCTACACTCACTACAATCACTAAGCTCACGTTTGTTTTCAAACTGTTTACAACTTGAAGAAGACTGACCACTTGTTCCAATATTTGTTTTGTAGTCCTAGACGCAAACTTTTTGTTCAATATTATGGCGTTGAGCTTATACCAAATTTTACTGGCAGTTAAAAGGTCGTTATGCACATCTTTTATCTTAGCATATTTCACTACTTGCAATCTGAGGTAGCGTTAACTCTCTTCACATGTTTCTTTTTTCCACTCTATTTGTCAATAATGGCACTGGATTGAAGTAACAGCGCGCGCACTTCTGTACTCAGGTTCTTGCTCTTGTTTATGTGTCTTTATCTTTAGGTTCTTTGAATGCCAGGGGGTTAAAAAATGCCAACCCCCCCCCCCCCAAAAAAAACCCGTAAAGCATTATTTCTGTTTGCTAAAAACTTAAATACAGACTTTTTCTTTTTCCAAGAATCCCACTCTACATGTGATGATACTAACTTTTGGAGGACTCAGTGGGGTGATAACATATTTCCTTCACATGGAAGTCAACATTCGGCTGGCACTCTCACGGTAAAGCACAAATTTGAAGGTGAAATCCTTTCACATAAATGTGACAATGAGGGACATTTTGTAGTCATGGTGTTGGACTATTATAATAAGACTTTCATTATTATTAACATTTATGGTTACAACTCAAAACATAAAAATTCCGAACTTCTATCCACCATAGAAAATGATTTAATTGACTTATTAAACCAGTACCCTAATGCAATAATAATAATAGGAGGAGATTTTAATATGGTACTGAATAATCAATTAGATAGATGGCCACCACAGACCAATAGTACTGATAATAAATCACTTACATTTATGCACCGTTTCAGTCTAAAAGACTTTTGGAGAGAAAAATTCCAGACAGATTTACAGTTTACATGGAGTAACAATAGTGGTTCCAGGCAGTCACAAATCGACTACTGGCTGGTGTCTGATTGTCTATATACAGAAGATGTTAACATTGATATTTTCCCTACTCCACTCACTGATCATAACGCGATCCTTTTCTTGAAAAACAGTAGCCAAATTTCTTGTGCACTAAGCCTAATACAAACATTCTCTAAAGCTTTAGGACTTCATCTTAACGTTAAAAAATGTGAGCTCCTCCCAGTCAAAAACTGTACTTTAGGATCTATTTGTGAAATTCCAGTTAAAGACAGTGTAACATACTTGGGTATTACTATTTCTAAAAATGAAATGGACAGAACTTTATTAAACTTCAATCCATTAATTGATAAGACTAAAAGGCAGTTTAATGTTTTATTTATTTATTTATTTATTTATTTATTTATTTATTTATTTATTTATTTATTTATTTATTTATTTATTTATTTATTTATTTATTTATTTATTTATTTATTTATTTATTTATTTATTTATTTATTTATTTATTTATTTATTTATTTATTTGATAGGGACAATGCACATTAATGAACATCTGTTGTGAACAAATGTAAATATGCCGGATTATAGCTACAGAGCTAATTTACATCCGCAGTCCCTAGGCAGGTAACGAGTACAACAAATACATCACATTAGTACAACGGCTCCAAAGAGACTTAAGTTTAAAAGGCAGAGTATTACTATCTAAAGCAGAGGGAATTTCTCGACTCACTCCGCACTATCTCTGTATGTGGACAATCAGACACTTAAACCAATTGACCAAATTCTACATCATTTTATTTGGAAAAATCACATACGATACTTAAGAAAATCAGTCTTAATGAACTCCTATGAAAATGGGGGTTGAACTTCCTTGATTTCACAACCCTAAATAATACTTTTAAACTAAATTGGATTAAATCATATCTTAAAAGCCCAACCTCCATCTGGAATATATTTCCTCACTACATCTTTTCAAACTTGGGTGGCCTTAATTTTCTACTTCTTTGCAATTATAATGTGGACAAAATTCCAATTAAACTCTCTTTCACAAGCAGACTCTCTTAGCATGGGCACTTGCATACAAACATAATTTCTCTCTTCTTTTTTTATTTGGAATAATAAATAAATCCTATACAAAAACAAATCATTATTTTATCCTCACTGGTTTAACAAAGACATCCTACTGGTGGATCAGTTATTTGACGGACATGGACACTTGCTGAGGTACAACGAATTCAATTTGAAATACAACTTTGCTGTAACTCCTTGGGAATGGCAGACCGGGGTGGTGGTCCCTCTGTATAAGAAGGGGGACCGGAGGGTGTGTTCCAATTACAGGGGAATCACACTCCTCAGCCTTCCCGGTAAGGTCTATTCCAGGGTACTGGAGAGGAGAATCCGACCGATAGTCGAACCTCGAATTCAGGAGGAGCAGTGTGGTTTTCGTCCTGGTCGTGGAACACTGGACCAGCTCTATACTCTTCATCGGGTCCTTGAGGGCTCATGGGAGTATGCCCAACCAGTCCACATGTGTTTTGTGGATCTGGAGAAGGCATTCGACCGTGTCCCTTGTGGTGTCCTTTGGGGGGTGCTCTGGGAGTATGGGGTCCGGGGCTCTTTGCTAAGGGCTGTCCGGTCCCTGTATGACCGGAGCAGGAGCTGTGTTCGCATTGCGGGCAGTAAGTCAGACCTGTTCCCGGTGCATGTTGGACTCCGCCAGGGCTGCCCTTTGTAACCGGTTCTGTTCATTATATTTATGGACAGAATTTCTAGGCGCAGCCAGGGGCCGGAGGGGGTCTGGTTTGGGAACCACAGGATTTCATCTCTGCTGTTTGCAGATGATGTTGTCCTGATGGCTTCTTCGAGCCAGGACCTGCAACAGGCACTGGGGCGGTTTGCAGCCGAGTGTGAAGCAGCTGGGATGAGAATCAGCGCCTCCAAATCCGAGGCCATGGTTCTCGACCGGAAAAAGGTGGTTTGCTCTCTCCGGGTGGGTGGTGAGTCTCTGCCCCAAGTGGAGGAGTTCAGGTATCTCGGGGTCTTGTTCACGAGTGAGGGAAGGATGGAGCGGGAGATTGACAGGCGGATCGGTGCAGCGTCTGCAGTGATGCGGTGGCTGTATCGGTCCGTTGTGGTGAAGAAGGAGCTGAGCCCAAAGGCGAAGCTCTTGATTTACCAGTCAATCTACGTTCCTACCCTTACCTATGGTCATGAGCTCTAGGTAATGACCGAAAGGACAAGGTCGCGGATACAAGCGGCTGAAAAGGGTTTCCTCCGCAGAGTGGCCGGGCGCACCCTTAGGGGTAGGGTGAGGAGCTCGGTCACACGGGAGGAGCTCGGAGTAGAGCCGCTGCTCCTACACGTTGAGAGGAACCAGTTGAGGTGGCTCGGGCATCTGCTCAGGATGCCTCCTGGACGCCTCCCTAGGGAGGTGTTCTGGGCATGTCCCACCGGGAGGAGGCCCTGGGGAAGACCCAGGACAGGGACTATGTCTCTCGGCTGGCCTGGGAACGCCTTGGGGTCCCACCGGAGGAGCTGGAGGACGTGTCCGGGGTGAGGGAAGTCTGGGAGTCCCTGCTTAGACTGCTGCCCCCGCGACCCGGCTCCGGATAAGCGGAAGAAAATGGATGGATGGATGGATGGATTGAACATATCATTTTTGGTGTACATGATAAGAACTTAGACTCAAATAAAAAAGTAGCAATTAATTTAATTATTATATTTGGCAAATCCATAAAAGTATATAAAGTATATTTATATCCATAAAAGTACATTTTCTTATACATTCTTGTTTTTTCCTGTTTTAATTAATCATTTAGAATCTTACATCTCCACTATTTCCAAAAGCTTAAACAAGCTAACTTAACATTTGAAAGCTGCATGTCTTGTAAAATGTCACAGTGGAACTAACTAACTTTCTTTTCTTTATGATAACCCCCCTGGCATTCTGTGTTCTCATACTGTGTTCTGACTTCCATACATTTTAGCAGTAATAAATATGGCCCATGCCTGCGGCATGGGTGCTTGGATAGGGCTCGATGCCAGGAGTGTGTTTGGGGACATGAGCGCTTTGCGCTGCCTTTGTCAACATGAGCGCTTCCTGCTGCCTTCGCCCATTGCCTCAATGTTGACGCTGACATGCTAGCAAGAACAAATATGCATATCCCATGCCTACGGCATGGGCTCCGGCCTAATTAATTTTGGCCTTAAATAAAATATGTGTCACATGTTTGTGTAAAGAATGCTGATATGAGATATATAGCATAAGTCATCGTCTGTTGTCAATCAAATTATGTTTAAGGTGCTCTTTTGGGTTTATTTGCATTTGCAAATCTGACTCTGAAAGAGTTAGTCCCTCACTAGCCATGAACCTCATCGCACGTCACTGAGTACGTGAACCAGTGAACCATGAGGGGAAACCCGGCGCTGCACTCAAGACTCATCACCAGCAGAGTAAACAGACTCCTGGCTCAGCTTAGGCAGTGGCTCTGAAAGAAGCCACAACTTAGAATAAGTGTATTTTTGTATGTCTATATGCTGAAAGGTGAAGTTAACTGCTAATCTTGCTCTTTTCTGTGTAAAAAGCCGGGAAAAGTACGCTAGCATAAGGCGCCAGCAAATGTTAACATGTTGTTTTCTGAAAAACTTGTTAAAACGTTTGTAGCCACACTGTTTTTTATTTATGCAATTTACCTTGGTATACAACATATTAAAAGGTTAATAATGCACATCATAATATCACATAAATGTGACGTACTGTCAATTTCGGGTTAGCTGTTTTATTACATATAAACCAGATTAGCCGTTGTCAGAGCAACCCCGGTCACCTCTAGCCCCGCCCTCTGCTGTCTTCAGCCGCTACGCTCACAAATCTTTTTGAGACAAACTTGGCGCAGCAAATGTGGACGTTTTAAGCGTAAAACGATATTTGTAAGCGTAAAACCAAATTTGTAAGTGTAAAAAATGCCAGTGTAGAAATAATCATTTACACGTTCAAACATCTTCATAAACATGTCACGACAAAATGCCTATAACAGCCTATAATGTGTGGACGTCATGAGTCAGACTTTTGCTTAAAGTGAGACTGGACACATTTGAAATAAAATAAAGTCAATGGGAGACACTGTCATCAAGTCGTAAAAGTTGGTATTACAAGTGGCATTTGTCAAATAACCCACTACTCCTATTACTCCTAGTTTACCAGGTCAGCAAATCTGCAATGTGACCGTTAAACAGTAAATTCCACCTGAGAATTCTGACCTATCTCCAGCTCAGGTTAAACTAGAAGGATTCTACAGTGTGCTGATGTCACATGAGCACAAGCTAAACCCTTCTGTAGATCTAAATTGCAAATCTACGGAAGAGTTTGTGCGCTATTCAGTTAAACCAGAAGTAAAACTATACAACTATACAGAGGCACATATAGTTCCAAAGTAACTCAGAGTGCTCCAGACTTCACCAGAAAACAGCACATTTAGGACCAAGGACAGAGACTAGAACAAAGCCAGACTAAAACAGGACTGAAACAGGACTAAACCACGACAAAACCAGGGCTAATGCAGGAACAAACCAGGACTAAACCAGGACTAAACCGTGAAGCAACAGGTGCAGTGGCTGTTTATTACATTCAGTTGTCAGATAAAACCTGATGCTGCAGCAACGTGGGGGGTCCCTGGAGGGAGCCCGCGTGGGACGCACATGAGAAACTGCGTAAAAACGGGATTCCACGCGCCACTGCGTCAAGATGCAAGAGCGCACCGGACGTGTTCCCCTTTCGGACACCACACGCACTGTATCCGTTTTCGGACAGAAAACGCGCTCTGTCTGTTTCATAACTCATAACTAATTTGTCCACAAAAAGTGTTTATACTGTTTATTTGAGCAGGATCTTCGGTAAGGAGAGAGCGGGGGAGGGAGGGGACCGTCCTTTGCGTCACCGGTGGTTCCGCGCGAGTTTGACGCAGCGCGCGCGTGGATCAAATATTCATCAGAGTTTGTGAAGAGCGCGCGCAGAGATTCCCCGCAGTGATTCGGAGCCGTGCAGAACCGTGCGGTGCGGAGAACACAGCGGCGCGGACACCACCGCGCTTCCGCTGACAGACAGAGGGGCGCGCCGACCCTTGCCGAAACACGAGTCTCTAATATGCAATGTTTTTTTGGGAAAAAGCCGACAGCTGCCGCGTACCGCCGACTACACGCTAGTGCCACCGCATGTCTGACCGAAGACGCGCCGCGCGGCAGACGACGCCATTTAAAGAAGAGGAAAAGCGCGCGGGAGCTTTCCAAGGCGCGGGAAAGACACGAGGAGAGCGACACCGCGGGGAGGCACAGCAGAGGCGCGGCAGAAACAGAAGACGCGCTGCTGCTCGTGGGGCAAGGCGTCAAATTGCGCTGCGAGGCGGAATTCCTTCTGCTGCTCTGGTCTATGGTGCAGATCTGTGCGCTGACCGCGCGGTGCGAGCCCTGCCGCTGGTCGCGTCTGCGTGCGGCATGTGAGCAACGCGCGGGAACGGGCTTCATGCGGTGGCTGAATCTGAAGGTGCCGCATCGCCCAGCCGCGTCTGCCGCATCTGCCGCCTCTGCCGCCCCGTCCTCCTCTTCCCCAGTGTCAGCCACATCCATGCGGTTTATCTGGAACATTTTCAGTAAAGGATCGCATATGCTGCAGTGTCTTTGTGGCAAGAGGCTCAAGAAAAACAAGGATCCAACCGGTGAGTCCTGCCGCGTGCATGTGCGCTGTGCTTAAGCGGTTGACGCGTCTGCCGCGCGGCGCCGGGTCCGCATTGGTCGCAGTTGTGCAGACAGAATAAGTTCAGTGCGGCGTGGTTGTACTGCGGAGACTTTGGATCGGAACTGTGGCTAGATTTGGTACGACCTGGTCTAAACCAGGTCTAAACCAGGTCTAAACTAGACTCATGTCCACATGTCTCCTCCACGCGTGTCATTGTGATTCCACGCGCATATTGCTGTTGTGGAGTCGCGCGGACAGTTCCTGCTCGCCTGTGATTGGCCACAGCCGTTGATGTAGGTCACGTGCTGTGTTTATTGACGACGCGGTTTCTCTGACCTGGTTCTGTTGTACTCAGTGAGGAAGTTTGGCATAAGTTTCTGTTTACGAGTTAGAGCATGGTCATAACGGCGATCTGGTTTTATCCCGTCCCAATGTGTTTATATGGAAGAATGAACAAACTAACAAATTTAATTACACATGGAGAAAGTTCAGTCCAGGTTCAGATCTCGTTCAGTCCTGATTCAGTCCCGATTTAGTCCCGATTAAGACCTGGTTTAGTTTGGGTTTTAGGTGTTTTGTCTTTTTGGCTTGTTGAGCTATCAGATTTCAGCACAATGGACAGGGCTGATTGTGTTTTAATTCAACCTGGAAAAGTGAAATCTGCTTTTGTGATGCTGCATTTTGTTATCTCAGTCAAGTTCATTGTGTCTGTGCCACATGTGCCCTGGGGTAGACTGCCAATCTTCCCCAAAAGGCTCTCCCACACCATATGATCAAGTTACTGCTAGTTCTGGTTTAGTCCTGGTTTACTCTTGGTTTACTCCTGGTTTAGTCCTGGTTTAGTCTTGGTTTAGTCCTGGTTTAGTCCTGGTTTACTCTTGGTTTAGTCCTGGTTTATTCATGCAACTCCTTCATTCATACAGCTCATGCTCTCTCACTCACCACTCACCCTCTCTCCTCTTCTTTCTCTCTCCCCTCCTTTTCTTCTCTATCTCTCCTGCTCCCTTTCTTCTCTCTCTTTTCTCTACTCTCTTGCTCGCTCCTCCCTCTCCTCTTCCCACAATTAGAAACTTTATGTTTAATTCACAAACACAGTCCCAGCTTTGGAGATGCAGGTTATTTTAGCTCCCGCATGTCAATAATACATGTGTGTGTGTACTCGAGTAATACTGTAAAGTGCAACTGTACTCTTTCTTGAATAATGTCTTGTACGTTGTAACAGTACTCTTACTTGAGTAAAAGTTTTGGTTCCTCTTCCCACTGTGACTAAGTCTTAAGTTAAAGGAGCTTTATATTGAGAATATGAAATGATTTGAACATTTGTGTTTTGTGAAGCTCATGTTTTGTTCAAATTACATTAGCTTAAAATTGTAAATCAGATGTTACGTCCTGACGCTCTTTAAACTACCCTCACTTGAACAGTCGTTTCCCAAATACTTTTTTAAAATTGAAGTACCAGTACTTTTACTTTCTCTTCTTAATTCAAGTTATGCATTTATATATTCCAGAATGGCCTATCTCTGTTTCAAACACTAAAAGAGTCGAGGGCCTCTCAGTCGACTGTGATAAGAAGCCTCCAGTCTGTCTAGGACGGCATCTGACATATATGAGCTCATAGAAAAGAATATAGTAAAGAGGGAGAGTATTTGACAGACAGGGAGGGCATCTGACACAGAGTCTTAGTTTAGTCTTAGTTTTGGTTTACCTCATAGTAAAGAATACAGAGACCAGGGAGTGAATCTGACACAAAGGGAGGGCATCTGACACATGAGTGCATAGTAAAGAATATAGAGGAGAGGGAGGGCATCTGACACAGTGAAAGAACATCTTGTGAAAGAACATACAGGGAGGGCATCTCACACATTGGCTCGTAGTCTAGAGGTTTAGCATTGGTTTAGCTCATAGTAAAGAATACAAACACCAGGGAGTGTATCTGACACATAGGGATACAGGAGGAGGGGAGGGCATCTGAGGTACAATCTCCTCTTTATTATCTAATCTGCTGCCACTTGAGAGGGTGATGGTTCAATTCCCGTTGAGTGTCAGACCCTCAGCCCTTCAGCAACACACTACAGTATTAGACATCACACACAAGTCCAAGTCCAGGATCATAACCGGTCTTTGTCATCAAAAGAACCTGAGAGGGGACTAAACCAGGACTAAAACTAGACTGCCTGCTCAGACCAAGTACAGGTTTAATATAGACCAGGGACATAGACCAAAGTATTTACAAAAGAAGTAGTTATAGTAGTAGCAGTAGCAGTAGTAGCACAAGGAGAAGTAGTAGTAGAAGTAGTAGTAGTAGTAGTAGTAGTAGTAGTAGTAGTAGTAGTAGTAGTAATAGTAGTAGTAGTAGTTGTTGTAGTGGTAGCAGGAGTAATAGTAGTATAAATATGGATTTTGATTTGATGGTGAATGTAGCAGAGAAGAGGCTGAGAGCTGCTCTGGGAAAACAAGTGGCTGGTAAGACACAGGACCAAAACTACTATAATACACAAACATTAACATTATCAATCTGAACTAGTCTGTGTAATGATGGTTTAGTTCTGTTTTAGACGTGGTTTAGGTTTTTTACTGTTCTAGAGCCTGTGGATTAGTTCTGGTTTAATCATACTTGAGTCAAGGTTAGTCCTGATTTAGAAATGGTTAAGATCTGGGTTAGTCCTGTTTTAGACCTGGGTTAGTTCTTGTTTAGACCCAGTTTCAATCTGGTTTAATCCTGTTTTAGACCTGGTTTAGTCCTGGTTTAGACCTGCTTTAAGCCTGGTTTAGCTCTGGTGGCTGTAGTGTGAAAAGTTTGTGCATTTGTTAAATTCTTGAACTTTGTCTGACATCTGGAAGCAATGATTAAAGGTGCACTATGTCACTTTTCTGGCAGATGGTCTGCCACGTGCTAGTCCTCATGGAGATGTTGCACAGTATTGTATTAAATTTATTTATCTTCACGGAATGGAACAGGAATAAGACTGGCTGTTGTGATTGTTCCAGAACAGGAAATCTGTGGTTTAAATCGCCTAGCAGATTTTTCTTGTTTTGTCTGATTTTTTCCTGTTGTTTTGTTTTTGTGTGTAGGCAGCACGGTGGCTGAGTGGCAACACTCATGCCTCACAGCAAGAGGGTTTGGTTCGATCCCCGGGTCGCCCAGGCCTTTCTGTGTGGAGTTTTTCATGTTTCTCCCCGTGTCTGGATGGGTTTCCTCCGGGTACTCCGGTTTCCCCCATCAACTAAAATATGAATGCCCTTCAAGACAACTGCTGTTGTGATTTTGGGCGTTACAAAAATAAATGAATTGAATTGAATTAAATGTAGAACATTGCTGAGATGAAAATTAGGTCTATTTAAAATTCTTTAGTGAGTTTAGTCAAAGCAAAAACGCTCACAAAAGCTACATAAGAGTCTGTGTTAACATCTCACTGAGAGGAACCAGGAGTAAACCAGGACTAAACATGGACTGAACCAGGACTGAACCAAGACTAAACGAGGGCTCAACAAGGATTAAACCAGGAGTAAACAACAATGAACCCAGGACTAAACTAGGACTGAACCAGGACTGAAGAAGGACTAAACCAGGATTAAACCAGTACTGATCCAGACACTAATCCAGGACTAAACAAGGACTGAACCAGGACGAAACAAGGACTAAACCAGGAGTTAACCAGGACTAAAGAAGGATTAAAGCAGCACTAAACAAGGATTGAACCAGGAATAAACCAGGACTAAACCAGGTCTAAAAAAAAGACTAAACCAGGACTAAACCAAGAGTAAACAAGGATTGAACCAGGTCTAAACCAGGACTAAACCAGAACAAAACAACGATTAAACCAGGACTAAATAATGGTTAAACCAGGACTAAACCAGAAATAAACCAGGACTAAAATAGAACTAAACCAGGACCAAACCAGGATTAAACTAAGACTAAACCAGGTCTAAATCAGTCTAAATCAGTCTAAACCAGGTACTAAACCATGACTAAACCAGAACTGAACAAAGGACTAAACCAGGATGAAATTGGGAATAAACCAGAACTAAACCAGGACCAAACCAGACTGAATAAGGAGTAAACCATGATTAAACAAGGAATAAACAAGGGAGTAAACAAGGGACTAGACCAACACTGGACCTGGACTGAACCAGGACTAAACGAGGACTAAACCAGGATGAAACAAGGATTAAACCAGGACTAAATAATGATTAAACCAGGACTAAACTAGAACTAAACCAGAAATAAACCAGGACTAAACTAGAAATAAACCAGGACCAAACCAGGACCAAACCAGGACCAAACCAGGACCAAACCAGGATTAAATCAGGATTAAACTAAGACTAAACCAGGTCTAAACTAGGATTAAGCCAGATCTAAAACAGGACCAAACCAGTACTGAATAAGGAGTAAACCACCACTAAATTAGGAATAAACAAGGGACTAGAACAGGACTGGACCTGGACCTGAACCTGGACCTGAACCAGGACTAAACCAAGACTAAACCAGGACGAAACAAGGATTAAACCAGGACTAAATAGTGATTAAACCAGGACTAAACCAGAAATAAACCAGGACTAAACCAGAAATAAACCAGGACTAAACCAGAAATAAACCAGGACTAAACCAGAAATAAACCAGGACTAAACTATGACTAAACCAGAACTGAACAAAGGACTAAACCAGGATGAAATTGGGAATAAACCAGGACTAAACCAGTACTAAATCAGAACTAAGCCAGAACTAAAACAGGACCAAACCAGAACTGAATAAGGAGTAAACCACGACTAAACTAGTAATAAACAAGGGACTAAACAAGGGACTAGACCAGGACTGAACCTGGACTGAACCAGGACTAAACCAGGATGAAACAAGGATTAAACCACGACTAGATAATGATTAAACCAGGACTAAACCAGAAATAAACCAGGACGAAACTAGAACTAAACCAGGACCAAACCATGATTAAACCATGATTAAACTAAGACTAAACCAGTCCTAAACTAGGACTAAACCAAATCTAAACCAGGACTAAATCAGTCTAAACCAGGGACTAAACCAGAACCGAACAAAGGACTAAACTAGGAGGAAATTGGGAATAAACCAAGACTAAACCAGGACTAAATCAGAATTAAGACAGAACTAAAACAGGACCAAACCAGAACCAGGACTAAACCAGGACTAAACTTGAACAAAACCAGGACTAAACCAGGACTGAGCTAGGACTAAACCAGGACTCAACAGAAACTTAAACCAGAGTTTAAACCAGGGATTAAACCAGGATAAAACCAGGACTCATCCAAGACTAAAACAGGATTAAACCAGGAATGAACTAGCACTCAGGACTAAACCGGAACTGAACCAGGACTAACCAGGGCCAAAACCAGAAAGTAAACTAGGACTGAACCTGGAATAAACTAGGACTAAACCAGGACTGAATCATGATTTAACCAGGACTAAACCAGGACTAAGAAGAGACTAAACCATGACTGAACCAGGTTTAAAGTAGGACTGAACCCGGACTGAACCAAGATTTAACCAGGACTAAATAGAATCTAAACCAGAGAGTAAGAAAGGGACTAAACCAGGATTAAACCAGAAATTTACCAGGACTCAATCAGCACTGAACCAGGACTAAAACAAAACTAAAACAGGATTGAACCAGCACTAAACCTGGACTAAACCAGAGAGTAAACCAGGACTGAACCAGGACTAAACCAGACCTAAACCAGGATTAATCCAGGACTAAAACAGGACTAAACCAAGATTGAATCAGGATGAATCAGGACTAAACCGGGACTGAACCAGGACTAAACCAGGACTAAACTAAGCCTGAAGCAGGACTAAACCAGGGCTAAACAAGGGACTAATCCAGGAATAAACCAGGTATTTGTACTTCAGTGTTTATAGTTGGTCTGGATGCTGCAGGTGAATCCATCTCATTTTGTGCATCACTAAAATCAATCGCCATAGGAACATGGGACTCCCCAGTTCCTCTGCTCTATTCTTTCACCCTAACTTTCTCTCCCTCTTTCTTTCTCTCTTATCTTCCTCTTTTCCCCCTCTCCCTTTCCTCTGTTTTCTTCCACTCTCTCCCCATCTCTCTCCTTCTTCTCCCTGCTCCTTTTCCTCCCTCTCTTCTGCCTTCCTCCTCCCCTCTCTATCTTCCTACCTCATTCTCTTTGTGTTCTACATCTCTTCCTCTCCTTCTCCTGTGGAAACATCTGGAACTGAGACCAGATTTTACCGTCACAGGATAAATGCGTTTGATCTATTCTGTTTTATTTTATTTTTATATTCACGGTGGACTTCTGGACTTTTATTTAAAGGAACTGTATGTAAGATTAATTTTTTAAATTTAAGAAACATGACCAAACTGTGTTCCCAGATACAAGGTAAACATGTTCAAATCAAACTCAACTTTTACTAATAACAATCGTAATGCTGATTTCTTAATTACAAAAAATACTGGACATGGTTATAATTTAGTGTTTTAAGTAAACTAGGACTGAACCTGGAATAAACTAGGACTAAACCAGGACTGTCAGTTCACCTGGAGCTTGTTGCTATTCACATGTTGTTCCCTGCCCCACTCCCCTCTGGGGAGTGCAACTATTTCAGATGCCTGGCCACTGACCGCCCAGTGATGACTGGGCCCTAGATGCCCTCATGAATCAGTGCTAGTGCAGTCTCTGTAGCTCAGTGAGGGAATCTGGAGGTTCTGATCTTTCACATGAGGCCTGTCCATACTGAGAATGAGACAAACTTCAATGTGTCTCTATCTGCAGATTATAAGGCAACACAGGATCAGTTGGGATTGTAGTAGTACTCTAAAACTGTAAATGACAGGATACATGCAGTTCTTTTGGTCTTGGTTTGGACCAGATTTAATCCAGGTTTAGCCCAGGTATAGTCAAGTTTGTCTCGATTTTAATTGAAACAGGAGTCCTTTACTGAGGCTGTGGTGCCCTCTAGTGCTCCTGAGTGGCAGGTCAGGAATACAGTTGTGAACGGATTTTATCTCAAACTATATCTGCAGGAAACATAACTCCTGGGGTATTTCTGAGGATGACACTACATTAGAACAGGGTTAAAGCCCCATTGTGGAACATCTAATCACACTAGAACAGAGATAAAGGCCCACTGCGTAACATTTCATCACTTTCAAACAGAGTTAAAGCCCCACTGAGTAACTTTTCATCTCATTGGAACAGGGTTAAAGCCTTACTGCAGGAAATTTGATCACATTAGAACATGGTTAAAGCCCGCACTGTGGGACATTTCATCACATTAGCACAGGGTTAAAGCCCCACTGCAGGGCATTTCATCACATTAGAACAGTGTTAAAGCGCCACTGTGGGAATTGTCATTACTTTAAAACAGGGTTTAACACCCCACTGTAGGACATTAAAATAGCAACACTTCAGCACCAAGGTCAGCTCCTTAATTCTGCTGTGATATTATTTTGATATTTTTAAAAGCTTCTATTTTTTATGTTAAGCATTCTGCTGGCTCACACAAGTTATATCGTTGTGTCCTTAGGCAAGATGCTGCACACATTACCTAATATGAATGTGGTGTGTGAGTGTTGTTGGTGGGTGGGGTCAATGGAGTAGATTGGCAGGATTGTCTTTGCCTCTGGTTAAAGGTATATTTGACCAATAAAAACACCTGCAAATGAACAAATGTAGGATAGATATGTGTAATATCATACTGTGGAAATTTTCAGGGAGAGCAGTGAAACCTCTTAGCATCCTGTCCCCTGGTCATGTCCCTTGGTCCTGTCCATAGTTTTGTCTCTGATCTAGTCCTGGTTCCTATCCCTGGTTTAGTTTCTGGCCTAGTCCCTGGTTCTACTCCCAGGTCTAGTTTCTGGTACTGTCCATGGTCTAGTCCCTGGTCTAGTTCCTGCTACTGTCCCTGGTCCAGTCTCTGATCCAGTCTCTGGTCCAGTCCCTGGTCCAGTCCCTGGTACTGTCCCTGGTCGTGTTCCTGGTCTAGTCCCTGGTCTAGTCCCTGGTCACTGTCCGGGATACTGAATCATCCTGACCTGGATTCCCCCATGATTCTTTCATATGAGGCTGCTGCTCAGAGGCTCTTAGAACAAAAACACAGGAAAACTCTGGAATTGTTACTGATTTTTATTTATTTAAACAGATTTAAACTTTTATAATGTCACAGGAGTCTATTATTGATGGACAACGAGGAGGTACTGCTTAGAATAGAAGAATGAGAACAAAATCGCCAATAGTTTAGGAGTCTGGATCACGGAGCAAAATCCAATTTCACAAAATTAAAAGAAATTAAGTGAAATTAATTATTGATGGAATCTGTGAGAAACTAAACTGGGACTAAACCAGGTCTACACAGGGACTAGACTAGGACTAGACCAGAACTTAATCAGGCACTATAAACCAGCACTAGATCAAAGCAAGACGAAACTTCTAACCCACAATCTTGTCACTGAGAGGAGAGACAGGATGACCACTCTACCACAGTAACACAGGGAGGACATGCACACTCCTCCCTCTCACTCCCTGGTAAGAGGGAGAAGACAGACTAACCACTCTGCCACAGTAACAGCCGTGACCCGCCCGGTGTCCGACCCCCCGTTTGGGAAACACCTGTCTGAAATCGCCGCTGTTGTGTCTGCGCACGGTTCAGAGGCGGCACAAATCCGCTGTTGACGCGCGCAGACGTAGGGCGCGCGGTGTGAGCGACAATCTGCCTCTTTTCCGCGCGTACCTTGCAGGAGTCACGCCACTTTTACGCAGCTGGAGCACAGAAGGAGGCGTCACAGGCGGCACAGGCGGCAGGACGCGCGGTAGTTCAACATCAGACAGGGACTGGACCAGAGACTGGGGAGAGGAGCCGAGAAGGCGCGACCCAAAGCGCCTCTGGGCGATCGTCATGGCAGTGCAGCGCGGTGATACGTGACGGACAGGTGCACGCGCGGCTCCGGATCATGGCTCCATAACGACGGCGTTTTCACAATGGGGTCGTTTTCTGTCGGACACGCGTGAGCAGCACAGACAGGAGCGGCGGGAGGAGAGGAGTGCTTTTGTGGCGGGCATAGAGTCGGGAGTTTGAGGAGACGAGGACGCGAGCGGCAGAGACATGGCAGCGGCTATCGCCAGCGGTTTGATCCGACAGAAGCGGCAGGCGCGCGAGCAACACGCCCACCGACCCACTGCGCACCGGAGACGGAAAAGCCCCGGGAAGAAGCAGGGTCTGTGCAACAACAACCTGGTCGACATCTTCTCCAAAGTCCGGATCTTTGGGCTGAAGAAGCGGCGACTCCGGAGACAAGGTGGGAGGGGGACACGGCAGGGAGCGGCGCGGAAAGAGGAGCGGTGACGCGCGCGGTGCACATACAAACACATGTGAAATTGCGCGGACACTTTTACGCACATGTTACACAGCAGCCTGCGCCTCACCGCTCCTCACCGCGCACAAATACGCAGACATAGTGGTCCAGTTTAGCACGGTCTGGAGCGGAATGTGGCGGTACCGCGCGTGACCGCCTCCATGTTGTAACTGGGTTGTGAAAGAACTCCCACAGTGTTCAAAATGTTCCAAAGATTGAAACAGTAGACACTCAGTTCAGATTTAAAACGAGGCGGCAATGCAAAACATACCAGGCGTTTTATTGTATTTTCAAATCAAAACATTGTAATTTAAATAGGTTTTATTGATTTAAAGAAACGTATAACATTATACCCAGAATTCTCGCTCCTTGTTTTGTGCTAATTTTTCTCAAAAATGTGATCTGGGTGTTGGTATTTTAGTCCGGTTTTGTCTTGGCCTAGTTCTGGTCTAATAACCCTGACTCCCCCTTTAAACCTGGTTTAGTCTCATCTTGGTTTAGTCCTGGTTTAGTCCTGGTTTAGTCCTGTGTTAATCTTGTTTTAGTCCTGTTTAGTCTTGGCTCAGTCCTGGTTTAGTCTTGCCTTGGTTTAGTCCTGGTTTCTTTCTGGTTTAGTCTTGTCTTGGTTTAGTCCTGGTTTAGTTCTGGTTTAGTCTTGTCTTCGTTTAGTCCTGGTTTACTACTGATTTAGTCCTGTTTTAGTCCTGTTCCTTTAGTTTCTTGGTTTAGTCCTAATTTAGTTCTGATTTAGTCCAGGTTCAGTCCCGGTTTAGTTCTGGTTTAGTCCTGGTTTAGTTCTGTTTTAGTCCTATTTTACTCCTGATTTAGTCCTGGTTCAATCCTGGTTTAGTCTTTTGTTATATCGTTCAGTATTAGTCTTCAGAGAAAATGACACTCGCTTTGACGCATGTATTTAAAGCCACACTGCGTAACTTCTGCTGCATACTTGTCTCCATTGTATCTATCTCTATAGAGAAAACCAGATGACACAACTTGGCCAAATTACAGGTCAGATCTGTGGAGAGGCCCCCATGTGAGATAGATAAAATAAAAATTTTCATACTGTGGAATACATTTCAGGCATAATAATCACATTTGGGTGGAGATGAACATGTAGAAGACTGCCCAGCAGAAATGTGACACAATGCACCTTTAATTCTTTCTATTTAGTGGCTGCAACATAAACATGAAGAATCTAAAGAATGAAATCTCAGGAGGATTCTTATATCAGATCTGTAATTTAAGTTTAAGAAAGTCTGTCGAGTTACTAAGGAACAAACTTATACAAGACAAGAAAGAATTCCTGGTTTAGACCTGGTTTAGTCCTGTTTTAGAACTGGTTAAGACCTGGTTTAGCCCAGGATTAGACATGGTTTAGACCTGGGTAGACCTGATTTAGACCTTGTTTAGACCTGGTTTAGATCTGGCTTAGACCTGGTTTATACCTGGTTTAGACCTTGTTTAGCTGTGGATTAGACCTGGTATGGACCTGGTTTAGACCTGGGTATAGTCCTCCTTTAGTCTTGGTTAAGTCCTGGTATGGACCTGATTTGGACCTGCTATTTAAACCTGTATCAGTTCTGATTTAAACCTGGTTTAGCCCTGGTTTAAGACCTGTCTTAGACCTGGTTCAGCCCTGGTTCAGACCTTGTTTAGACCTGGTTTAGCCCTGGTTCAGCCCTGGTTTAAACCTGGTTTAGACCTGGTTTAGACCCGGTTTAGCCCTGGTTTAGCCCTGGTTTAGCTTTAGTTTAGCCCTGGTTGAGACCTGCTTTAGCCCTAGTTTAGACCTAGTTTAGACCTGGTTTAAACCTGGTTTAGTCCCGATTTAGCCCTGCTTTAGTCCAGGTTTATCCTTGCTTAGTCCTGCTTTAACCCTGTATAGACCTTGTTTAAAAATGCTTTAGTCCTTAGGTATACTTCTGGTTTTAACCCTGGTTTAGATGTGGTTAAATCCTTGTTTATTGTGTGTTAGTTCCGTTTTAGTCTTGGTATAGTCCCTGGTTTAGTCCTGGTTTTGTCCCTGGCTTAGTCCTTGTTTAGTCTTGTTTAGTTTTGGTTTAGTCCCTGGTTTAATCCTGGTTTAGTCCCTGGTTTAATCCCTGGTTTAGTCCCTGGTTTAGTCCTTGTTTAATGCTTGGTTTCATCCTTGATTAGTCCTTGGTTAGTCACTGGTTGTGAACAGATATGACATAGTCTCATGGTTTGAGTCTCCTCCTCTCAGAGTCTCCACAATGGTTGGAAAATGATAGTTTTTCATTTTAATTATTCTGAAATGATGGGTTTGAAATAGTTAAGGAGGAGGAGCAGAGAAAGGAAGAGTAGGAGAGGAAGAGAGATGGATGAGAGGAGAGAGGAGAAGAGAGAGAAGAAGGAGAGGGGAGGAGAAGCAGGAGGAAGAGAAGGAGCAAGAGAAGAGGAGAGGAGGAGAGGAGGAGAAAAGGAGGACAAGGAGAGGAGAAGAGAGAGAGGAGGAGCAGAGACAAAGAGCTCAGATCATTTGAAAAGATCCTAACTCAAAAGCTCAGCTGGAGTCTGAATGAAACGCTGCAATTAGAGATAAATATTTGTAAATATTATTCAAAAGAGATTTTAGTCCTGGTTTAGTCCTGGGTTAGTCCTGGTTTAGTCCTGGTTTAGTCCTTGTTTAGGTCTGGTTTAGTCTGGGTTAAGACCAGATAGATATGGTTTAGTCCTGTTTAGTTTAGTTAAAACTGTTCAGACCTTGTTTAGTCCTGATTCGGACTATCTTAGTTTTGCCCCGGTTAAGTCCTGTTTAGACCTGGTTTAGTCCAGTTTTAATCCTAGTTTAGACCTGGTTTAAACCTGGTTTAGTCTTTTTTTTTTAGTCCTGCTTAGTCCTAGTTTAGACTTGTTTTAGTCCTGGTTTAGTCCTTTTTAGACCTGGTTTATTCCTGGTTTAGACCTGGTTTAGTCCAGGTTTAGTCCTAGTTTAGACCTGGTTTAAACCTGATTTAGTCTTTTTTTAGTCCTGTTTAGTCCTAGTTTAGACTTGTTTTAGTCCTGGTTTACTCCTGTTTAGACCTGGTTTATTCCTGGTTTAGACCTGGTTTAGTCCAGGTTTAGTCCTAGTTCAGACCTGGTTTAAACCTGATTTAGTCTTTTTTTTAGTCCTGTTTAGTCCTTTTAGTCCTGGTTTAGTCCTTGTTTAGATCTGGTTTAGTCTGGGTTAAGACCTGGTTTAGACCAGATTTAAATATGGTTTAGTCCTGTTTAGTCCTGATTTAAAACTGTTCAGACCTTGTTTAGTCCTGGTTCAGACTTGTCTCAGTTTTGTGCTGTTAAGTCCTGTTTAGACCTGGTTTAGTCCAGGTTTAGTCCCAGGTTCAGTCTTGACCCATACCTGGTTTAGTTCTGGTTTAGCCTTGCTATAGTCCTTGCAGGTTCAACTCCCATTGTATGGGGCCATATTTGTATTGTTTTTCATTAAAAAAAAATAAAATAAATGCGGGTCTAACTCTGGTGTGTGTGGCTCACCTGCAAATCTAAGCTGTAAACAGAAGCTTGTCTCAGTTTGGCCCAAAACTCAGACAGATTCAAGATGGCTGCCACCGCGGCTGAGACTTCATATAAAGGCACTAATATGAAAGTCTCTGTACCTGATTTTTACTGTTTCAAAACTGTGAAAAACAGAACTAATTCATTTTGCAGTAGTCAAAATTGAATCCTCATTTACCTTATTAATGCTGAACATTCTACTTATTCACCGTAATGAGGTTATGAACACTGTTAACAACTCTAAGATATCAGAGCAGAGTTTTGTTGTCACAGTAAACCTAACACCAACTAGCACACTTCTTGATTCTCAAACAATAAAACACTTTATAATTAGATGCAGATAGAACACAGCTTATTTTGACTTCAAGTGCTGATTTTCAATCTGCTCATGTTGTAGCTTTTTTAAGTTAGACTTTATTAACTCAGTAAAACCTGTCACAAACAGAAGGACTCATCTCAAGAGCCAGTTTTCCCTGTGTTTTACATATGAAATATCCAAAAGGTAAATTCTCAAATGTTGAACCTGATCATTGCTATTGGTGACTAGACCCAAGAGCTCACTGTATTGCAACAGTCCTGGCTCTTATAGTTTAAAAAAGGTACCACAGTCACAACTGAGTCTTTGTGTCCAGAGCCTTAATCTGCAGATAGAGACACATACAAGTGTGTCTTATCCTCAGTATATGGGCAGCCCTCATGTGAAAGCTCAGAATCTCCGGAATTCACTCACTGAGCTGCAGAGGCTGCACTAGCACTGATTCATGGTTGGCTGCAGGTGCTGGGGTTTAGGTAGTGACCATTCAGATCAGAGAGAGTCCTTTTAGGTTAAAACCAACTGGATTTCAGCTTGCTGCAGGAGATGACTGTCAGCCCCAGGGCAGAAGGTTAGGGCTAAACCTGGACCAAACTAGGAAATAAATCAGGACGAAACCAGGACAAGACCAGGGACAAAACCACCTAGGACTAAACCAGGAACTAAACCAGGGACCAAACCAGGGACTAAACCAGGGACTAAACCAGGACTAAACCAGGGACTAAACTAGGACTAGACCAGGGGCTAAACCAGGACTAAACCAGGGACTAAACCAGGACTAAACTAGGACAAAACCAGGGACTAAACTAGGAGTAGTCCTAAACGAGGCACTAAACCAGGGACTAAACCAGGCATTAAACTGGGACTAAATCAGGACAAAACCAGGGACTAAACCAGAGACTAAACCAGGACTAAACCAGATCAGAACCAGGGACTTAACCAGGGACTAAACCAGGACAAAACCAGGGACTAAACCTGGGACTAAACCAGGGATTAAACCAAGACTAAACCAGAGACTAAAACAGGGACTAAACCAGGACAAAATCAGAACTAAACCAGGGCCTAAACCAGGACAAAACCTGGGACTAAACAAGAGACTAAATCAGGGACTAAACTAGGACTAAACCAGAGACTAAACAAGGCACTAAACCAGGACTACACTAGGATAGTTTAGTTTTGTGAGGTTTACATAGAGACATTTGGTTCTTTTGTTGAACTATAATTAGCATAAATGATGACATCTGATGACATACAATTAGTATTCAAGTAAATGGACATGTGTAATGACAGAGAGAAGATGGAGAGGACGGGAGGGCATCTGACACACAGGGATACAGGAAGAGGGCATCTGACACACTGGGATACAGGAGGATAGGATAGAATCACAGTTTACAAACCAGTCTATGCCTCTCTCCTGTTTTATAGTTGTAGTAACATTAAGCACAAGGGACCAAAAAGAAAGAAAGTTTTAACAGTGTATATTTACAAAAGTGCGAAAAGGCAAATGACAGTAGATCAGATGGTGAGTCGGGAGTGAAGAGTTTGCCATGGTCCAAGGGAGAAGCGTGAGTAGCTGAGTCAGAGACGGGGAGAACAGTACCGGTACAGCAGGGTTGAAGAAAGGAGAGCTGAGCTGGTGAGCGGGATATGGTGAGGAGCAAAAAGTATCTGGTAAGCAAACTAAAAAGCAGGAAAAAACATGAACTGAGCCAAGCAAGGTGTATTCACATGAGGAGGAGGGGGATTGGCAGGAGGGCAAAGGTCACTGGTACGGATGGGCTTGATTTGGGACACATGGAAAGTAGAGTGGATGTGGAGAGACGGAGGAAGTTGTATGGCAGCTGAATTCATGATCTTGGTGATTTTGAATGGCCCCAGGAAGCAGGGGAATAGTTTCCGGGAGTCGGTCTTGAGGGGGATGGTCTTGGACGACAGCCAAACCGATTGACCAGGTTGACCATGTTGATAGCTGGGAGCGGGAGTGCGGTGCCGGTCTGCAGCTGTCTTGGTACGAGCCCCCGATTGGAGTAGTGCGGCTCTGGTCTTGTCCTAGACTGTGACAGCATTGAAGGTGGTGATGTACGGACGGTACCGCCAGGTCTTTTTCCTCCAACGGAAAGAGTGGGGGCTTGTAGCCAAGGGAGGCTTAGAATGGGGATATACCTGTGGCCGAACTCACTGAGAAATTGTGTGCGTATTCTATCCAGGGTAAGAATGTACTCCAGACAGAAGGGTTTGAAGATACCACACATCGCAACGCCGTCTCCAAATCCTGGTTTGCCCGCTCGGTCTGTCTGTTGGACTGGGGATGGAAACCGGATATGAGGCTGACAGATGCGCCCAGACCCTCGCAGAAAGCAAGCCACACCTGGGAGGTAAACTGGGTGCCACAGTCTGAGACAATATCCGAGGGAATTCCATGCAGCCAGAATACGTGACTTGTAATCTGGTCAGCTGTTTCCTTGGCAGTTGGGAGCTTTGGCAGGGTGATGAAATGGGCTGCCTTGGAGAAACGGTCGACGATGGTGAGGATGACCGTGTTGCCTTGGGACAGTGAGAGGCCTGTGATGAAGGCCACCGCCACATGGGACCAAGGCCTCTTCGGGACTGGAAGTGGATGCAGCAGGCCGGATGGTGGCGAATGGGAGGTCTTACCTCTGGCACACACCTGGCATGCGGGGACGTAAGACCTGGTGTCTCTGTCGACGGTAGACCACCAAAAATGACATTTCAACAGCAAGAGTGTGCGATTGGCCCCTGGGTGACAGGCGAACCGAGACCATTCCAGTATCTGGAACGAAAAGAGTGCCAGGCGGGCCATTACCTGGATCAGGGTCATTGCGTTGAGCCTCCCAGACCAAGTCTTCAATCTCCCAGTGGATGGCTGTGACAACACAGGTAGGTGGAATGATGGGTTTTGGATCAGTGGTGGACTCCTCCTTGGTGAACTGACAAGAAAGGGCGTCTGGCTTGACGTTACGGGATCCCGGATGGTAGGTAAGTGTAAAATGAAACTGACTAAAGAATAGGGACCAACGACGGGTATTAAGGCGTTTGGAAGATTGAATGTAGGAAAGATTCTTATGGTCAGTCCATACCAAAAAGGGTTGCTCCGCCCACCAACCAGTGCTGCCACTCCTCCAATGCGAGCTTGACCACCAGTAGCTCGCAATCCCCCACATCATAGTTGCTTTCCGCTGGAGACAAACGGCGAGAGAATAAAGCACAGGGAAACAAACGATTGTGGGGTTCAAACCTCTGGGAGAGGACAGCTCCCACTCCGGTGTCTGAGGCGTCTACCTCCACAATGTACTGGCAAGAGGGGTCAGGCTGTTGTAGGAGGAGGTGAAGAGGCCCCTCAGTTTGTCGAAGGCGGACTGGGCTTTGGGGGTCCAAGTGAACTATCTGGAAGGAGAAGTCAGTTTGGTGAGAGGTGAAACCACATGGCTAAAGTACCGGATGAACTGTCTATAAAAGTTGGCAAAACCGATAAACCTCTGGAGTTGTTTTTGGTTATTGGGTATTGGCCAATCAGTCACGGCTTTAATTTTCTACGGGTCAGCTCTCACCTGTACACGCCCCATGATGAATCCCAAGAAACTGACCTCGTCTGCGTGGAACTCGCACTTTTCGGCCTTGACGTAGAGTTTATTCTCGAGAAGACGTTGGAGGACCTGGCGTACATGATACTGGTGTTCCTGCGGGGACTGCGAAAAGATCAGGATGTCATCAAGATACACAAAAACAAAACAGTTCAGGAAAGAAGGATGTCATTGATAAGGGCCTGGAAGACTGCTGGGGATGACCAGATACTCGAAGTGTCCCAATGGTGTCTTGAAGGCAGTCTTCCACTTGTCCCCCTCCCTTATGCGCACCAAGTGAAATGTGTTCTGCAGGTCAAGTTTTGTAAAAATGGTGGCTCCTTGGAGTGGTGTAAAGGCGGAGCCAATGAGAGGAAAAGGGTATTTATTTTTAACGGTGATGTTGTTGAAGCTCCTGTAGTCAATGCATGGACGTAGAGTTTTATCCTTTTTCGCCACAAAGAAAAAACCTGCGCCCACAAGAGAGGAGGACGGATGGATAATGCCTGCGGCCAGGGAATCTCAGATCTACTGCTCCATAGTTTCTCGTTCCGGCTTGGATAGGTTATAAAGGCAGCTGGAAGGCAAGGGAGCACCGGGCAAGAGGTCTATCATGTCAATCATAAGGGCGGTTGGGAGGAAGCGAGAGTTCCCAACTTAAAGATCGTGGTATTCCTCCGGTATAGAGGAGAGATCCGTGGTGTCTGGGGAAGGATTAATTTCTGTGGCAAAAAGTATCCGGTAAGCAAGGTAAAAGCAGGAAAAAACATGAACTGAGCCAAGCAAGATGTATTCACATGAACGTGCAGACGATCTGGTGGCAAGTATCGGGTCCTGGCTCCTCTTATCCATGGCAGGTGCAGCTGATTGTGATTGCTTCCAGGTGCACACGGGAGGAGCCAAGATCTCCTCCCAGCTCCAGGCTTAGACACGTGAGGGAGGGGAAACAACAACAAATACCCTTCACATGCAGCATATCAAATCTCTTCAAAATCTGCAGTGAATCACAAACACAAATGTACAGGATCATTTGGAGATTTCTTATTACCAAACCGGGACCAAATTAAGGCCAAACCAGGACCGAACCAGGACCGAACCAGGACCGAATCAGGACTAAATCAGGGGCTAAACCAGACCTGAACCAGGATAAAACCAGAACTAAACTAAGGCTTAAACCAGGACTAAACCAAGTCCAAACCAGGACTGAAATGAGTCTGTAAATTAGGTTTAAGCCAGGACCAAACCAGGACTAAAAACAAAACCAACTAACCAGGTCTGAACCGGATCTAAACCAGGTATGAAGCCAAAGTCAAAGACTAAAACAAGCCTAAGCCAAGTGCTGAACCAGTGCAGTATTTCCCCGTCCCTCTCCCTCTCTATGGAGGTCCATAGACCTCCATAGAGAGGGAGAGGGACGGGGAAATACCCTTTTGTTGCTGCCGAAGCTGGAGTCAGATGTTGTTTCCATGACAACGGAGTGGCAGATCAAAGGGACTGGGAATCTCCCCGGTAACAAGAGAGAGAGAGGGGGGGGGGTTATATGAAAATGCAAAATGTGACAGCTCTGACAGTTCACACAAAGAACGAGTAACACGGGAGGAGAAGGGGGGGGGGGATTAGGAGGAGAGAAGAGGATTAGGAGGTGAATAAAGAGGAGCAGGAGGAGGAGAAGAGAGCGGAGAGGAGGTAGAGAGAAGAGGAGGAGGAGCAAGAGAGGAGCAGAGGACAAGAAGGAGGAGAAAGCCAGCCACATTGACATCAGAAATGATCATGATCTTCTGACAGTTGTATTTTTCCGAGTCCCTCTGTCCTTGCCTGTCTAAGTCTCTCTGTCCGAGTGAGTCCCAGTCTCTCTGTCCCAGTGAGTCTTTTTGTCTGAGCAAGTCCCAGAACTAAACCAGGGACTAAACCAAAACTAAACCAGGACTGAAACAAGGACTAAACCAGGTCTAAACCAAGGAAAAATCCCAGTCTAAACCAATCCATCTCTGTGTTTTATGAGAGCTTCAGACAAAAGGGATTCCCCAATCCTGGTTTAGCCCTGGTTTAGCCCTGGTTCAGCCTTAGACATAGTTTAGTCCTGGTTTAGTCCTTGTTAAGCCCTGGTTTAGTCCATGTTTAGTCCAGGTTCATCCCTAGACCTGGTTTAGTCTTGGTTTAGTCCTGGCTTAGTTCTGGTCTCTGAAGTTCTGTAGAAAATGGTGGGGCTTGGTGGATAGAGTAAGTGACACGGGACAATGAGAGACAGAATGTTAAGAGCATTACGTTAAGAGACAATGAACAGGACTAAAGCAGGATAGAACCGCGTCTAAACGCGGGAGTAAACCAGGGACTAAACCAAGGACTAAACCAGGACTAAAGCAGGGCTGAACCAGAGACAAATCCAGGAATAAACTAGGCGTAAACCAGCGAAAAATATTATAGGACTGTTATTATCCTTAATGATGACTGATTCCAAATAGTGTCTTTAATCAAATGAACCAATGAGACAGCAGCAGCCAAAGTCCAGTTTAAGCATTTTTTAGGGGATGTAGATGAATGAGGATTGTAATTTTTGGGAGGTGAGGAGCAGGACAGAGAAGCAGTGTAAAAGGGTTTTTTTCTAAGGGAAATACAAACAGAAAACAACTAGGGTAAACGATAGTGAAACTGTATCAATTTAGAATTACCCAAACATAAATGAAGGTAACCAAGGTAACACATTTGGAGGCTAAAGATCAACACACTTGCACTGCATAAATGAGGAGAGCTCCTCCAGGCTAAATTAAGTTAAGAGACAAAAAACAGGACTAAAGCAGGGCTGAACCAGGTCTAAACAAGGACTAAACCAGGGACCAAACCAGGGCTAAACCAGGAGTAAAGCAGGACTGAACCAAGACTAAATCAGGGACTAAACCATGACAGAGAAACATATGGTCTGATCATATCAAAAACAAAGGTTGCTGGTTCAGTTTCAACAAGCTTGTGCATACTATGGTTATGTCCTTTGGCAAGAGACTTTGGCAAGACATGTTTTATGCCAATTTCAGCTCTGAACAACATCTTGCTTTTTAAACTGCAAATCTAATCACAATCCCAAAAAAGTGCAATTTAAGTCTTGTTTTTTTCCTGCAGCCCTAGATGTGCTGTTGTTGTTTATTAGTTTATTTGTTTGTTTGTTTGTTTACAGAACCACAGCTGAAGGGAATTGTAACGCGGCTCTTCTGCAGACAGGGCTTTTATCTGCAGATGGCGCAAGACGGAAGTCTGGACGGAACCAAAGACGACAGCACACATGCAAGTAAATAACAAATCTGTCTGTCTGTCAAAGACCAAGCACCAACACAAGTAAATAACCAGTATATCTATCTATTAGATAGCAGCAGTAGCGGTAGCAGCAATAGTAGTAGTAGTAGTAGTATTAGTAGCAGCAGTAGTAATAGCAGCACTAGTAGTAGCGGTAGTAGCAATAGACCATGGGTTCTTTAATACCACTCTGTTTTTGTGGATTTGCTCAGATCAATCCAAGTGAATGGTCAAACAGATAAAGTAATTACAGTGACCTATAAGTATTTAATTTATGTATTTTATAACGAACATAAACTCTTGGAGCGCTCTTCAGTCTGAGGAGAAAGGACTTAGGAAAAGTACAGGAACAGCTGAGACAACTTTAAGGAACCAGCAGAAATGAGGCACAAAAATTAAACTGAGGCATCTCTGTCCATGGTGCTGAACCAGAGTGAATGCACTTTTAGCCTTATGTTCACTGTCCAATGAAATATTGCTTGTCCTGGTTTAGCCCTGATGTACTTCTAGTTTAGTCCTGATTTAGTCCTGGTTTTATCCTGATTTACTCCTGGTTTAGACCTGTTCCATGATGCCTACTAATTTCAAGGTTTCCGGTTCAATATCAACTAGCCTAGTGGTCATGTCATTTTTGCATGACACTTTGGCAAGTCATTATTTATGTATGAATATAGTTTAGCACCTATAGTATTTATATATAGGTTTAGACCTGGTTTAGTTCTAGTTTAGTCCTGGTTTAGACCTGGTTTAGTCTAAATTATAAAAACCCATAGCAGTGACTAATTAGTCACAAATTCAGTTTAAATAGTAATCCTGATCCTTTGTGTGTTTTCACAGCTCTGTTTGAGCTGATTCTTTGTTTCCTCAGCTCTGTTTAAAGTGATCCTTTATTTTTTCAGCTCTGTTTAACCTGATCCTTTGTTTCCTCAGCTCTGTTTAACCTGATCCTTAGTGTGTTTCCTCAGCTGTTTAACCTGATTCTTTGTGTGTTTCCTCAGCTCTGTTTAACCTAATCCTTTGTGTGTTTCCTCAGCTCTGTTTAACCTGATCCTTGGTTTCCTCAGCTCTGTTTAACCTGATCCTTTGTTTCTTCAGCTCTGTTTAACCAAATCCCTAGTGTGTTTCCTCAGCTCTGTTTAACCTGATCCTTTATTTCTTCAACTCTGTTTTACTTGATTCTTGGCTTGTTTCCTCAGTTTTGTTTAACCTGATCCTTTATGTTTTCAGCTGTTTAACCCGGTCTTAGTTTCTTCAGCTCTGTTTAAGCTGGTCCTTTGTTTCTTCAGCTCTGTTTAGTGTGATCCTTTGTTTCCTCAGCTCTGTTTAACTTGATCCTTTGCTTCCTCATCTCTGTTTAACCTGATCCTTAGTGTGTTTCCTCAGCTCTGTTTAACTTAATCCTTTGTGTGTTTCTTCAGCTCTGTTTAACCTGACCTTTTGCTTTCTCTGCTCTGTTTAACCTGATTCTTTGTTTCCTCAGCTCTGTTTAACTTGATCCTTTGTTTTCTCTGCTCTCTTTACCCTGATCCTTTGTGTGTTTCCTCAGCTCTGTTTAACCTGATCCTTTGTTTCCACAGCTCTGTTTAACCTGATCCTTTGTGTATTTCCTCGGATCTGTTTAACCTGATCCTTTGTTTCCTCAGCTCTGTTTAACCTGATCCTTTGTTTCTTCAGATCTGTTTAGCCTAATCCTTTAGTGTGTTTCCTCAGCTCTGTTTAACCTGGTCTTTGTTTCTTCAGCTCTGTTTAAACTGGTCCTTTGTTTTCTCAGCTCTGTTTAACCTGATCCTTTGTTTCCTCAGCTCTGTTTAACCTGATGCTTTGTGTGTTTCTTCAGCTTTGTTTAACTTGATCCTATATTTCCTCAGCTTTGTTTAACCTGATCCTTTGTGTGTTTCCTCGGGTCTGTTTTACCTGATCCTTTGTTTCTTCAGCTCTGTTTTATATGATCCTTTGTTTGTTCAGCTCTGTGTAACCTGATCCTTTGCTTCCTCAGCTCTGTTTAACCTGATCCCTGTTGGACTCAGAGTCGTGGCCATTCAGTCAAGTAAAACCGGACTGTACATCGCCATGAACGGGGAAGGGCATCTGTATACTTCTGTGAGTGCTTTCAAAATAAAACTACAGCTGTATCCTTCAAAATAAAAGAGCCACGGACAGCTAAAGGCATCTGTACACTTTTATGAGTGCTTTCAAAATAAAACTACAACTCTATCCTTCAAAATAAAAGACCCATGAATGGGGAAGGGCATTTACATACTTTTTTTTTTTACATACTCCTTGAAAATAAAACAGGCAAAAAGTGTCTTGATGTCTGAAATAACTGTGTGATTGTCCTGGTTTAGTCCCTCTATTAGTCCTGGTTTAAACCCTGGTTTAGTCTCTGGTTTAGTCCAGAACTAATCCAGGGGCTAAACCAGGTTAGTCCTGGTTTAGCCCCTGGAATAGTTCTGGTTTAGTCCTGGTGTAGTCCCTGGTTTAGTCCTGGTTTAGTGCTGGTTTAGTCCCCGGTTTAGTCCCTGGTTTAGTCCCTGGTATAATTCTGGTTTAGTTCTGGTTTAGTCCCTGGTTTAGTACTGGTTTAGTTCTGCATTAGTCCTGGTTTAGTCCCTGGTTTAGTCCCTGGTTTAATCCCTGGTTTAATCCCTGGTTTAATCCCTGGTTTAGTTCTGATTTATTTGTGGTTATTCTTGATCTTGTTCATATTTAGTAATGCTTGCTTGCTGGTAAACTAAATTTACCTCTCAGATCTCTCTCTCTCTCTCTCTCCCTCTCCACTGTCTCTCTTCTCTCTTCTTTCATCCCTCTCTTTTGTCATTAGGGGTTGTTTCCTCTCTCTCTCTCTCTCTCTCTCTCTCTCTCTCATTCTCACATTCCCTTGTTTTCCACCCTCTGCTTTCATGTCTCGTTCCTCATCTTGTCCTCTTTCTCTTCTACCCCCTTTCCTCTCCCTCCTCTTTTCTCACTCTCCTCTTCTCTCCTCCTCTTCTCTCCCTCTCCTCTTCTCTCCCTCTCCTCTCTCTCTCCTCTCTCCCCCGGCTCTTTTCTCCCTCTCTTCTCTACCTCTCCTCTCTCCCTCTACATTTCTCTCATGCTCTTTTCTCCCTCTCCTCTTCTCTTCCCCTGCTCTCTCCATCTCCTCTTCTACCCTTTTCTCTCCCTCTCCTCTTCACTGCCTCCCCTCTCTCTCTTTTCTCCCTCTTGTTGTTAGGAGCTTGTCTGATTGTTTACTCTCTCGGGGTAATTACAGCTGTGATAATGAACAGTGTGGAACCAAAACACTCCCACGACAACAACACAGACAAATAAACATCAGATGCCGTCCTGTCCTTCCCCTTTGTGTCAGATACCCTCACATCCTCCTCATGTGTGTCACATGCCCTCCCATCCTCCTGTATCCCTGTGTGTCAGATGTCCTCCCCTCCTTCTGTATCCCTGTGTGTCAGATACCCTCCCCTCCTCTTGTATCCCTGTGTGTCAGATGCCCTTCCATCCTGCTCCTGTGTGTCAGATGCCCTCCCATCCTCCTCCTGTATCCCTCTGTGGGTCAGATACCCTACCATGCTCTTATATTCCTGTGTGTTAGATGCCCTCCCTTTGTGTCAGATTCTCTCCCTTCTTGGTGGACTGGATTTACAGTGCATTTGGAGTAGATTTTGGTTGTAAATATTTTGTTTAATTATTGACACTTGAATCTTTGCTCATCTGTGAAGCCTTCAGATATTTACAGAGAGAGAGAAGGATGAGAGAGAGAGGGAGGAGAGACTGTGAGAGAGGGCGGATGGAAGATGAGAGGAAAGAGAGGGAGGAGGGGGAGAGAGAAATATGAGAGGGAAGAGAGAGAGAGGGGTGGAAGACAAGAGGAAAGAGAGGGAGGAGGGAGAAAGAAATATGAGAGGTAGAGGGAGGAGAGACAGAGAGAGAGGGGGTGGAAGATGAGAGGAAAGAGGGAGGAGGGACAGAGAAATATGACAGGGAGGAGAGAGAGGGGTGGAAGACAAGAGGAAAGAGAGGGAGGAGGGAGAGAGAAATATGAGAGGTAGAGGGAGGAGAGACAGAGAGAGGGGGGTGGAAGATGAGAGGAAAGAGAGGGAGGAACAACGAGGCCGTTTACGTCGCCCAGACTAGCGTTACCGGAGCCCCACCCTGGAGCCAGGCCTGGGGTGGGTGCTCGGCAGCGAGCGCCTGGTGGCCCGGCCGGGCCCAGCCCGAAGGAACGACGTGGGGCCGTCCTCCCGTGGACCCACCACCTGCGAGAGGAGCCATGAGGGGCGGGTGCAGAGAGATCTGGGTGGCAGTCGAAGGTGGGGACCTCGACGACCGGATCTCCGGACATGGACACTAGCTCTGGGGACATGGAATGTCACCTCGCTGGGGGGGAAGGAGCCTGAGCTTGTGCGGGAGGTTGAGCGTTACCGGCTAGATATAGTCAGCCTCACCTCCACGCACAGCTTGGGCTCTGGAACCCAACTCCTTGAGAGGGGTTGGACTCTCCATTTCTCTGGCGTTGCCTGTGGGGAGCGGCGGCGAGCTGGTGTGGGCTTGCTCATTGCCCCACAGCTCAGCCGCCACGTTTTGGAGTTCACCCCGGTTAACAAGAAGGTCGGGGACAGGTCTCTCACTGTTGTGTCGGCCTACGGGCCAAACAGCAGTGCAGAGTACCCGGCCTTCTTGGAGTCCCTGGGAGGGGTACTAGACAGTGCACCAACCGGGGACTCTCCTGGGGGACTGCAATGCCCATGTGGGTAATGACAGTGACACTTGGAGGGGCGTGATTGGGAGGAATGGCCTCCCCGATCTGAACCCGAATGGTGTTTTGTTATTGGACTTCTGTGCTAGTCACAGTTTGTCCATAACAAACACCATGTTCGAGCACAAGGGTGTCCATCGGTGCACATGGCACCAGGACACTCTAGGTCGGAGGTCGATGATCGACTTTGTTGTCGTGTCATCTGACCTCCGACCGTGTGTCTTGGACACTCGGGTGAAGAGAGGGGCTGAGCTGTCAACTGATCACCACCTGGTGGTGAGTTGGATCCGCTGGCGGAGAAGGAAGCCGGACAGACCTGGCAGGCCCAAGCGCATCGTGAGCATCTGCTGGGAACGTCTGGCGGAGCCCTCTGTCAGAGGGGTCTTCAACTCCCACCTCCGGGAGAGCTTCTCCCTGATCCCGGGGGAGGCTGGGGACATGGACTCTGAGTGGGCCATGTTCTCCACCTCTATTGTCGATGCGGCTGCTCGTAGTTGTGGTCGTAAGGTCTGCGGTGCTTGTCACGGTGGCAATCCCCTAACCCGGTGGTGGACACCGGAAGTAAGGGATGCCGTCAAGCTGAAGAAGGAGTCCTATCGAGCCTTGTTGGCTCGTGGAACTCCTGAGGCAGCTGATAAGTACCGGCGGGCCAAGCGTGCCGCAGCTCGGGTAGTCACAGAGGCAAAAACTCGGGGTTGGGAGGAGTTCGGGGAGGCCATGGAGGAGGACTATCGGATGGCCTCAAAGAGATTCTGGCAAACCGTCCGACGCCTCAGGAGGGGGAAGCAGTGCTTCACCAACACTGTTTACAGTGTGGGTGGAGAGCTGCTGACCTCGATTGGGGATGTTGTCGGGCGGTGGAAGGAATACTTTGAGAATCTCCTCAATCCCACTGTCACGTCTTCCGAGGAGGAAGCAGAAACTGGGGACCCGGAGGCGGACTCGTCCATCACCCTGGCTGAAGTCACTGAGGTGGTTGGCAAGCTCCTCGGTGGCAAGGCTCCGGGGGTGGACGAGATCCGTCCTGAGTACCTCAAGTCTCTGGATGTTGTGGGACTGTCTTGGCTGACATGCCTCTGCAACATCGCGTGGCGGTCGGGGACAGTCCCTGTGGAATGGCAGACCGGGGTGGTGGTCCCTCTGAATAAGAAGAGTGACCGGAGGGTGTGTTCCAATTACAGGGGAATCACACTCCTCAGCCTTCCCGGTAAGGTCTACTCCAGGGTCCTGGAGAGGAGAATCCGACCGATAGTCGAACCTCGGATTCAGGAGGAGCAGTGTGGTTTTCGTCCCGGTCATGGAACACTGGACCAGCTCTATACTGTCCATCGGGTCCTCGAGGGTTCATGGGAGTTTGCCCAACCAGTCCACATGTGTTTTGTGGATCTGAAGAAGGCATTCGACCGTGTCCCTCGTGGTGTCCTTTGGGGGGTGCTCTGGGAGTATGGGGCTTTTTGGTAAGGGCTGTCCGGTCCCTGTATGACCAGAGCAGGAGCTGTGTTCGCATTGCCGGCAGTAAGTCAGACCTGTTCCCGGTGCATGTTGGACTCCGCCAGGGCTGCGCTTTATCACCGGTTCTGTTCATTATATTTATGGACAGAATTTCTAGGTGCAGCCAGGGGCCGGAGGGGCTCTGGTTCGGGAACCACAGGATCTCATCTCTGCTGTTTGCAGATGATGTTGTCCTGATGGCTTCTTCGAGCCAGGACCTGCAGCAGGCACTGGGGTGGTTTGCAGCCGAGTGTGAAATGGCTGGGATGAGAATCAGCTCCTCCAAATCCGAGGCTATGGTTCTCGACCGGAAAAAGGTGGTTTGCCCTCTCCGGGTGGGTGGTGAGTCTCTGCCTCAAGTGGAGGAGTTCAAGTATCTCGGGGTCTTGTTCACGAGTGAGGGAAGGATGGAGCGTGAGATTGACAGGCGGATCGGTGCAGCGTCTGCAGTGATGCGGTGGCTGTATCAGTCCGTTGTGGTAAAGAAGGAGCTGAGCCCAAAGGCAAAGCTCTCGATTTACCGGTCAATCTACGTTCCTACCCTCACCTATGGTCATGAGCTCTGGGTAATGACCGAAAGGACAAGGTCGCGGATACAAGCGGCTGAAATGGGTTTCCTCCGCAGGGTGGCCGGGCGCACCCTTAGGGATAGGGTGAGGAGCTCGGTCACACGAGAGGAACTCGGAGTAGAGCCGCTGCTCCTACATGTCGAGAGGAGCCAGTTGAGGTGTTCTGGGCATGTCCCACCGGGAGGAGGCCCCAGGGAAGACCCAGGACACGCTGGAGGGACTATGTCTCTCGGCTGGCCTGGGAATGCCTTGGGGTCCCACCGGAGGAGCTGGAGGACATGTCCGAGGTGAGGGAAGTCTGGGAGTCCCTGCTTAGACTGCTGCCTCCGCGACCCGGCCCCGGATAAGTGGAAGAAAATGGATGGATGGATGGAGAGGGAGGAAGGAGGGAGAAATATGGGACGGTGAGAGGAAAGAGGGAGGAGGGGTAGAGAGAAAGCTAAGAGGGAGGAGAGACAAAGAGGGGGAAAGATGAAAGAGAGGGAGGAGGGAGAAAGGACAAGAAAGGAGAATGAGAGACAGAGAGAGAAAGACGTAGGAGAGTGAGAGAGAAAGTAAGAGAGGGGGAGGGGAGAGAGAAGGAGGAGAGGAAGATAGACAGAAGAAGAGGGAGCAAGGGGAGTGGGAGAAAAGAGTGAGAAAGAGAAAAAGGTAGGGAGAGGAGGGAGAGAGAAAGAAGGAAGGAAAGTGAGGAAGACAGAAACAAAAAATGATGGACAGAGGTAAATGAGAAGGAGAGGGAAAAATAGAGAGAGGGAGAGGGCACAAAGAAGCAGACTTGTGGGACTTTCAGAATAACCTGGTATCACTGAGTTCAGGACACCAAGATCTGGGTCAGAACTAGACTAGGTCTCAGGAAAGTCAGAATCTGTTTAGTTTGAATTAAACCTGTTAAGATCACATCTAAGCCAGGACCTTGATCTGGACTAGTTGGACTCTCCTCAAATCTGGTTATGATCCTGATTGGGACTATAGCTGGACCCTCTTCAGATCTGGTTATGATCCTGGTCTTGTTCTGTGCACATGTGTCTGGCCTCTGTCATTACACACCTTCATTACATCACTGTCGTTGCTGGTAACGGCGCTGCTCGTTTCCAGGGTGATGCTTTTTCCTCCTGTTGCTTAGGAGACCTGGGCCAAACCTGAGACGACAATGTGTCTGTGACAATAACATGAAGATGTGCAGACAGGAAACACAAGAGCCAATCAGAAGAGGAGGCGAGTGATCTCAGCCAATCACAGCACTGCAAGGGATAGAGCTTTAAATATTTAAAGAGAGGGTATTATGCATAATCAACTTTTTGGAGCTTTCTGCCATGTAATCTCTCCCAGGCCCTATTCAAACCCCCCTTACGGTTAGCTACAAGATTCTGTCAAAGTCTTTTCCCACAAACCTACATCACCCATGTTCCCATACGACAATTCTCCATAACTATACAAACACATGATACAAAACAATATACAGCACTACAACTTCACAAACCTGTTGTGACGTATTGTGCAGATGCATGCTGATTATGTTTTGACGTCACTCTGAAGAGGGAGTGACTTAGCACGGAGAATGAAGGGAGGGGACACTTAGAGCATGAAAAATGAAAGTGAAACTTTTAAAACGTATCAATCCATTGTTTTCAGTGAATATAGCATTTTCAAAACAATAAAAGGAAACATGGTGACCTAAACATGGTTTATGTTATAAATACCCCCACCACACAGAAGTAAAATACGGCTTCTTTAATACCCCATAGAAGTAAAATACTCCCTTCTTTAATACCACATAGAACTAAAATACCCCCTCTTTAAATTATGCAAGTGCTGTGTTTTGGTAGAAAGTGCATATCAGTCCAGACCAGAATCCTGGCCCAGACCTGGTCAACTACAAGGTTCTACAGTCTCAACTGAGTCTGGGTGTCTAGAGTCTTAACCTGCAGATAGAGACACATACAAGTGTGTCTCATTCTCAGTATATGGACAGGCCTCATGTGAAAGCTCAGCACCTCCAGAATTCACTCACTGAGTTGCAGAGGCTGCACTAGCACTGATTTATCATTCGCAGCAGGTGCTGGATAGTGACCAACATTGAAACCAGACCCAAATGAGAGACTCATGTGTGACTCATTCTGCTCTCTGATTGGATTATCAATAACTTCTGTTTTTCATTAAGAATAAAATGAGCATTACAATTATTCTCAGCAAAACCTAGATTTGACCATGTTTACCTTGTACTGTATCTGGGGACGCTATTTAAAATCTTACATACAGTTCCTTTAAAAGACCCAGATTTCACTGTTAAAGGTCCTATTTTACGCAAAACTGACTCTTGTGATCTTTAAGCCATGTTAAAATGTTGTTACCTTCTTAAAACATACTTGGAATTGTGTTTTTCATTCACACACATTTGAATAACCCTTTATTATTAGTCTGTCTACATCTCCAAAATTGAAAATGCTCTGTTCCACCTTGTGATGTCATGAAGTGGTAGTTTTCAAGTAAACAGCTCCTTTTAACTTTAGTTCAGTAAAGACTGGCAATTCCAGGGCTGATATCATCCAAATGATTCTAGCGAAGGTGTTAAAAACACAGTGAAGCACTTCCTGTATGACATGACATCAAAAACTGTAACAGATTGTTTTCAGTTTCAGAGAGAAGAACTCAGCCTAAATATGCAAGGTTTGTGTGTTAATTATGTGTGAAGGAAACAAAACACAACTCCAGGTCTGTGTGAGATGAGGAAACAACATTATACCATAGACCAGAGAATGGATGGTATGGGCCCTTGGATGTTGTTGTGATGTTTTGTTGTTTCTGGTGCAGGAGCTGTTCACGGTGGAGTGCAAGTTCAAAGAGTCTGTGTTTGAGAACTACTACGTGATCTACAGCTCGATGCTCTACAGACAGAAGGAGTCTGGGAGAGCCTGGTACCTCGGCCTCAACAAGGATGGACAGGTCATGAAAGGAAACCGAGTAAAGAAGACTAAAGCAGCAGCCCACTTCCTGCCCAAACCCATAGAAGGTACACACATGGAGTACGCCTAGTAGCAATAGTAGCAGTAGTTGTAGCAATAGTAGTAGTAGTAGTAGTGGCAGTAGAAACAGTAGTAGTAGTAGCAGTAGAAGCAGTAGTAGTAGTAGTAGTAGTAGTGGTGGTGGTCATTAATTCAGCTACAGCCAAGTAGTGTATTACAACAGAGCGTGGAGTGAAGTGTCTTGCCCAAGGACACAAGAACAGTAGTAGCAGTCGTAGTCGTAGTAGCTTCAAAACACAACTAATTATGCAGGGTTACAGAAATATGCAAAAATAATTGAAGAATGGAGAGACAATCTGTAGAATATAGAATCCAAAGATGAGTTTCTAAATACAGCCCATAATATTCACTTCAATAAACCACAGGCAGAGAAACAAAATGTCAATGTTTAAATGTGTTTTGTGTTTTAAATGCAAAAGAGCCCATATTCTCTGACCTCTGTTCTAATGTTGTTTCCTCATCACAAACAGACCTGGAGTTGTGCTTTGTTTCATTCAGACATGTTTAACTCACAAACCCGGCACATTTTGCTGAGTTCTTCTCTTAAACAGAAAACTCTCTGTCCCACCTTGTCATGAGGTAATACAGGAAGTGCTCTACTGTGTTTTTAAACTCCATATACTTTCGCTAGAATCATTTGGATGATTTCAGACCTGGAATTGCCATTCTCTACTGAATAAAAGACAAAAAGGTAGCCGTTAATTTGAAAACTACCACTACCACAGTAAAGGTTTATTCAAATGTGTCAATGAAACAAAACAACTCCAGGTACGTTTTTGAGGAAGTAACAACATTATAACACAGCTTAAAGCTGACTTAAAGCTGTAATATAGGACCTTTAATTGTCTTTTCTGTTTACTTCTTGTTCAGTTGCGATGTACCGCGAGCCGTCTCTACATGATGTTGGCGAGCCTGTGCCTAAGCCCGCCCCCTCAACCAAGAATGCCACACCCCGCCCCCTGCTGGTCAATGGAGGAAAACCACTCTGCCAGCCCAGCACCGACCCCACATAACAGCGGTGGTAACCAGGGGCAACTCATGCCAACCGCCCCCAAGGACCCCAAAACCTGGACGAAAGCCTGTACCAAACCAGGGGAAGTCCCCCCTCTGCTCGCACGAGATTGGGCAGACCTGGAGCCACAGTACAGGTGACGAGGTGACAACCAATCAGAGTGCAGAGGATGTTATAACGTTTGGGGGGAAAGCTGGAGGTGGGATTAAAATGTCTAAATTTACAAACTAAATTCAGTGGATAAAAAAACTAAAATAGGGGCAGAATTGTCTGAATTTTTTTTGACAATCTTGATTTAATCCTGGTTTAGTCCTGGTTTATACTTCGGTCTAGTCATCCTCAGATCTCGAAATGACATAATCTCTGAGTAATCGCATAATAAAAACTAGGACAGTGCTCAAATCGGCCAAAATATAGATGTTTTTTTAGTAACCCAGACATTGTTACTATATTCACAGTTAACAAACCAATGTTTGAGAATAGATTTCTGCTTTTGTTGACATTAGCTCTGTGTATGCGTTAGCAACATTATCATAACATTAGCATAACAGCACATTTATAGGTATAGAGGCTCAGGGTGCAGAGAGTGGACAGAAGAGAGTGAATTATGGCAAAATAACAAAAGTACAAAATTGGACAAAATTGTTGGTACCTGTCGGTTAATGAAAGACAAGCTCACAATGGTCACAGAAATAACTTGAATCTCACAAAAGTAATAATCAGTGTTGGGCATCTTACTTCAAAAATGTAATTAGTTATAGTTACAAGTTACTTCTCCCAAAAAGTAACTGAGTTAGTAACTCAGTTACTTTTTGGGAGAAGTAACTAGTTACTAGGCAAAGTAACTATGCCGTTACTTATTATGTTAAAACAATAAAAACACAACAGATGTGAACCTTTAACATTTATTTTACTTTAACAGATTGCCACTATATTGTATTTGTTTACAAGTAAATTATAGAATGTATCAAAAATAAAAAATATATATATAAAAAATGTTATTTGAAGTGCAAATAAATCAACATGTCACGCAATTTCAGACAACTGTACTTCAAATATTTTCTTCATTATAATACTGAAAAAAATCATTGCAATGTATTGCAAAACTAAGGCATTCAAATGTAAACCATGTAAAATAAGACAAAACCTTTAAGCTTTTCTGGCCACACACTGTAATTCTCTGCCCAGTATTCAAATATTAATCACTCTCATTTCAACATAAATTGAACTTTATCCAACTCTTTAACATTCATTGAAAAGAAATGATTCACACAATCCCTCTAACACGTATCTATTCCTTTATTTATCTATCTATCCATCCAATCAGCTGTCGATGCACGTGTGGACAGGACATCATTTCCCATCATGCATTAAGCGTTTGTAGTCCATGCAGGCGGCCGCTGGCGGTGGAGAGCTGCTGCGCTCGCCTTGCTCAAAAACTTCCCGTTACCGGCGCACAGGTTATGTCAGCGCAAGTCGGTCGCATCTTGGACAAAAAAATAACCGGCATGCACCGCGCACCGGTCGACGGCGATAGTATCTGCGCCCGCCTCATCTTTTATCTCACCCCGAGCCTCGTTGCAGCTCCTCGGCTGAGAGACTCTGATGAAGAGAAGAGTGAACTGAATTAGAAGTAATGCACCACATTTTATAGTCAGTAACGGTAACGGCATTAGGACGCTGGGAAAAGTAATTAGTTAGATTACTCCGTTAGTGAAAAAGTAACGCAGTTAGTAACGCCGTTATAATGTAACTCTGGTATTCCCAACACTGGTAATAATACATAAAAATTCTATGAAATTTAACCAATGAGAGTCAGACATTGCTTTTCAACCATGTTTCAATAGAATAATAAAAATAAATAAATAAATAAACTCATGAAACAGGCCTGGACAAAAATGATGGGACCCTTAATTTAATATTTTGTTGCACAACCTTTTGAGGCAATCACTGCAATCAAACGATTCCTGTAACTGTCAATGAAACTTCTGCACCTCTCAGCAGGTATTTTGGCCCGCTCCTCATGAGCAAGCTGCTCCAGTTGTCTCAGGTTTGAAGGGTGCCTTTTCCAGACAGTATGTTTCAGCTCCTTCCAAAGATGCTCAATAGGATTTAGGTCAGGGCTAGAAGGCCACTTTAGAATAGTCCAACGTTTTCCTCTTAGCCATTCTTGGGTGTTTTTAGCTGTGTGTTTTGGGTCATTGTCCTGTTGCAAGACTCATGACCTGTGACTGAGATCAAGCTTTCTGACACTGGCCAGCAACATAGAGCTAATGTGCCTTGGCAAAAGGTTCCATTTTTGCCTCATCTATCCATAGGACATTATCCCAAAAGCTTTGCAGCTTGTCAACATGTAGTTTGGCAAATTCCAATCTGGCTTTTTAATGATTTGTTTTCAACAATGCTGTCCTCCTTGGTTGTCTCCCATTAAGTCCACTTTGGCTCAAACAACGACGGATGGTGCGATCTGACACTGATGTTCCTTTAGCTTGAAGTTGGGCTAATCTCTTTAGAAGTTTTTCTGAGCTCTTTTGTTACCATTCATATTATCCGTCTCTTTGATTTGTCATCAATTTTCCTCCTGCCGCCATGTCCAGGGAGGTTGGTTACAGGAACATCATGCTGCTTGGAGATGGTTTTATAGCCTTTACCTTTAACATGCTTGCCTATAGTTTTCTTTCTAATCTGCTGAGACAACTTTTTCCTTTGCTTCCTCTGGTCTATGTTGAGTGTGGTACACACCATGTCACCAAACAGCACAGTGACTACCTGTAGCCCTATATATAGGTCCACTGACTGATTACAAGATTGTAGACATCCGTTATGGTAATTAGTGGACACACCTTGGATTAACATGTCCCTTTGGTCACATTATTTTCAATCTTTTCTAGGGGTACCATCATTTTTGTCCAGGCCTGTTTCATGAGTTTATTTTTTTAAGTAATTCTGTTGAAGCATGGTTGAAAAGCAATGTCTGAATTAGTTCTATTTCATATAATTTGTATTTATTATTATTTTTGTCAGATTCAAGTTATTTCTGTGACCATTGTGAGTGTTTTTTGTTTTTTTTCATTAATTGAAGGATACCAACAATTTTGTTCACACGTGTATATAGGCCCACTGAGTGATTACAAGATTGTAGACACCTGTGATGCTAATTAATGGACACACCTTGGATTAACATGTCCCTTTAACATTATTTTCAATATTTTCTAGGGGTAGTATCATTTCTGTCCAGGCCTGTGTCATGAGTTCATTTTTTAAAATAATTCTGTTGAAGCATGGTTGAAAAGCAATGTCTGACTTTCACTGGTTAAATTTCATAGAATTTTTATGTATTATTACTTTTGTCAGATTCAAGTTATTTCTGTGATCATTGTGAGTTTTTCTTTCATTAACCAAAGGGTACCAACAATTTTGTCCACGTATGTACAATCAAGATATGAACTGTTGAGTTTGTCACTTTTACTAAATGCAGATGGTGGCCATTTTCTAACTCTGATATCTTATCTGACTTTATGAGTAGAAATTCCGAAATTGCGGGTCGTGTGCAAGCTGTAACCTGGGAAATCTGACCTTCAAGTGCGACTGGAACACACATTAGTTCTGCTTTAGATCTAGTTTAGACCTGGCTCAGACCTGGTTTAGATCTGGTTTAGACCTGGTTTTGATCTGGCTCAGACCTGGTTTAGTCCTGGTTTTGACCTGTCTCAGGCCTGGTTTAGTCCTGGCTCAGACCTGGTTTAGTCCTGTCTTTAAAACCTTTTTCCTGTGGACCTCCAGCTCTCTCTTTCAAACTGAAAGTATGTAAGCAGACTGTTCAAAAGGACTAGAGGCAGAATGCTGAAGTTTGTGGAGTTTCTGATTATAATGTTGTATTGTAAATTCAAGATTTTCTTTGACAATCTGCCATTTTATGTTGGGTCTGTGTTTAGAAGACACCTGTTCAAACGCCAAATGCCCACTTTAGAATTAAAACTATTTAAACTTTAAACCTGTGCAGAAAATCACAACAAATGAGAGGAATCCAGGTTTAGTCCTGGCTTAGCCCTGGTTTTGTTCATAATTTAAACTCTAAAATCCCATAATTTGTGGCATTGTAAAAGCATTGGTCCAAAAATAATCTCATATTGGTCTCTGGGTCTGATCCTGTGCATGTGTGCCCAGGGGGTGCTCTCATGGACGTAGCATTAGTGCGTAGCAGTCAGTGTTTACATGGCATAACAGAAGAAGAATCTGTAGTTCTCAGATGAGTTTAGTTTTTCTGTTGCCTTCGCCATACTTGAACCTACTCGGGTCAAACAGGGTCAAACTACATTACCCACAATGCACAACATGCACACAGGCAGTACACTACCCAGAAGGCTGAGCTGTGGGCCATTTGGATTTAAGACAGGTTACTAAAATAGAAAGAATAAGAGATACAATTTTGGATTAGTTAGTAAGTAGTTTTCAAATTTGAACCCTTCAGACTGGTTCAATGCTTGGATTGACATATTTAGATCTGGTTTAGTCCTGGTTGAGATCTTTGTTTAGGCTTGGTTTAGTCGTGGTTGAGCTCTTTGTTTAGACCTGGTTTAGTCCTGGTTGAGACCTTTGTTTAGACCTGGTTTAGTTCTGAACAATGTTTGAACATGATTAGTTTAACCCTGGTTTAGACCTGGTGTAATCTCGGTTTAGCCCTGGGTTAGTCCTAGTTTAGGCTAGGTACAGACTTTAATTTTTTATCATTGTTTAGACCAGTTTTTGGGGGGGTTAGCCCAAGTTCAGTCTATGTAGACCTGGTTTAGTTCCTGGTTTAGCCCATTAATAGTCCTGGTTTAGACTAGTCCAGGTTTTGTCCATGTCCAGGTTTTGTTCATTTTAGGGTTAGATTTGGTTTAGTCCTGGTTTAGATCTTGGTTTAGTTCCTGATTTAGTCCCTGGTTTAGTTCCTGGTTTAGTCCCTGGTTTAGTCCTGATTCAGTGGTTTAGATCTTGGTTTAGTTCTTGTTTAAATCTTTGTTTAGACCTGGTTTAGTCCTGGTTGAGCTCTTTGTTTAGTCCTGGTTCAGTCCTGGTTTAGATCTTGGTTTAGTCCTGGTTTAGATTTTGTTTTGGTTCTGGTTTAAATCGTGGTTTAGTCCTGGTTCAGTCCTGGTTTAGATCTTGGTGCTGCCTTGAAAAGTCTATCTTATCCTTTCTGTTTTAATAATTCTAAAACATTTCAATCCACTTCACCATACATTTATATTGCCTCTCTGATTGTGAAAGTCCCTCTTTTTATCAGCCCAGAAGTGGGAAGTATGTTTGAACGCTAAAAAATAAAACCAAAAATATTCTGCCCCGTTTGAACCTCTCACTGTGAAAATACAAAATAATCCTCCAAAGTTTCAATTCAAATTCACTGTAACCACAAACTGTGCATTTAAGAACTCAGGAAAAGACCGCTTCAGAATAAAATAAAGGACATGAGAGAGAGGAATGCCATTTCAAAATAAAACACTTTAGAGATGTTTCTGTGGCTGTCTCGAGTCGTCTGTTTTTGGTCAACTGCAAATTGAAACATCTAAAAAATATGAAACGTGTCAGTATTTTAGGACTGGGTGCAAAAATGCCAATAAGTAATGTCAACATGTTTTAGTCCCTGGTCTGATTAAGACCTGGTTTGATCCTTGGGTTAGACTTGGCTTAGACCTGATTTAATCCTGTTTTTTGGCCTGGGTTAGACCTGGTTTAGTCTGTAGTTTAGACCTGGTTTAGATCTGGTTTAGGCCTGATTTAGACCTAGGTTAGACCTGGGTTAGTCTGTAGTTTAGACTTGGATTAGACCTGGGTTAGACCTGGTTTAGTCCCTGATTTAGCTCATGGTTTATACCTGATTTAGTCCCTGGTCTAGTCCTGGTTTAGTCCTGGTCTTGTCCTGGGGTTGACCTGGTTTATGATGATTTGGTTCTGTCCTGAAATGCCACTGTTTAATCTAAACTGAATTGTTTGGGTCTGAATGTGAAATCCTGAATTTTTTGAGGAAACAGAGAATTTCAAAGTAAAAACTGTAGATTCTAGTGCCTCTGCATCGCATCCATGACAACAGACTTTGGTCTCCTCAAGTTGGTCTTGAGGATTGTGAAAATTCTCAAGACCAATTTAATCATGCTGCACAAGTGGTTTTGTCCAATTTAAAACCTGATTTAGATCATAATTAGTCCTAGTCTATGTAGTCCTGGTTTAGTCGTGGAATCATTTCTGGGTTAGACCAAAAATGAACCTGCTTAATTCTGGGTCACACCTGGTTTAGTCCCAGTTTAGACTTGGTTTAGTTCTGGTTTGACCTAGTTTTGTCCAGGATTAGACCTGGTTTAGTCATGCGTTAGATCTGGTTTAAGTCTTATTTTTAGTCCAGTTAAACCAAATCTGTACATGGTTTCGTCCTTGTTTCATCCCGTTTCAGCCTGGGTTAGCCCAAAATTTGGTTTAGTCCTGGTTGCTCCAAAACTGGATCTGATTTAGACTTGTTTTTAGTCTTGGTTTAGTACTGGTTTATTTCCATAAAAATATAACATGATTGATTTTCCTAAGGAATCAGTGTTTTGTATAAATTGATGAAGGTGATATATTTTCCTGTAAACATGTGGTTGTCATGGATACGGCTCATCTGTTTCTTCAGAATCTTCAAACTCAAGTGTGATCTAACCCTGTTGATTCTGTATTTATGTGGTTTTATATCTATCTGTATTTAACCCTGTGTGTGCTGTGGGGGGTCAACGCGACAATCAAAACTCACAAACAGAGAAGCAGATTGGAAAATTAGTAATACAAATATCTCATATTCATGAATCTGAAAAACATTTGATCAAATCAAAGCCCCTCAAAGCACTGAAGTCTAACCTCAGCACTTTTATTTTAGCACATGGAATTAGTCATGTTTTAAACCTGGTCTAGTTGCTGGTTTAAACCTGGGTTAGACCTGGTTTAGCTCCCAGTTTAGTCCCTTGGTTAAACCAGGTTTAGACCTGTTTTAGTCCCTGGGTTAGACCTGGTTTAAGTCCAGGGTTAGATCTGACTTAGTTCCTAGTTTAGACCTGGGTTAGTCCCTGGTCTAGTCTTGGGCTGGACCTGGTTCAGTCCTTGGTTTAGACTTGGTTTAGTCCCTGGTCTCGTCCCAGGTTAGGCCTGGTTTATTCCCTGGTCTAGTCCTGGGTAGACCTGGTTTAGTTGTCTAGTTATTCCTGGGTTAGACTTGGTTTAGTCCCTTGTCTAGTCCTGGGTTAGACCTGGTTTAGTCTCTGGTGAGTCCTGGGTTAGACCTGGTTTAGTCCCTGGTTAGTTCTGGGTTAGACCTGGTTTAGTCGCTGTTCTAGTCCTGGGTTAGTCCCTGTTTAGTTCTGGGTTACACCTGGTTTAGTCTCTGGTTAGTCCTGGGTTAGACCTGTTTTAGTCCCTGGTCTAGTCCCTGACTTAAATGTTGTCAAATGAAAGCCTCCCTCAGACCACAAGTCTAGCCTTAGCACTTTTTATTTTAGCACATGAAATTAAATAGAATTTTTTCTTCAAAAATGTATAAATTTTGTGTGTTTATAAGATGGACATTCTCAAACATAATGACACTGCTACTGTTAAAGGTTATGGACAATGTTTTACTTCTACAAAATTAAAATTCTACAAAAATGTGATTCTGGTTCAAAATTTTACCTCAAATTCTCATCAAACATTTTACAATATTACAGGAATCATTTTTTTGCATCTAATATTTGACTTATTTAATTAGTCCTGGGTGATACCTGGTGTAGTCCCTGGTCTAGTGCCTGGTTAGATGCAGTTTAGTCACCAGTTTAGTCCTTGGTTAGACCTGGTTTAGACCTGGGTTAGTCTTGGTTCAAAAGTGTAATTAGAAAACACTTAAGACTTATTTTTTAAGTTTGATTTCATTTTAAGTTTAATTTTGTTCAGATGTGTGTGTACATTTTGAGCCAGAATTGAGCGAGAGACTTTGAACCTGAAGCTGTTTGTGTGAAGTCTTTTGTCAGATTATATTAATATGCAAATGAGTTCTGTACAGTTTGTGTCTATTGTATACATCACAATATTATTAATAAACATTTATATGAACAAAAGAAGGTGTCTGATTTCTAACTCTCTCCCCTGCTCCTTTGAACCTCTCCCCTGGTTTTCTGACCTGCTCTTCTGATCCCCTCACCTACTTTTCGGACCCTCTCCCCTCATTTTCTGACCCTCTCCTCTGCTCCTATCCTCTTTATCATCTGTTCATTTGTTCCTCTGACAATCTGCTTCATCTTAAATAAATCATTGTTAAAATCAAACATTTTAACATCTCTAAATGATTAAGTCTCCTTGGAAACAGTCCTTTATTCATAGGGAAAATGGCTGTGTTATTTTCGATTCTCATGTAACAGTTGAGTCACAGAAAAAAAAAAAAACACTAATCATTTTTCAAATTACTCAGAACATTTTTGTAGTTTCTAAGAAGATTTAATCCTGATTTAGTCCTGGTTTAGATCTGGTTTAGACCTGGTTTAGTTCATAGGTTAGTCCTGGTTTATGTCATTGTTTAGTTCATTTAGTCCTGATTTAGTTCATTGTTTTAGTTAGTTTAGTCCTGGTTTAGTCCTGGTTTAGACCTGGTTTAACTCAATCACCAACATCATATTTCACCTCTGTTTTTTAATTAATACCTTGCTTCCTAACGAGGAGGAGGAAGGGGGATGTGTTTTCGCTCGTTGCCGTGGTGACTAACGAGCTGCTGTGACAGAGATGTGTGATTGGCCAATCAGTATTCAGGGAGCGCACTTTGTATGTGTCAATTACACCTCAGACTCATGAGAATAAAAATGTATTTGGTCTGAGACCCAACTGGTTTAGTCCCTGGTTTAGGCCCTAGTTCACACTACAGGAGACTTGTTGCTGTACTAAAAATGTTTTTTTTGTTTTTTTCCTGACATTTTCAAACACTGGCTTTTTCCATCTCGCATGCACACTCCTGAGATTCTCATACACTCTCTCCTCATGCACACTCCTCTTGTGCACGCTTGTATGATGCAGAGTAGATATCTCCAAGTGTAAAATGCCACTCATTCAAAAGGTCAGACACAGAAACAGCAAAACAAATGAAAAAAACAACAACTTCTGGTGTAGTTCTGCTTTAGTCCTGGTTTAGTCCTGGTTTAATCCTGGTTTGGTTCCTGGTTTGGTTCCTGATTTAATCTTTGTTCGTGATAGTAAGGTTTGGTTTTGTTTGCGTTCAACCAGATGCACTGCAGCTGCGTCCAAGTCATAGGTCAAAGGTCACACTGGGGATCTGCTTTTATGTTCAGTTTAAACTCTGCTCTTGTCTGCAGCTGTCTACTCCTGCCAGAGCCTTAACCTGCAGATAGAGGACACATACAAGTGTGTTCACTCTCAGTATATGGACAAGCCTCAGAAAGCTCAGAATCTCTAGAATACACTCAGAGCTGCAAACTTTACAATAATACGAGGAAAAGAACTGGCACGGCATAGAAGGGAAACAGTGCCCTCTACTGTTATTAAAGTGGTGTAGCCACTGGCCAAAATACCGAATCGTTAAACTGCAATATCCCACTATATGTACCACTAATAAGTGTTCTCTGGTTTATAGTCTATGAATGTGAAAATGATATCTCTGTCTCTGTTATGTTTTCACAAGGTATATTTTGTTAAAGTTATGAAGTAGCTACAGTTGAGAAAAAATCGCCTTGAACGTTATATTTGCCTGTTGATATTCAATCTAAACAGAAAAAAAAAACGGCTGCGACGGCGACATCTTGACTTTTCTTCTATTAAATAATAAATAATTAAAATAACGTACATAATGTACGTATCATACGCTCAAAGACAGCGGTGGAAGTGCGGTCCATGGGGTAGGCCTGTCCCATTTCAGCAAGATGGCGGCTACACTGAGGAGGACACATTCTCGTTCGGAAGCTTCAAACTATACTTTGAGGAGTACTTCGAAGGGTTCTTTCAAAAGGTGCATTTGGCGAATTGAGACACGGCCCACGTGTCACGTACACACCTGTCCGTCGGCAATAACAGTCCCCCGTAACCCGGACCAATTATAGGGTTGCACTGTAGGTTTGTGGGTCAAACCCACGGTGCGACCGTGTCCCAATCCGCCACATGCACAGTTCAAAGTGCCATTGGAAGTACCCGGCCAACGAAGGGGACTCCTCTGTGTACCTTTGTGCTGAAATGGGGCACGGAGCAAACTTCAACCTCTGTCTGTGTGCTTACGTAACGTTGCTGAAATAATTAGTTTTATTTTTAATTATTTACTATTTAATAGAAGAAGAGTCGAGGTGTCGTCGTCACAGCTGTTTTTTTTTTTTTCTGTTTAAATTGAATGAAGTAAGGAATTAATCTTTACCTTTGAATATCAATAGACAAATATAAGGTTTGAGGTGATTTTTTTTCCAATTGTAGCTTTTACATAACATAACAAAATATACCTTGTTAAAACGTAATAACAGACAGAGGTAACAGTATCATTTTTACATTCATAGTCTATAAACCAGTCAACACATATTAGTTGTACGTAAAGTGGGATATTGCAGTTTAATGCTGTGTTCTGTGTTTGGGCAGGTTTAATTTGATCTGTGGCTAAATCACTTTAATACCAGTAGAGGGCGCTGTTTTTTTTTTTTTTTTTCTATACCTGAGTGTGCCAGAGCTACACAGGTTTTTAAATCATTCAACACGCAGCCTGTATATATCTTTATTAAGATTTTACAGTTTCATGTAGCAAGAGTTTCATGTCGTTCTGTTGTAGGTGACGTAAACCAGTACTTACATATGAACGTGTATTGCGTAGCAGACTCCATTTGCATAGGCATGGTGAATGACGGGATATAGCAGTGCACGAAGTGTGCTCGGATGCACGTTCCGGCTACGGCCAATCTTCATGGAAACGCATGATACATTTTCGGCTGCATTCGTCGGGTGCATGAAATGGGACGGCACTTGTTACACCGGAAGTTATGTAAGCCCTTAAATGCACCGTTCGAACGGCACTTCAAATGGTGCATTTTTTTTAACAGCATTTCCTGTGGAAAACCTAATGCAGCCCAGCCTCCCACTTTATGTACATCTAATGTGTGTTCTCTGCTTTATAGACTATGAATGTAAAAATGATACTGTTACCCCTGTCTCTGTTATTACTTTTTAACAAGCTATATTTTGTTAAAGCAGAAAAAACGGCTGCGACGACGACACCTTGATTGTTCCATCCATCCATTTTCTTCCGCTTATCCGGGGCCGGGTCGTGGGGGCAGCAGTCTAAGCAGGGACTCCCAAACTTCTCTCACCCTAGACACGTCCTCCAGCTCCTCCGGTGGGATCCCAAGGCATTCCCAGGCCAGCCGAGAGACATAGTCCCTCCAGCGTGTCCTGGGTCTTCCCCGGGGCCTCCTCCCGGTGGGACATGCCCAGAACACCTCCCTAGGGAGGCGTCCAGGAGGCATCTTGAGCAGATGCCCGAGCCACCTCAGCTGGCTCCTCTCAACGTGTAGGAGCAGCGGCTCTACTCCGAGCTCCTCCCGTGTGACTGAGCTCCTCACCCTATCCCTAAGGGTGCACCCGGCCACTCTGCGGAGGAAACCCATTTCGGCCGCTTGTATCCGCGACCTTGTCCTTTCGGTCATTACTCAGAGCTCATGACCATAGGTGAGGGTAGGAACTGTTAGGTGTGTGCTATCAAAATGACGACTGGATTCGATCAGTTCAAATCTTAAAAGTTTATTCCCCTGACAGTTACAATCTAATACAGGACCCGGGGTCATATGATCTATCCCTCGTGTGTGCAGCAGGCGGTCTGTCTGCTTTTCCCTGGCCCCGTAACATAAAAATGTAACATGAAACATGAATATGCAAATATTATGTTGAGTAGGTTGTCGCCTCCCTCTGGCCTCGCTCATCTCTCCGGGCTGCACCAGTCTATTTTTCCGGCCTTGAGTCTCATCCGACCGCCCAATCCCTGTAAAGGAGCGTCTACACAACCCCAACAGTTCCCCTCAATTCATATCACACAATGTTGCCTTTAACATAGTTTCAGTATTATTACAAGATGCTCCACTCTAGTATAAACATAGTGGCTGTCAGGCGACATGATTCACCTCCTACAATGTTGCCTTAACTCGGTTAAAGGAGTTTCTGCAAAGCACCAACTGTCTCCCATAATTCATGTTTTACAATGTTGCCTTTAACCTAATTTCAGTGTTAGTAGATGGTATTCAACTTTTAGTATGGTGCTTGTTAGACAACCTCCAAAAAGATACAACATTCAAAGAATATATAAATTCAGTATAAAAATGGTGATTACATAATAATATTCAAAACTTATATGATTTCAGTATCAAAAGATATATATGTATATGTGATGGCCCTAAGAAACTTTATTCAATCAATATGCATTCCATATTTTTGATATATGTATTTGTAATGCAACTCAGAAGCTTTATTACTTGACATACCCTTCAGAACGTAGATTGACTGGTAAATCGAGAGCTTCGCCTTCCGGCTCAGCTCCTTCTTCACCACAACGGACCAATACAGCGACCGCATCACTGCAGATGCTGCACCGATCTGCCTGTCAATCTCACGCTCCATCCTTCCCTCACTCGTGAACAAGACCCCGAGATACTTGAACTCCTCCACTTGGGGCAGAGACTCTCCCCACCCACCCGGAGAGGGCAAACCACCTTTTTCCGGTCGAGAACCATGGCCTCAGATTTGGAGGAGCTGATTTTCATCCCAGCCACTTCACACTCGGCTGCAAACCGCCCCAGTGCCTGCTGTAGGTCCTGGCTCGATGAAGCCATCAGGACAACATCATCTGCAAACAGCAGAGATGAGATCCTGTGGTTCCCGAACCAGACCCCCTCCGGCCCCTGGCTGCGCCTAGAAATTCTGTCCATAAATATAATGAACAGAACCGGTGACAAAGGGCAGCCCTGGCGGAGTCCAACATGCACCGGGAACAAGTCTGACTTACTGCCGGCAATGCGAACACAGCTCCTGCTCCGGTCATACAGGGACCGGACAGCCCTTAGCAAAGAGCCCCGGACGCAATACTCCCAGACCATCCCCCCAAAGGACACCATGAGGGACACGGTTGAATGCCTTCTCCAGATCCATAAAACACATGTGGACTGGTTGGGCATACTCCCATGAACCCTCGAGGACCCGATGGAGAGTATAAAGCTGGTCCAGTGTTCCACGACCAGGACGAAAACCACACTGCTCCTCCTGAATCCGAGGTTCGACTATCGGTCGGATTCTCCTCTCCAGTACCCTGGAGTAGACATTACCAGGAAGGCTGAGGAGTGTGATTCCCCTGTAATTGGAACACACCCTCCGGTTCCCCTTCTTATAGAGGGACCACCACCCCGGTCTGCCACTCCACAGGTACTGTCCCCGACCACCACGCGATGTTGCAGAGACGTGTCAGCCAAGACAGCCCCACAACATCCAGAGACTTGAGGTACTCAGGACGGATCTCGTCCACCCCCGGAGCCTTGCCACCGAGGAGCTTGCTCACAACCTCTGTGACTTCCAGCCAGGGTGATGAACGAGTCCACCTCCGAGTCCCCAGGCTCTGCTTCCTCCTCGGAAGACATGACAGGGGGATTGAGGAGATCCTCAAAGTATTCCTTCCACCGCCTGACAACATCCCCAGTCAAGGTCAGCAGCTCTCCACCCGCACTGTAAACAGTGTTGGTGAAGCACTGCTTCCCCCTCCTGAGGCATCTGACGGTTTGCCAGAATTTCTTTGAGGCCGTCCGATAATCCTCCTCCATGGCCTCCCCGAACTCCTCCCAACCCCGAGTTTTTGCCTCTGCAACCGCACGAGCCGCGGCACGCTTGGCCCGCCTGTATTCATCAGCTGCCTCAGGAGTCCCATGAGCCAACAAGGCTCGATAGGACTCCTTCTTCAGCTTGACGGCATCCCTTACTTCCGGTGTCCACCACCGGGTTCGGGGATTGCCGCCACGACAAGCACCGCAGACCTTACGACCACAGCTACGAGCGGCCGCATCGACAATAGAGGTGGAGAACATGGCCCACTCGGAGTCCATGTCTCCAACCTCCCCCGGGATCAGGGAGAAGCTCTCCCGGAGGTGGGAGTTGAAGACCCCTCTGACAGAGGGCTCTGCCAGGCGTTCCCAACAGACACGCTTGGGTCTGCCAGGTCTATCCGGCTTCATCCTCCACCAGCAGATCCAACTCACCACCAGGTGGTGATCAGTTGACAGCTCAGCCCCTCTCTTCACCCGAGTGTCCAAGACACGTGGTCGGAGGTCAGATGACACGACAACAAAGTCGATCATCGACCTCCGACCTAGACTGTCCTGGTGCCACGTGCACCGATGGACACCCTTGTGCTCGAACAAGGTGTTTGTTATGGACAAACTGTGACTAGCACAGAAGTCCAATAACAAAACACCACTCGGGTTCAGATCAGGGAGGCCGTTCTTCCCAATCACGCCCCTCCAGGTGTCACTGTCGTTACCCACATGGGCGTTGAAGTCCCCCAGGAGAACAACGGAGTCCCCAGTCGGTGCACTGTCTAGAACCCCTCCCAGGGACTCCAAGAAGGCCGGGTGCTGTTTGGCCCATAGGCCGACACAACAGTGAGAGACCTGTCCCTGACCCGAAGGCGCAGGAGTGAACCGGAGTGAACCCCAACACGAAGCGGCTGAGCTGTGGGGCAATGAGCAATGGAGAGTCCAGCCCCTCTCAAGAAGTTGGGTTCCAGAGCCCAAACTGTGCGTGGAGGCAAGGCCGACTATATCTAGTCGGTAATGCTCAACCTCCCGCACAAGCTCCGGCTCCTTCCCCCCCAGCGAAGGAGCATTCCATTACATGTCCCCAGAGCCAGTCTCCATGTCCAGAGATCTGGTCGTCGAGGCCCCCGCCTTCGACTATATTGTCAGAGAGAGAGAGAGAGAGAGAGAGAGAGAGAGAGAGAGAGAGAGAGAGAGAGAGAGAGAGAGAGAGAGAGAGAGAGAGAGAGAGAGAGCTCATATTAACTCTTTAAGTACCATTCATGTGTGTGTATAAATATATTGGCCTAAAGCTCAAGTTTGCCATTTGTGGCACCCCTCAAAATACATTCCATTATGCTAATGGATGGTTCCAAACTTTTTTCAACTGACAAAGATGAAACTTAGCATGAAAATAGCCCATGTCATGACAAGTAAAAAACTATGACCCCATCCTACCCCAAAAGGAAGTCGGCCATATTGAGCGGAACCTAATTTTTGCAAAATTGCTTTTTTCTTACTTTTAATATCTCCACCTTGGAATTTCTTTCAAAATGCTTGAAAATTGGTAAAACTAACCAAGATCCATGTGCAATTAAATATTATTGTTAATATTTTTGATTAATTCTAAAATGTGGGTGTGACTAATCCACAAATCAGTGAGAATTTTGAAAAGCATAAGAATATGCCTATTTCTCACAGGTGACGTGAAATTGCATTAGTCCCAATGAAACATTTGTGTGCATTGACAACCTGAACGCAATGATGTACAAGTATAGCTATGATATAAAACTGCTCTACAGCGCCCCCTTGAAATTTTGAATGGCACCCAAAAAATCCCTTTGTCTCAAACATTTCAAATTTGGCATGGACATCTGTATTCCCATACTGAAAAAAAAAAAAAAAAAAAAAAAAAAAAAAAAAGAGAACACACCTCTATTGGCAATCCTGTTGCCATGGCAACATCCAACATTTGTAATAGAAATACATGCAACTCATAAAACATGTTAATACGTTGGTTTTGTCAAATATTTAACAATACCAATACAGCGACCACATCACTGCAGACGCTGCACCGATCTGCCTGTCAATCTCACGCTGCATCCTTCCCTCACTCGTGAACAAGACCCCAAGATACTTGAAGGGGGTATTTTACTTCTGAGGTCTTTAATACCCCATAGAAGTAAAATACCCCCTTTTTAAGCTCCAGAATTGAACTAAATTCTCACCCTCCATCATAAACGTGATAAAAAGTGCCTGTAAAAGTCTTACATACAAAAGTGAAAGGACTGTTACAATATAAAATAAAACATTTTTATTAAAGAAGACATGGAGACATTACATTTTGGTACTTAGATTTATTACCTCAAACAAGTGCTGCTTTTTCTACGAGTGTAAAAATATGCCACTCCAGGTCAGTCACTCAAATTATGCAAATTTAAAGGAGCACTATGTAACTTTTCTAGTGGGAGGTTTGCCATGCGCTTGATGTTAATGCTTTGCCTGGAATGTTCCACAGTAAGGCATTAAAATGATCCATCTTTGCATTTATTCAGTTAGTCATGTGGTAAACTATACCTTGAAAAACATGCACTTTAACTGTTAGCACCTCTCCACTGATCTGCTTGTTTTCATGGAGAAAGGTCAAGTTACAGGTCAGAAGTAAAATACCTTCTCTTTAAACTTGTCTATTAGGTAACACATAAAAGGTAACATGGTGATCTAAGTATGATATATATTTTTTATTATACTATTTTATTATTTTGAAAATGCTCCCTTTGCTCCGCACATTAAGTCACTCCCCCTTCAGAGCGGTATCACAACACAATCACTTGCATCCCGCTAATGAAACTACTGGACATCACTTCAGGTTTGTTAAGTTGCTGTGTGCAGTTTTGTATCATGTTTTTGTGTATTTCTGGAGAATCGTCATGTGGGGGCATGGGTGGCATAGGTTTGTGGGCGGAGCCTTGTACAGAATTTCACAGCTAACTGTAAGGAGGGTTTGAATAGGACCTGGGAGAGATAGTTAAAATACCGGTACTCAAACATGCATGGATGACATCTAAAGCCTCTTCAAGCACGTTTTTGATGAGGGAACAATGTTATAACATGGGAGAAAAAACTATTTTGCATAATACCATACTGTGGAACTCTCAAAGTTAAGCAATCACATCTCCAAGAAGACAACCAGGTGGTGTACCTTGAATATAAAAGTCTGACAAAATGTATGAATTCAAAAACAAAACTAAAAATACTGTGATTGAAGTTAAATTAAAATTGTGAAGTTGATATTCATTTAAAGAAAATATTTGTCTGGAATCATTTTTTACGGAATCAAATGAATGAAACTCAATGGAGAAAAATGCTGGCCCTGGGATTTACTAACAGACTACACTTGTTACGGAATACATACATGATAGAGATGTTTAAAGATTCTGCAAAATAGACTTCTTGGAGCTTTTCATGTTATAACTCTGTTCACTCATCAAAAACATGTATGAAGAAGCTTTAGATGTCATCAATGTTTGAATAGGGCCGGGAGAGATGGCTAAAATACTCAAACACTCCTTACAGTTAGCAGTACGATCCCATACAAGGCTCTGCCCATGAGCCTGAGTCACCCATGCTCCCACATGACAATTTTCCATAAATATATAAAAACATGATGCACAACTGTACACCGCAACTTGACAAACCTGATGTGATGTGCATTAGTGGTCGCTCTCTATATTGCAGTTCACCTTCTGCGGTCTCGTTGTTTCGCAGATTTTTTGTGTGCAATTTTGCATGCTTTTTTAACAGTGTATGAACACGCATTGTGTTCTGTGTCCTGATTGGCTAAGGGACGTGCCACATCTCCTGTATAGTACAGAATGCGTTCAGCTTGACAAATTTACATAAATGTCCAATCACAGTGTGACTATGAAAGTTTTCTCCCTGACAAAACCCAGAATGTTGATGAAACAAAGGCACATCGCTCGCATCAAAAAGGCCAAGGAAGATGCTAACATCCATCCATCCATTTTCTTCCGCTTATCCAGGGTTGGGTCGCGGGGGCAGCAGTCTAAGCAGGGACACCCAGACTTCCCTGACCCCAGACACGTCCTCCAGCTCCTCCGCCGAGAGACATAGTCCCTCCAGCGTGTCCTGGGACTTCCCTGGGGCCTCCTCCCGGTGGGACATGCCTGGAACACCTCCCTAGGGCAGGAGAAGATGCTAACAATCGCAGAAAAAGTTGGACTTCTGGACATGCTGAGGGAAGGTAGAAGTTACGTGGCTGTATGGCGCCATTACGGAATAAATGAATCTTTGGTTCGTCACATAAAGAAGGAGAAAAATAATATAAGGACAACAGCAGCAATAAGTTTTCAAGGATGCAAAAAGGGTTCCAACTGCCCGCAACAAGACCATCATAAGAATGGAATCTGCTTTAGTGTGAAAAAAGATCATTACTAGACTCTACAGAGGAGGGGCACCGAGACGAAGAGGCGCGGTCAGAGGAAGTGTGAAATACATGTGAGTCACTATTAATCATTACTAATGTGTCCAACCTCATAGGTTGATCATTAAAATAAAATTTGTTACAGTATTTCCAAAAGCTGTCATTTTTATTTACAGTACAGTACAGTGTTTGGTTTCGTTCTATAATACTGTGCTTATTTTTTTAAATCTACGAAGGTTTGAACTTTGAGAGTGTTTATACAAGAGAGAAATGCGAGAAAATGTTAATCCCTGTTTGAGAAAAGTGTATGAAGTGTGTAGTGAGGGGTTTTATAGCCTTAAAATATATATAATTGTAAAAAATAAAGCCTTCAACGTCACGGATTTCACCTATTGCGGGTTATTTTTGGAATGCAACCCCGCAATAAACGAGGGAACACTGTAGTTTCATTATTGTCATGAACGCTGATTGTTATGATAGCACTCTGAAGGGAGAGTGACTTAGGGTATAGAGAAAAAGAGAGGGGAGGGCATTTTCAGAAAAATAAAAGGTAACATTGTAATCTAAATAGGTTAGAATTTTAATAAAATAAGTAAAATACCCCCTCTTTAATGTCATAGTGCAGAACATTCCAGGCAAAGCAAAAATATCTCCATGGCAACAAGTAGGTGTAGGACCAAGAAAAGTTACAATGACTAAAGCAGTTGATTTAAATGTATTCATTGCCATCGACTTCCATTCAACTTTAATCTTAAAAAGCAAAAAATCTGCCCAGTATTTTAGAGTTCTTTTCAATTCTTTCAAATACTAACTTTGTTCAACATTAAACCCAAATCTTCACTTTTCGCTATTACATCTTTATTACATATTACAGTAAACGGGGGCTTATAGGATTGGGACAACAGTTTTAGACCGAAAATCCTTAACATTTTTCAACCAAATTCCATAAAAAAAAAAAAAAAAAGTCATGTTTTCTTTAAACTTTTGCCAAAATGTCCAAAAAATTTAAAATATAATAGCAAATTTTGATCACAAGTATTCAGTTTGGGAAGGTTTTAAGAAAAATTTGGGAACTTTTGGAGTGAAACTGGGTTTAAATTTAAAGTAATCAAACCTATTGGCAGCCATGTTTGTAGTCCTTGTTGAATCGCTGATTGAGATTAGTTGGTCAGCCATTTTTGTAGTCCTCCTGAACCATTTCAAATAGCTCTTTCATGTGGTTGGTTATTTATATGTTGGACTGAAGATTTTGTAGTCCTTGTTGAACTGTGATTGGTAGTTTTGAATGTCGGTCATATTTGTAGTAGTGGGGAAACAGGGTTTCTGCCCCATTTAGAGTCACCAATGGGGTTAGACAAGGAGGAATCTTGTCCCCAGTTCTGTTCAACTTGTATTTAGATGAACTGTCTACAAAGCTCAAAAGATGTAAAACTAGATGTGTGGCTGGGAATTTTGTCCTCAATCATTTAATGTATGCAGACGACTTGGTTGTGTTTAGTCCGAGCACCGCTGGGTTACAGCAGCTACTCAACATCTGTTCAGCTTATGGTGTGGAGTATGACATCAAGTATAACGCAACTAAGAGCATGATCATGATTTGCAGGACTAAAGAGGATAAACACATGCGGTATCCTGATTTTTGCCTGTCTAATGTTGTATTGAATGTTACAGCTAAAATTAAATATCTTGGGCACATCATCACTGCGGACATGGCAGATGATGATGATATTTATAGACAATGCAGGATGTTGTATGCACAACAAATCATATTGCACACCACTATACACTGCTCACCTCTGGACTCAGTACAAAAAAGCCAGTCTACAGAGGCTGCAGGTGGCTTATAATGACGCGTTGCGGGTGCTCTTGAGGAGGCCACGATGGACCAGTGCGACTGAATTGTTTGTCACCGCACGTGTGAATACATTGCAAGCTGTACTGAGAACTTTAATGTACAGGTTTATCTGCAGACTGAACAAGTCAGAAAATGAAATTCTACTGTCACTCACAAGCATAAGATGCAGTGCAATTCGCTACCAATCCAGAATGTGGAGACATTGGTATGGTTGTCTTTTTAAAACATAGATGTTTATTGTTTTGTATTGTTACTGTCTGTCTGTTTTTTGAATGGACCACGAGTCCGAAATAAAGATGAATTGAAATTGAATTGAATTGTAGTCCTTGACGGGATACAAGCTTTCAGTGTTAAATGTTGGACAGGCGTCGCCCTCTAGTGGCTCCTAAAGACACTCGCAGCCTCGGCTCTCGGGCTCTGAGGAGAAGGAGGAAAAATAATAAAAAATTCACCATTTCAAAATAAAAAGAAAATGTATACATTTTCAGATTTAATATTTTAAAAATTGTTTAAATTGAAATGCAAAATGAATATCAATAACAACAGTTCATTAGTAGAGATGGCATAGGATTTAAAACAATACTAAACTTTAATTAAAAGAGGAAAACACATCAGTTACTCATTTTGCATTATTAAAATCTCACTCTTATAAACAATAGTATCATTTTGTGAATCTTTTTTTTTTTTCTTCTTTTTTTTTTTTTTACAATAAAATAGAATAGAGTTTCTTGAGTGTAATGGATATATAGTATAAAAAGAGATCTTACTTGTTTAATATTACTATTTTAAATCTTATCTCAAGTGACAAAGCAGTTTGTTTTGTTCTGATTTGGTTGAATTATTATTTTTTTTTATATTTGATCACATTTCTGGTTTATATTTTCTATTAGTGGTTTTCAAGTGCCAGTTTTTCCTATTGATTACATTGTACTTTGCTATGAAATATCCAAAAGATAAATGCACAAATGTTAAAAATGATAATTTCTCTTAGTGACTAGAGCCAAGAACTCACTGTATTACAAAAAGAATCAACATTTTGAAGCTATTAATTTTAGCCACCTCCTCTGTATTAAATATTATTGGCCTGTTGAATGGTGTGCTGTCATTTGAAACATGGCAGTAGTTTAAAGCTGTAGTGTTTGTCAAAGTTCTAGTGGAGTGTTTTTCCTTATATTAATGGTGCATTTATGGTATATTTGCACATATATACTTATATTTGTTATACATTTTATATATATGTTTTTTTTTAATATCCTTTTTTTTTTTTTTACTATATTTCGTATATATTAACCTGTAGTGCTCGTTGAAGTCGAGTCTGAAGCTGAGGAATCGGAGGCTTTCATCTGTACTCGTCATGAGCAAAACCAGGAATTGCTGAACGATGCTCTGGATAAAAACAAATATAGAAACAAATTTATCAGTAACAGTTTGTACATGTCAGTGATATATACAACTTTGTGCTCAACATTAGGTTTGTACAGGGTTCATGGGCCTCAGCTTCCCAATTATAGGCACCATTTTAAGGAATTTTCACCATTCAAAATCTATTACAATCACTGTCATCAGACAGGCTTGATCTCAGCAGCAGCTCATCTTTTGACTGCAATTTGACCTTTGTCCAGACGGCAAAAATCATGCCATGGACAGCTGGCTTTAAACAATACTCTAGAGTTGAATTTGTACCTGATAGAAGTGAGTGAGGATCCTGAGCTGGGAGCACATCTTTGGAATGGTCTTCTGGAAGTCCTGGATCCTCCTGTGCTCCTCTGCCTCCTGCTCAACCGTCACCCCCCACTCACCCTGCAAAAGAAAACATGTGTTATATCCTTCTCCTGTCTCTCCTCCTCTCCCTGGATAATAAAACACGACGACGACCCTCCTCCTCTCTCCCCTCTGCCTCCTGCTTAGCCGCCTAGCGCACACCAACATTGGGTCAAACGGTCATGTATCTTAGTTCCCCAAAACAGAGCAGTACAATGATTCCCTCTCTCTTACCTCCTCCTCTCTTTTCTTCTTCCTCTCCTCATACTGTAGCCTCAGACTCAGCTCTTCCAGAGCAGAACGATACAGCGTATCTTGGGCATTCTGGAACTCAATGATTTGGTCAAAGATGGATCTGAGCTGATGCAACAAAGCCTGTTAAAAAAAAAAAAAAAATTATAATTTATTTTTATATATATATATATATATATATATATATATATATAAAATAAATTGTCTGAATCTGATTATGTCAGTTTCAGATGGAGTGCAGGGTCTATGTAACACCATGGGAGATTCACTGTTTTTTAAAGAAATATCCAAAACAAAAAAACACAAATCTTGAACCTTCTTATAATTAGTTTGGGATTGGCTCTACAAACTTGTTATATTAATCTTATTAAGTCCTTTCAAAAATCACAACGTTCGGGTTGAATAATGGCACCACTTTCTGAAGCTACTGTGTAAAAAACATTTGACTTTTGTTATTCTGTACTGGCAGAGAAGATGTTGAACTTTGTGTGAGTTTTTGTTTCATGTGGATAGGCCCAGTAATTACAGAAATATTAATCATAAACCAGGTCAACAAATCTCCATCTGAGAGTTAAACAGCAAATCTGACCCGTCCTCCTACTCAGGTTAACTTATAAACTGCTCTAGTGTATAGTGACATAGGGGAGTGTGCACCCTGCTGTTGTTGTCGAGTAAACACCGGCTGATGACTGCGTCGAGAAAAGCCTCATGAGCAGAGATGATGTGGTCCAAATCCTGAGCTCGCTGTACTTTGTTCCACAGCTCATCCCAAGAACACTCCAGCACCTGACAATAACAAACACACATACATTTACTGATAATATTGATACTTCTATACCTGCAAACTGGAGGCACTGAAGGTCTGTTACTCAAGACTTTAATCTGAGCTTTCTATTGACACAAACTAACCATAAATATCTGACTTAGCTGGAACTACAACAGGTGAGCTGATTTGTGCTGTTAAGCAAGTCACAAGCTAGCTAGCATTAGCTAACAGTTTGTTCAGTTATTCACCCTCACCTTTTTGCTTTTCAAAATGTGCTGTTTAAATCCATTTTGTATTTTTTTCATGAGTTTTCAGAGAATCGTAAAACTTGTTTGGCAGTGTTTACAAATGTGTGCATTGTGTCGCCATGGGAGCTGCTGAATATTTTCCCTATAGATCAGTGGTTCTTAACCTGGGTTCGATCGAACCCTAGGGGTTCGGTGAGTCAGTCTCAGGGGTTCGGTGGAGGTCAAGACACGCACCCGAATCATATGATTCACGGACTGTGAGCGTCTCCAGATGTTGGCCGTGTCCCAATTTGACAAATGCACCTTTGATGTGTCTATCGAAGTACCCGCCCGACTTAAATGAGCCGTTCGAACGGCATAAAAACATAAAATGACATAAAAATGACTGTGAAAATGGCTGTGAAAATGACATGAGAGTGCCAAGGTGAAGCCACGCGTTTATGAACTGGTCTCTCAAAGGCAACAGCAGAAGTCACACTGATTTGCAGTAAATATTCTTTATTATTGTAACCCGATGGAAATTAGATGATGGGTGTGTGTTAAAATGTAAAAAAAATAATAAATAGCATAAATACAATAAGTTCATTATTGGAATACATAAGGTTAAAAATTAAAATCATTTCAGTGTGGTAGTATTAAAAAAGGTAAAGTCTTTGTTAAAAGGTATGTATGTAATTTGTTGTGAGTTCATGCATTGTATTGGTTTTATTCTTTGAACACAGTGATGTTAATGCACGGTTCATTTTGTGCACCAGTAAAACATACATATGTCTTGAATTTGGAAATAATATTTTATTTTTCAATACAGAAGGGTTCGGTGAATGTGCATATGAAACTGGTGGGGTTCAGTACCTCCAACAAGGTTAAGGACCACTGCTATAGATATACATACAGAATCTCCCCATGATGTCACATACTCTCATACAAGTACAGCATAAATCGATAGCAAACGACAAAGTTAAATCTGTTAACTGGACAAATCGTTGTAGGAGTGAAGATGTTTGAAGATGATGAGCAGCGGAACGTCTTCAATCCTACAACGATTTGTCCAGTTGACAGATTTAACTTCGTCGTTTGCTATGGATCGGACCTGGATGACTGAGGGTCTGCAGCATAAATCCTATGTAACATTCTAAAATCAGACAGGTACACACAAATATGTTTTCCTCATGTACTCAGAAAGCTTATAGTCCAATAATTGCATAATAATGCAGTACTTTAGGTTTCATTACAATAAGTGAGTGACTGATTGGGGTGGTTGGAAGTGCCTCCTTGTTCAAGCCTGATCTCATCTGTTCTCTAAAGCTAAGCAGGGTTGGGACTGGTTAGTACTTGGATGGGAGACTGAGTGCCGCAGCAGTGGTCCTAGTGCAAACTGTTTTGTGTCCTTGGGCAAGACACTTCACTTACCTTGCCTGCAGTGTCCATGTCAAGTGTAAATGTGGGACAGCAGATGGAAATGAGCCCATGGCACAATCTGTTTTGAAATATTGTTTGTTTGGCTGTAATATTTCACAGTATGACATAGAACATATCTATCTCCATGGAGATTGTTCTAAAGTATGGTTTTATCTTTCTATTTCCATGGAATCATGCAGGTGACGTGCCACGTCCAGAAAGTTACAGTCTGCCTGACCTTGTGCATATCTCTTATGTTTTATTAGGGATAAAGATAGAAATGGAAACCACAGCAACAAGATTTATCTTCAAATTCCCTCAATACGACCTCACCCTCCTCTAACAGAGCTGTGAAATCAACAGACCACCAAGGAGTGAGAGGAGTAGTAAAAGTAGTAGTAAAAGTGGTAGTAACAGTAGCAACAGTTGTAGCAGTAGTAGTTTTAATAGCAGTAGTACCTCAAAGGTGATATAGTACTGCATCTGATGAATGAAATGAATCATCTCAGAAGCCAAAATATGACACTGATGCAAAACGCCAGATAATTCTGAGGAAAAAAATAGAAAAAACATTTAACCATCTTTGCACACAGGGAGGGCATCTGACACACAGGGAAGAGGCTGGGGGCATCTGGCGTACCGGGCATGGTCTTGAGCAGTTTGGCGTTGCACATGTGGCCTTTCCAAATGTCTGTTAAAGTGTACTCCATCCGTTTGGCTCTCCACAGGAAGTTAAACACTCGAAGGTAGTGTCCCATACACTCCCTCGTGAAAACCTGAAGTGGCATTGAGAAAAGTTTAGAACCAAATATAAAATGCTGCAAAAAGAGACATTAAAACAAACAAAAAATTAGAAAAGAGCTGTGTAGAGCTGTGTAGTGTAGTATGTAGTTTAAATTAAAATTGCACTATGCAACTTTTCTGGTGAGGGGCCTGCTTCCTATGGAGCTCCACAGACCCACCCACTTTTAAGTCCACTCTGGTTCTGGAAGTAAAATTTCCATTCATTTTTCCCCATACACTTTTGGAAAAAAATCAAATCTTAAGAGTTCAAAGACATCACAAAGGCTACATGGTAATTAATATCCATAACACAGCTATTTTAAGCCCAAAAAGCACATTTAAAATGCAAGATTCGACAATGCTTTAATAGCCTCTGCACAGATCTGCACCTTGGCTTGGCATCACCTGCTTGTCTCCATGGATAGAAGTTTGATACCTTACTCTGGAGCATTCTAGCAAAGCAATAAGCTCTCCATGGAGACAAGCAGATGCCGAAAGCCCTACCAGAAAAGTTGGCGTAATATGGGCCTTTTAAAAGATGTATTATGTAACTTTTCTGGTAGGGCTTTTGGCATCTGCTTGTCTCCATGGATAGAAGTTTGATACCTTACTCTGGAGCATTCTAGCAAAGCAATAAGCTCTCCATGGAGACAAGCAGATGTCTCCATGGATAGAAGTTTGATACCTTACTCTGGAGCATTCTAGCAAAGCAATAAGCTCTCCATGGAGACAAGCAGATGCCGAAAGCCCTACCAGAAAAGTTACATAATACATCTTTTAAAAGGCCCATATTACGCCATGTTCTGATTTTATAATGTTTCCTCATCACAAACAGACCTGAAGTTGTGTTTGTTTCATTCAGTCATGCTTAACACACAAACCCTGCATATTTATTATTATTATTTATTTAAGTTCTTCTCTCAAACAGAAAACACTCTACTGCATTTTTAAAGATAATAGGTAGCTGTTAACTTGAAAATTACAGCTTCGTGTCATCACAAGGTGGAACAAAGCATTTTCAGCTGTGGAGATATTAACAGACCAATAATAAAGGGTTGTTCAAATGTGTGAATAAAACAAAACACAACTCCATGTGTTTGAGGAGGTCACAAAATTTTAACATGGTGTAAAACTTTCAAGAGTCATTTTTGTGTAATATAGGTTCCTTTACAAAATCAAGACTAGATTTATTTGGTAGTGTCTTGGATTTATTCTGAACCATATTCAAACATTTTATTTACATTTGAAAAAACTTTGTCAAAAACTATTCAGTCTGCTAAAGACAAATGTACTGTATAGTAAAAAATCCGTAGCTTCATAAAAGTTTATTCTTACTGTAGCTATAGGTCCATCCACGTGGTAGTCCAGACTGAACACATCCCAGCCAGTGTCACCAGGAGAAACCTGAGCCAAGATTTACAGAAAAATAAACAAAATCAAACCTAAAACCTAAAAATAACGTTATCCTGACCTCGAGCAGCCGAACATCCAGTCTCTTGAGAATCTCTGCATGGTCGAACTGAGCGTTGGTGGCTCTTACTGCTGTCTCCAGGATCCCCGTCAGATTGTGCTGGTACAGAGTAGTAGCAGGACGAGCCAACTCTGGTCTGAAACAAGAGACTGTCACTCCTCTGCACCATCTGTCCCTCTCCTCTGCACCATCTGTCCCTCTCCTCTGCACCATCTGTCCCTCTCCTCTGCACCATCTGTCCCTCTCCTCTGCACCATCTGTCCCTCTCCTCTGCACCATCTGTCCCTCTCCTCTGCACCATCTGTCCCTCTCCTCTGCACCATCTGTCCCTCTCCTCTGCACCATCTGTCCCTCTCCTCTGCACCATCTGTCCCTCTCCTCTGCACCATCTGTCCCTCTCCTCTGCACCATCTGTCCCTCTCCTCTGCACCATCTGTCCCTCTCCTCTGCATCCTCTGCACAATCAGTGATTACCCTACCCCATTAGTGAGTCCGCTGCACAATCAACGTATTCTCTGCATTCTCTCCACCATCTGGCCCTCTCCTCTGCATCCTCCGCACAATCAGTGATTCCCCTGCCCCATCAGTGTATTCTCTGCATTCTTTCCACATCTGACCCTCTCCTCTGCGTCCTCTGCTCCATCTGTGAATGCTATGCGTCCTCTGCTCCATTTTTGATCAAGATTCATTCTATGTTTAGTTTTAAACTTCAAACCTGGAAACCTGAATTAAACCTGGACTAAATCCGAATTAAACCTTACTAAACCCGGTCTCACTTGAGTAGGTCCATAAGGTGCCTGATGAAGTCCCCTTGCCCCAGCAGCAGGTATCGTCTCATGGCCTGCAGATGTTCAAGGAGGAGGTAGTTCCTGTTGAGAACGTCCAATAGATATTTGGAGGTGTCGAAGTACGCTGTGTCTATCTTCTCCTGGAACGCCCCCTCCAAGTCAGACAGCAACTCTGCAGCTACAGGACAACACACAGAGAACACAACAGGTTAGATCTAATATGATCATATCTGACCCTGACCCTTAATTTTAAACTTTACTTTCCCTGTAAAAATGCGTCCTCTGTGTCTGCCCCATCCTTCAGTGTCTCTGGGTTAATGCGCATATGACAGGTTAGACTAATTGCATACTGAGAGCTCCCATCTCTCTTTAAAGTGGGACTAAACATCGAAACTCCGCTCACAACCACATTTCAAATAGAGCTGCTAAACTGGGCAGTACCTGGTACAAGGGAAGCGTGAGGGGCATGGTCTATGTGGTCTATAGCAGTGGTCTCCAACCTTTTTATCACTGCGGACCGGCCAACGCTTGAAAATTTTACCGTGGACCGGGGGGGGGCCTCTCCAAGTGGCGGAGCAGTTTTGAAGGCTTCATTGCCTCATTACAGAGCTGGTCGCCGCATATTATGCAGAGCGGGCTTGGTCTGTGGGAATCACCTGTCGCAATAAATCCATAGTTCAAGTAGAACTCCTGGTATTGTCTGTTAAAAGCTTTCTTTTTCTTGGAAGTTGGTTCTTTTTCTGTCTCTTCACTGGGCCTTTTCCCCTTCGAAAAGAAACTTTCCAAAGACGTCTGTTTTTTACTAATTTTGCTAATTTGTGGGTTAACGTGACGGAAATGTAACTGAGAGAATCCGGTAATTTTTCAAAATAAAAGATTGTTCAGACTCAGATAATAAATAACGGAAATAATTAATTATTTCTTGGACGGCCGGTGGCCCGGTACCAATTGATCCACGGACCGGTACCGGTCCACGGCCCGGTGGTTGGGGACCACTGGTCTATAGGACTAAAAGAATGGTTGTTTTTCTTATGAACTGCATTAATTGATGTGTCCACTGTGTGTGTGCTGTATGTTATGTGTTTCTATATGTGGCATGAGTTCCCTTGTCCCAAGACAAATTTCTCCCAAGGGAGACAATAAAGGCTAATCTAATCTAAAAAGGCAACGTGACGGGGGAGGAGGACCGGGCTCTGGGGGACTAAACAAGAGAGAGTGAGGGGTGGGGAGGGGCATGGTCTGGAGGAAGGGGTGGGGTCTGGAGGTATAAGGAACAGTGAGATTGGTCTAAGGTATCCACAGCTCTGCCCCTGCACCCAGGTAATCAGAAATATCTGGCTGTAATCAGTCATGTGTGATGTCATAAACTACTGGAAAATGCAGAGTCCAAACACAAACCTAGATTTTGGTATTTTTGAAGAAAGCTAGTTTGCATTAAAGCAGACAAAAATGGCTAGGAAGAGTAGCTAATGCCATTAAAATACCATATAGACAGTTTAGTAGCAAAACAAGTGGAATCAGGGTTTAGTTTCACTTTAAATAACATGTGTATTGAGCTGAAGTGTCCATTATCTCCCTCTATCGTTTGTTGTTGCTGTGACGGTGCAGAGCTTAGCTACTTAATAGAGATATTACTTTATCAGCTGTGCCAGCCCTAGTTCTGCCACTCAGTCAGAATGTTGAGAAGCATTTTCTGAATGAAGATGAGCTCAGTGTTATAATGAATTAAACATATTCTGTGTTCAGCCTGGATTGTATTTTTAGATGGCCAGCTGTTCCACATTATTGACCGTTGTCTTGCATTAGATTCCAATGCTGCAGTGGAAATGTCCTCCTGTGTAAAAGCAAAAACAGGATCGATCTAAAATGGCCTCCTCCGTCTTCCTCATGAACCTTTGGAGATTTGGATGAGGCCGAAGAGTGGGAAATCTTTTATAACTTCATCCATATCACTAACGATCACACAGAGAGGGCGGGGAATCAGTTTTAATATTAAGGGTATGTTTAAAGGAACTGTAGGTATCCTTCCTCTCTCAGTTTTAATAGGTAAAACAATCACAAGATTGTCCAGAGCCTTAACCTGCTTATGCAGGACACATACATTCTCAGTACATGGACAGGTCTCATGTGAAAGCTCAGAACCTCCAGAATTCACACACTGAGCTACAGATGCTGCACTAGCACTGATTCATGATTGGCTGCAGGTGCTGAGGTTTAGGTAGTGACCATTGAGATCAGAGAAAGTCCTTTTAAAGTTTAAACCAACTGGATTCCAGCACTGAAACAATTCATATGAGGCTCATTCTGATTTCTGATTGGATAATCATCTTGAGAACCACAAACACCAAAAATATAACATACATACATGTTTCATGTTTTTGTAATTAAGAATAAATCATAATTAGAATTGTTAATAGTAAAAGCTATATATTTTAAACATGTTTATCAAGCTTCTGGGGACATAGATGTCATGTTTATGAAATTTAAAACCTTACATACAGTTGCTTTAAAAAGATCAAAGTTTGTACCGTCCTTTGGGTTTTCTGCCGTTTTGGAAACTGGAGTGATCTTTCCAGGAGGAGTTCTGTCATGACAAACCTGGTGCAGGAAGTTTATGGATTTACCGATGAGAAGGACCTAGAACAACAAACATTGTAATTGTAGCAGATTTTGTTGAGAAATTTCATAATAATTTTGGACATTTTTTGATGCTGAAATGTTTAACAATGAGATGTACAGATATTTTTAACTAATCCTTTGTTTTTTTTTCATTAATACTCTTTATTCATAAATATCCTATAACAAGAAGCCTTCAGTCACCATATTTCAACTGTGATTGGGTAAAAAAAAAAAAAAAAAAGGTTTTCAAAAATCTCAGTGTACAGTAGAAACAATAACACAATTTTAACTGCGATATATGGATGAAGAAAATAGGTGATACACCATAATATTGAAACTAATTTATGTCACAATACTGACACAATAATCTTAAAGCAGGATGATGCCTAGGCCTGTCATGATAACACATTTTGAAGTGTGATATATTGCTGAAGTAAATATATACGATAATATTGAAACCAAACTATAAAACAAAATTATCCCCCCAAAAAATGTCTAAATGTACAATATTTATTTATTTATTTTTTATTTTTTTTAACTAATCCTAAATGACAGCCATAGGTAAAATTAATTGGTGCAGTGCATAACTTTTCTGGTAAATTATTGCATTGTCTGGAATGTTCCACAGCACAGCATTAAACTAGCCTATTTCCATGAAAACAAACAGATAATTCGACTAGGCCAGACATGGGCAAACTATGCCACGCACAGCCATTTGGATTTATTATTCCGGCCCACCGAATGTGACCAAAATATATTAAAATAGGTAAGAGTAAACCTTATTCAAAGTTTTTCTTATTTAATTTAAATTTAATGAATTCATTATTAATTTAATTAATGCATTTGGAAAACAATTTGTACAATGAGTCTTGCATATTCATCCTCTGCTACATGTTACAGGTCAAATCACTCATGTAATATATACATGCATACATATACACCTCTGTCAAATTTTAGAACCCATTGTGGCCCGTGTGTCAAAAAGTTTGCCCACCCCTGCACTAGACCAATGTTTTTCAAGAAATGTGGGAGCAATACAAAAAGATAGACAAGTTTAATGCCACCATTCCAGGCAATGTAGTGCCTGGAATGGTGGCCATCTCCATGGAGACAAGAAGGTCGCGTACTCTCCAGCAGGAAAGTTCCACAGTGCGGCTTTTAACATATATAAATAGACTTGCCTTGTGCGCCTGGTCCATGGTGATGAAGGAGGGGATCATGGACTTCCTCAGAGAATATTTATCGTGCCAAAGTCGGTCGGTTTTCACATTTGGGTCGGATGCCACAAAAAACTACAACAACAAGACAGGACTGTACCGTGACTGAACCAGGAACTAATCAACCAGGATAAAACTGGGACTTATTTAATGCCTCATTGCTGTTAAATGCTGCATGTTGTGTTCACCTTGCTGACAGTGATATATTTGCGGTTTGTGGTTTAAATACAGTTGGAGTTTAACTCCAACAAGTTTATAGTGAGTTGAAATAGTTTGTTTACAGTGAGTGGCTCCATTAGCTCCGAGTCATTTGTCCTGGTAAAAACCCTCCTCATGTCCCCACCAGGGATAAGTACAGGGTCAGAGATCTAAAGTAATAATTTGTTTTTTTTGGTTCAATCCAATCAGAAAGCTGTGAATGAGCCTCACGAGTCTCTCATTTGGGTTGCCAGATTTAATGCTGAAATCCAGTTGGTTTAAATCTAAAATGCCTCTTTTTGATCTAAATGGTCACTAACAAAACCCCAGCACCTACAGCCAATCATGAATCACTGCTAGTGCAGCCTCTACAGCTCAGCAAGCAAATTATGGCCTCTCCAAATACTGAGGAAAAACTTAGATGTGTCCTCTATCTGCAGCAACTCTCTGGCAACAGAGGTTCAGTTTGGATTGTAGTATGTTTAAAAAAACAAACAAACCTCATGATAAGTGTCCTCCAGCTCTCCATCATAGATCCACCTGCACAGACAGTGCAGTATAGGGTGTGACACCAGACTGAGGATGTGCTGGATCAGAGCTCTCATCTGAGGGTCGCCTGTTTTACCATAGGCGTGAACCGCGGACGCCAGCTCTCCCCCTTTATGGCCTACACACACATACACACACACGTTAGACTACAGCAATACTGTTACACCTGTTACCAGAGTAGGGGTACAATATATTGTTTCATAACATTTTACAGAAAATGATAATTTTTAAGGTCACTTGTACCAGATTTTTACTGTATTAAAAATGTGAAAAACAGAACTAGTTCATTTTAAACGTTTGCAATAGTCCAATGTTATTCCTCATTTACCTTATGCATTCTGACCATCTTAAGTATTCACCACGATAAGTTTATAAGAGCTTTTTACAACTGTCAGAGACCAGAGTGAAAGTTTTGCACGGAAAAGCAACAAAACAAAAATGAACACTAACATGCACTTTCTGATTCTCTAACAATAAAAAGTTTTATAATTAGATGCAGACAGTACACTGTGCTTACATGGGGAAAAAATCACCTACAGGGCCTTTAATCGAACATTTAATCTAGAAGTCAGTCTTGTAGGGGGGTAGGAGCAGACACACCTTGGCAGAAGTCGACGAGCGCAGCCAGAGTCTTGAGTCTGAATCTGGGCTCGTACATCCAAACAAGCAGCCTCCTCAGGGTCAGCGATCCATCAGAGGAGAGTACAGGGACAGCCTGCTCATCCTCCACCTGCAACTGAGAGAACAAGGAAGCTTCTGGTGAGCGGACACACGACTGAGCTACTGAGACAATGTGAGGTCCATCAGAGGAGAGGAGAGGGAAGGCCTGCTCATTCTCCCCCTGCAAAGGAGAGAACAAGGAAGCTTCTGGTGAGAGGGTGATCCACTGAGCCACTGAGTGAGCCATCAGAGGAAGAGAGAGAGTAGACAAGGGAGAGGAGAGAGAAGAGATAAGAGAGAGGAGGAGAGGGAGGGACAGAGAAGGTAAGGGAGATTAGAAGGGAAGAGAGGAGGATTCTTCAGAATGGTTGATTTGACTGAAAATCCAGTGCACAAAATGTAAGAAAAATGTACTTATAAACCTCCTTAAAGGACACATACCTGTGAGTGCAGTACCGACAGCAGCCTGTAGTACTCCTTCAGCTCCTCATGCAGAGATGCACAGAAACTCTACATACAGACACACATTTAAATAGAAGGTTTAAGGGTTAAACTACAAACGACAGGTTTTCATGTCTAATTCTGGCTTGGTTTAGTGGGATAATACCTGTGCTAAGTATTTATCATAGTTTTACATCAGTTAAAGTTGAAATTTACAGGAAGTAGTAGTAGTGAAACAGAATCCCTCTACCCACGTCATCAGCATCAACAAGGCATTTTCACACAGATACTTTAAACCTTCATATAACTAAATAAAAAGGTGTTGTTTTTCTTAGTCTGATCAAAATTACTGAGTAATTTAGTTTTGGCTCTTGTTTACTCTATAGTTCCTAGTTAAAAGGTATGGACAGGAAAGATTTTTAGTAAAGCCATAAATCGAATGATGTTCATGTTTTAGTGAAATTAGTAGTCTAAGCCGTCATATGAATTTTAAATTGTTTATCACTAAGGCAACAGTCCTAGATTTTCATCATTCTGAAACCTCACCTGTCCCACAAGTCCAAAGGCTCGGTCCAGACTGCGTGAGTCCGTGTACTTTCTCACTTTATTGTGAAGCCACCCGAGCTCTGAGAGTCTGCTACTAAGGTCACGCAGAGATTTTGACAGAGACACCTGCAAAGAGTCAACAGGTGTGTCAAATGTCCTTCCATATCCCCGTGTGGCAAATGCCCCCCCATCCTCCTCCCTGTGTGTCAAATGCCTCCCCGTGTATCAAAAATCAGATACTAATGGAGGAGGGACAGTATACTAAAACTAGTATCGAAACTAGATACTCATGTAAGTATAGATACAAAATAAAATTTACCTTTTCTGAACAGTTTCACTTCGAGTTTTATCCGAACTAGTGTAAGACAACATGGTGTAATACATAAATACTTTTTGTACAGCATTTTGTGTTGAAAATTACAATATTGTCTAAAAAAAAATCAAACATTTTAATATTATGACAACATTATTTAGATGCCTCCCTGTTGTCTCCAATACTCTCCCCATTGTCTCCAATGTCCTCCTGTCCTGTACCTTGGGGTCAAGCTTGTATCCGTCCTCTTGCCCGCTCATCTTGATGAACTTTCCATCGATTCCCTGGAACACGTAGAGAATGTCCCGAACGAGCACAGCCTCCGTGACCTCTCCTAAAGACAAGAGAACAGAGACAAATCCATTTAATAGGTTTTATGGCCTTTAAATTTAGTAGGGAGCAAACAATATTGATTTCTGTGGAACTTAGGTTGTGTTCATATGACATCAGCACATTGTTGAGTTCCTATAGTTTAGACAGAGTACTGAGGTGGAATTTGCTGTTTAATAGTCAGATGCAGATTTGTTGACCTGGTTTATGGCTAATATCTCTGTAATCACTGGACCTATACACATGAAACAGTCCAAAGTCTTCTCTGTCAGTATAAATAAAGAAAAGTCAAATACATTTTTCACAACAGCTTCAGAATGTGGCGCTATTATTCAACCCCAAACACGTGATTGTGGAAATATTTGTGGATCATAAATTTGGAGATTTCTTTCAAAAACAGTGACTCTCTCAAAAGGATTATATCGGCAGTTGCCCTCCATCTGAAACAACCAAATTCTAGAATGCGAATGCAATTCAAAACATAGTCTCTCAGATTCGAAAGTGTTTTAAAGTCACCTGTCACATCTCCGTCTCGTCTTGCTAGCGTCAGTTTGGGCGATGGCGCTGTGCGAGCTGTGGGTGGAGCTAGTGCACAAGTGAGCGGAGCTGTGGCTGAAGAGGGTGGGGCCAGGCCAGCAGAAGGGGCGGGGTTTACAGGAAGAGCCCAGGCCAATCGTGATCCCAGAGGAGGGACAGGAGCAGGAGCCGACTGAGGAGGCTGACTATAAAACAAGAAAATAGACTTAAAAACGCCAAAATTGACTACGCACCACTGCCAAATCCTACCTTTATCCCCGATTAAGTACTTAAGTATCAGTTTGGGCATAACTTAACTGTTGCATCCATACATAAGAACTGTGGTCGCGGTAGCTCTAGAACAGGGGTCGGGAAGTTTTGGCTCGCGAGCTAGACGTGGCTCTTTTGATGACTGCATCTGGCTTTCAGATAAATCTTAGCTGACATTTGTTAACACAATAAGTAATGAATCAATTATAAATAGATACAGAAGTAATCAAATCAAGTAATTCTCAAAAATAAACAATACTACAGTAAGAAAACCATTTGGCTCCGTCTTTAGGCGCTGCCTCAACTAACACGTTCTCACAGCGCGTGCTGTTTTCCCTCGTGCGTGCTATCACTCTTAAAGTGACGGTAACATATTTATGTAAAACTTCAATAATGACAATCCTAAGATATTTTCCAAAATCAACATTAATGCAATAAAACAAGTGCAGCTTATACATATAAATCAAATATTAACTAAAACATTATTTATTAACATTAAATTATTAACACTCTGAATTTGCACGCATTACCAAACGTAAACCAAATCTTGGCTCCCACAGATGTTATTAAAAAAAATATTAATACATTCAGAGACTTCATATACTCTAAACTTTTTGGTCTTGTTTAAAAATTCGCACATTTAGTTGTATTCAGAGTTAAAAAATATTGTATGGCTATCACAGAAATAAATTTTAAAATATGTGACTTTTTTGGCTCTCTCGGCTAAAAAGGTTCCCGACCCCTGCTCTAGAACATACTAGCATTAGTTTGTAATAGTGCTAATACAAGTATTATGGCACTCAGCAGTGACTGCCACCCCCCAGTAACTAATGACCACAAGACCTATCATTTTATTTCAAATCTGTTTCTGAAACTTTATAAATTTTTATAAATTTGCTGAATCTTGCATCTTAAATGTGCTTCTTAGGCTGAAAACAATCGTGTTATGGATATTAGCAGGTAGCTGTTTAACCTATGTGATGTCTTAATATTTGAATTTTTCAAAAGGTCTAAGAGTTGAGTGTGAAAAATGTTAAGGAAATTTACTTCTGGAACCAGAGCAGGCAATCTTTGTTGAGCTCCACTAGTTATAGTAGGAGTTACAGAATATGTAGTAGTTGTGAAAGCAGTAGTAGTATGAAAAGTTGTACAAGTAAAAGTTGAATTAGTAGTAGTTTTACTAAACATACCCAGCCAGTAGAGATTGAGGTGTAGGGGTGGGTCCATTTATAGAGTACACCCCGAGACTTGAGATCCCACTGGTACCAAGACTTGATCCGAGTCCCGCCCCTAGACCAGGTCCCAGTCCAGAGGTGAGACCAGAGGAGGTCCTGTCTCCGTAGGTCAGTGAGAGACTCTGAGGGCGGGTACAGTAAAAGGGCGTGGAGTGGGCGTCACGAGGAAGAGGCTGAGCAAACAAAGAGCTGTATGGGCCCACCTAAAAAAGAGAAACCAGAAGGACTATAAACCAAGACTGAAACGGGACTAAACCAGGACTGAAACAGCATCCTAAGTTTAGAGTTAAGGAAGACTCTACTGTCCTTGCAGTAAATGTGTCCTCCGTGGTCAGGAGCACAGCTGGATCCATGTAATAATTAAAAGCCTGAAAGTTCAGCCAATATATCAGTTTATCCCTGATTCTGGCCAACAGCCAATACACTTTTTAGTATATTGGCTGTTGGCCATAAACCTCAGGTAAAGGCAGAGATTTAGTTTAGGCCGATCTGCTGCCGTAAGAATACAGATTGATTTGAACAATTTAATGTTAACCAATATTACAGCACAAAATGTGACTACACAGCTCTTGTAAAGGTTTGTTGTAAAAAAGGGGCTGCGTGTGAGTTTGTTGTTAAATCAGAATCAGAATCAGAAGACTTTTATTGCCATAGTCTGTGAACACAGTTCACAAACTAGGAACTTGCTTCGGTGAAAAAGTGCAACATAAACACACTGAATAAATACAAATACAAATAAGGGCATGCACAAAGTTAAAAGATATGCTTAAAAAATCAAATGAAATACTTAAAAAGGGAGAAAATATATACAACAGCAGCATCAAAACAACAGTGCAAACATGGCTTATTAAAGTGACCGGTGTTATAAAGTGTCCAGTTTAGTGCAGATGACATTTGGGGAAAATGATTAAAATGGGCCTCCCATATACTGCCCAAAAACATTGGCAGAGCTTTCTGTCATTGATTTCTCTGGATTCTAAACAATCAGCATAGGCCATGAAAAAGACCATATCAATTGATCTTTAAATAGAACCAGAGTGTTCGACTCACTCTGGAGGACGAGGGCTTCCTGGGGTCTTCAGACAGACTTAGGAGCAGGTAAAGCACAGACCAGCGATGCTTCAACACGCCCTGAAACACATCCCATAATATTAACAACACCGAGTGTAAAATGATGATGATATTGTATTCAACAATCTGCTCATACCTGCCCTTGTAGTCTTTTATGCAGCTCTGAGAAAAGGGCTGCATCTTCTGCTCTTCTCTGCTTCAACACTACAACAACAAAACATATGGTTTAGGTCATTTTCACACATGTTAGTGGCTCTGTGGAGTGACTCCAGTGTGCACTAGATTTAGCTTCATTTACTTTAGGGTCAGTCCTGTTCACATACACCATGCATCATTCACCCCAAACACACACCAAGAGCCACGTGAGAGTCCATCAGCTGAACTTATTTCCATGACAACGTGCTTCAAACGGACAGAGCCCTGTGAAAATGTGTGTGCATAATCTTTTCTTTCACCTCTGGCTAAAAACAAAGTGAGGACTGTACGCACTGGTGGCTGCGGAGAAAAAGCTTTTTGAAAAACAGAACCAGGCTCACCTGCACAAACAGAAACAGGAGACAGTCACTGATATTAAATTGATCCAAATTGCCTCCTCAGACGACCGTGTCAAACAGCAGCTCTGCAGAGCCCATTCATACAAATATACGTGATCTGATCTCTTCCCCCCCCCCCCAAGTCCAAGCACTTTTACTGTCACCACGGACTGTGTAGGTCGGCCCAAGTTTGGCCACGTTCACACCACACTCACCCGCTCCAGAGTGCAGGTGGCTGATTAGCTGACTGGTTTGGTGACTGGTTTGGTGACTGGTTTGGTGACTGGTTTGGTGACTGGTTTGGTGACTGGTTTGGTGACTGGTTTGGTGACTGGTTTGGTGACTGGTTTGGTGACTGGTTTGGTGACTGGTTTGGCCCCTGGTTTGGCCCCTGGTTTGGCCCCTGGTTTGGCCCCTGGTTTGGCCCCTGGTTTGGCCCCTGGTTTGGCCCCTGGTTTGGCCCAGTGGTTCAGTCCCGGTTTAACCTGTGGTTCATTCTTGGTTCAGTCCTCGTTTGGCCCTGGTTCAGTCCTGGTTTAGCCCTTGATTCAGTCCTGATTTAGCCTCTGCAGTGGTCAGTGTAACAGTCTAAATATACCACTGTAAATGGCCTCTCTTCCACTTTACTCTGTTTAAACTCCAGAAAAATCCATAGATTAGTTTTGCATTGACACGATGCCCAAACAAAGTGCTGGTGTTGCTTTAAAGTGTTATTTTGAGTTGAGACAAATCAATAGTTTTCACACTGGCACTTCTTCTGTCCAGTGGGATTCAACATTATAAAGCTTTTAGGGTTTTAGAGGCAACACAAACCCACAAACAAAGTGAATTATTCTAGGGCTGCACAATTGATACTTTGCAGTGACATCACTCTGAAGGGGTTCTCCATGTATCGCTACAGAGGAATGTTCATCTAACCCTAACCCTGAAGACACAATGCACACATTAGCAAACTCAGTCAAAAAAGTTAAGGTAGTCTAAAAAAAATACAAAATGTATTAAAACAACATATTTTCAGAACCTTGTGGTCAACACGAGTGTTCATGGTCCTGTTTAGGTGACAGTGACTAAAAATAGTTGGCTCATGCTAGCTCGCTTGTAACTGTAATGTTATTTGAGAGAGACTTTTTTAACAGCACAAATCAGCTCACCTGTTGTAGTTACATGTAAGTTTATGGTTTATTGTGTTAAAACAAAGCTCAGATAAAGTCTAACAAAGCCTCAGATAAAGCAGTGTCTACAGTTAGCATTGCAACCCCAGGGAATGTTGACTTCAGCTGCAAAGTATCAACATATCGCAAATGTATTAATTTTGTAATAATGGTTACAACTACAGCATTTAACTTTCTGGCGGTGGCACATCCCCTGTGCAATTCCATGGAGATAGAAAGTTAAAACCATACTTCGGAACATTCTTCATGGAGATACATATGTTTTATGTCATATTGTAGAATGTCTGTATAGACCCTCAGTCGTCCAGGTCTGATCCATAGCAAACAACGAAGTTAAATCTGTCAACTGGACAAATCTTGAAGGAGCGAAGACGTTTCGCTGCTCATCCAAGCTGCTTCTCCAGTTCTGGTCAGAATGCTGGTGGCCACTGCCTTTAAATCTATCTGAGGGGAGGGGCTAACTACACTGAAACTGTTAACAGCTATTGTCTCCAGTGTCAGCTGAAACTTGTTGTACTATTTGCTCACGCAGTTGTTCACAAAGTGGTGAGCCTCTCCCCATCCTTGCTTGTAAATGACTGAGCCTTTCGAGGATGCTCCTTTTATACCCAATTATTACACTCACCTGTTTCAAATTAACCTGTTCACCTGTGGAATGTTCCAAACAGGTGTATTTTAAGCATTCCTCAACTTTCCCATTCTTTTGTTGCCCCTGTCCAAGCTTTATTGGAATGTGTTGCAGGCATCAAATTGAAAATGAGTGAATATTTGCATAAAAACAATAAAGTTTGTAAGTTTGATCATGTCTTTGTAGTTTATTCAGTTCAATATAGGTTGAAAAAGATTTGCAAATCTGTACTATTATGTTTTGTTTTTCTTAAGTTTTACGCAGCATCTCAACTTCATTGGAATTGGGGTTGCAGATTCAGTGTTCTACATGTAACTCTATGATGAGATGTTCAACACCTACTATGGAGACACAATGCACAAATTAGCAAACACTGTCAAAAATGTTTTTATACTGAAAACTCAAGAAATAATGCAAAATGGACTTAGACAGCACATTTTCTGTGATCAATACAAGCTTTCACGGTCCTGGTGTTAGGGGTCTTTGATTTAAAAAAAAAAAAAAAAGGTGAGTGACTAAATGAAAAATTGTTGGCTAATTGTGACTGTAATTTTACGTGTGAAAAACTTGTTTAACAACACAGATCACTTGTTGTAGTTCCAACTCTTTGTGGTCAGATTGTGCTAAAATAAAACTCAGATTAAAGTCTAATAGATCTTCAAACAGAGCAGTACTTCCTCCCACCCCAGGGAATGTTAATGACATCAGCTGCTACGCATCAATTATTATTTTGTGCTGCAGTTTTCAAAGGTAGATTACTTACGTTCTTTTTTAATCTTGTCGGAGACCAGGATCTCGTCTCGTTCAATGGTAGGTGCGTAATTACTCCCGATCACCCGCACGGCATATTGGAACTGGTGAGCCACTTCAGCTAAAGACAAAACACAGGGAAAGAATGGTAAAATATAATTATATATATATATATATATATATATATATATATATATATATATATTACAATATCTCACATGGATTGCAGGGGTCTACATAACTTTATGGGAGATTCACGCTTTTAAAGAAATCTCCAAACTTACAGGCCACAAATGTTGAAAGTTCTCATTATTTGTTTGGGACGTTGTAAAGCCATGACATTTGCATTAACTCAGAGAAACCAGGATACTCATATCTCTGTATACATCCGCAATGAGAGTATCCTGGATATTTGAAGTGGTTACTATGCCAACTATGGCACAGATATAGCAAGGTTGGCAACTTTGCTAACTTAAGGTTGTTGTTTTTTTGGTTCGGTTGTTTGGCAAAAAAGGGACAAGATATACAGTCAAGCACTGTCACAGCTTCAGTAAAAGGCTTTATTTAGAGCTGAAAAATCCAACAGAGTTTCGCAACATCAGTTTAGTTCAAGAGGAACACAGACAGACACATACACTAGCCTGCTGTTCAAGTGTGGTTGTATTTTTTAGTTTGCAAGTATTTTTACAAGTAAATTTTATACCTATAAACAAAAGAAAATCTACTGTTTGAGTTGGATGTTGGAAATGTTACTTCAGTTTGCACATGTTCAGTAGGATCCGCTTTGAGAAATTATGATACTGCATCTACATGGCACAGTATCCTGGATACTATCAAGATATCCCAGAGAGAGTATCCTAGTTTCTTATAACCGGGATGCTAACCGGGATGCTGGCTTATCCAAAATACTGACATCAGGATACAGCATACACATGGACATACGCAAAACTAGGATACTCAAAAAACCCGATCACAACCGGACATGCACATGTAAACGCACAGAATCTTTAGGGTTGAATAATGGCACGGCTTTATGAAGCTATTGTAAAAATTGACATTTTTGTTTATTTATACTGACAGAGAAGACGTTGAACTTTGTGGCAATTTCTGTTTCATGTGGATAGGTTCAGTAATTACAGAGATGTTAACCATAAACCAGGTCAAAAAACCTGCCATCCAACATTTAAACAGCAAACTCCACCATAGAATTCCGACCTGTCTCCAGCTCTATTTCATGGCAATTCTTGAATACTATCTAGGTAGAATATTAAGTCTAGAAATGCATTCATAAAGTGATATTGTCAGTTATTCTTGTATTATCAGATTAGTTTTATGGCCAATGTTCACTTGTGTTGTAACTCAAGACCGAGCTGCCATCACACCATGCTAATGCTAAAACAAGAGACCAAGGCTAAGTAAATACGCTTATCCAGACAACAGCATATTATTCATTGACGATTTGATTGTATTTAACGTGCATAAATTATGCTAGATGCATATATTGATATAGTAACGTTAGTGATTTAAAACAATTTATCGATCTTTGTGTCATTATTTAATTTGTTACTTAAAATATGTGACAATCGGAATTATTTTAGCGTGACACAATATTCATTTGTGGCTCCGGAATTGCATAAGGCTGATTTTTAACTGATAAATGTATTAAAATATCATAATTTAGCTTTAGAATGGATCCATAGTACAGGTAGCAGGTACGCGGAAGTGTATGAACCAATCAGAGCCGCACTTTCCTCTAGCTCAACCAATCAGCGTTGACTTTAAAATACACAATTAAAGTTTGGCAAGACACCTAATTTAGGCTGAATTTAATAACTTTTTAACAAAATTCTAAAGACGAAATGTTTATTATAAAATTTAGAAATTGTGATTTGATTTTTAAGTCGATTAGTAAAGGAGATGTTTGTAAAGATGTAAAACCATTATTAAAATGTCAACTTTCGGGGCTGTGTCTGGGATAGACCGCAGCTCGAGCGGTAAGAGCGGGATCCCGCGCTGTCGTTAGCCGCCTTACCTTCGCTCTTCCCGGTCACTCTGCAGCACAGGCTCTGGAGCAGCACGTTAGGTGATTTCTGGTCCAAGGTGGCCATCGCGTCTCCCGGCCTAGATGAGCACTTTTTCCGGGTGTTTTTTGAGGGTAATCGGTGCAAAAAGAGGTGGTTAGCTCCAGCATCCCACGACAAACAGCGCCATTTTGACAATTGCGAATAGTATACAGTAATATAAAGCTTATTTCCCGACATGGTTCTTTCAAAATAAGACCCCATTCTTTCAAAATAAGACCCCATAATAAGACTTGATCTACCAACCAAGATCTAAGAACATGCATTTTGTGTTATTTTTTTTTCTTTTCTTTTTTGCCTAGATAACTTCGCAATAAGAAATAGTAGCCATTATAATAAATGTTGGACCTATACAATCTTGATCCAGATTTACATGGACACAGTAGCTCCAATATAAAAGACATAAAGAAAAAATGGGAGATAGTAAATTTGAATAGCCTATTTTAGTACAGTTATTTTTTTAGAGGTTGACAGCCATTTTTGTTTTGTGTTTTAATGTATCTATATTTTGTAATGTGCATTTGTCTTTTTCAATTTTCACTTCAGTGTCCATGATATTAAAACAATATGAACTCTATATAGTCTGTAAAGTACGACGGAGTATAAGGGTGAGTTAAATAAAATAAATTATGCAGGTTCTACGAGAATAAAGTCTTAGCATTTCGACATTAAAGACGTAATTTTACAAGAATAAAGTCGAAGCCTGAAAAAGTCGTAATCTTATGAGAATAAAGTCATAATATTACGAGAATAAAGTCGAAATATTACAAGAATAAAGTCGTAATTTTATGAGAATATTGACTGCTGTGCGTGAATGAGTGACTAGTGTGTTATGCGTTATGGAGAATTTGGAGCATTTTGATGAAATACTGTGTCTTTCAGCCCACCATCACCACACTATCATCAGTTTAAGTACTTTGAAGGGACACTGCAATCATTTGAGTTTGTACGGATTTGGAAGAAATTGCTATATCTGAACAATTCTTCATAACGCACTAATCACTCATTCACGCACAGCAGCCTATATTCTCATAAAATTACGACTTTATTCTCGTAATATGACGACTTTATTCTGGTAGTACTATGACTTTATTCTCGTAAAATTACGACTTTAATGTCAAAATGCTATGACTTTATTCTCATAGGGCCTGCATAATTTATTTTATTTAACTGACCCTTATACTCCATCGTAGTAAAGTTAGTTTCAGTGCCAAACAATATTTAAAAAAATAAATAAATTAAATGTTGTGAATAAATCGTTAAGCTATTTACTTTACCAATATAAAAGACAAACCTCCAAATTTTAGCAACCAAACGCCATGATGAAACGGGCAATGGCCGTGTCTCAATTGAAGGTACCCTTCGAAGTACTATACCCCGCCGAAAATGTGTACTCCTCAGTGTTGTCGCCATCTTGCCAAAATGGGACATGTACATTACGTACGCTATTTTTAATGATTTATTATTTAATAGAAGAAATGTCAAGGTGTCGTCTCGCAGCCATTTATTTGTTTAGATTGAATGGAGTAAGGAATTAATGTTGCCCTTCGAATATTAATAAGCAACTATAACATTCTAAGTGATTTTTTTTTTTCCAAATTGTAGCTACTTCATAGCTTTAATAAAGTATGCCTTGTTAAAAAGGGATAACAGAGACAGAGGTTGTGGTATCTGGCCTGCCATGTGTTATCAGGTCCATGTGTTTCTTCTTATATTTTTTAAGGGTTAAGGCCCAGAGGGTTAAGGCCCAGAGGGGACAAAGGTCATGACCTCACACTGGGAGATATGGGTGTAATGTATGGGTACACTGTATGGTAATTGTTAAGCCTTGGGACCAAATACCTGAACAGACAAGGAGCTGTCCTGTAGTTCTGTAGAGTATAAATATGGATGAGTTTCTTTGTCCCTCCCCGAACCGCCACCTTAACGTGGTAGAGGGGTTTGAGCACCCGAATGATCCTGGGAGCTATGTTGTCGGGGGCTCCATGTCCCTGGTAGGGTCACCCATGGCAAACAGGTCCTTGGAGACGGGTCTGACTAAGAGCGGTTCAGAAGCCCCCATGAAGAGTAACCCAACAAGGCCAGTTACGTCGCCCGGAATGGCGTTACCGGGGCCCCACCCTGGAGCCAGGCCTGGGGTGGGTGGAAGGGGGTGGGTCGGAAGCGAGTGCCTGGTGGCCGGGCCTTTCCCCACGGGGGCCTGGCCGGGCCCAGCCCGAAGGAACGACGTGGGGCCGTCCTCCCCCAGACCCACCACCTGCGAGAGGAGCCATGAGGGGCGGGTGCAGAGAGATCTGGGCGGCAGTCGAAGGCGGGGACCTCGACAACCGGATCTACGGACATGGAGACTAGCTCTGGGGACATGGAATGTCACCTCGCTGGGGGGGAAGGAGCCTGAGCATATGCGGGAGGTTGAGCGTTACCGGCTAGATATAGTCGGCCTCACCTCCACGCACAGTTTGGGCTCTGGAACCCAACTCCTTGAGAGGGGTTGGACTCTTCATTTCTCTGGCGTTGCCCGCGGGGAGCGGCGGCGAGCTGGTGTGGGCTTGCTCATTGCCCCACAGCTCAGCCGCCACGTGTTGGAGTTCACCCCGGTGAACGAGAGGGTCGCATCCCTGCGCCTTCGGGTCGGGGACACGTCTTTCACTGTTGTGTCGGCCTACGGGCCAAACAGCAGTGTGGAGTACCCAGCCTTCTTGGAGTCCCTGGGAGGGGTATAAGACAGTGCACCAACCGGGGACTCCGTTGTTCTCCTGGGGGACTTCAATGCCCATGTGGGTAATGACAGTGACACTTGGAGGGGCGTGATTGGGAGGAATGGCCTCCCCAATCTGAACCTGAGTGGTGTTTTGTTATTGGACTTCTGTGCTAGTCACAATTTGTCCATAACAAACACCATGTTTGAGCACAAGGGTGTCCATCAGTGCACGTGGCACCAGGACACTCTAGGTCGGAGGTTGATGATCGACTTTGTTGTCGTGTCATCTGATCTCCGACCGCGTGTCTTGGACACTCGGGTGAAGAGAGGGGCTGAGCTGTCAACTGATTACCACCTGGTGGTGAGTTGGATCCGCTGGCGGAGAAGGAAGCCGGAAAGACCTGGCAGGCCCAAGTTCATCGTGAGGGTCTGCTGGGAACGTCTGGCGGAGGCCTCTGTCAGAGGGTTCTTCAACTCCCACCTCCGGGAGAGCTTCTCCCTGGTCCCTGGGGAGGTTGGAGACATGGACTCCGAGTGGGCCATGTTCTCCACCTCTATTGTCGATGCGGCTGCTCATAGTTGTGGTCGTAAGGTCTGCGGTGCTTGTCGCAGCGGCAATCCCCGAACCCGGTGGTGGACACCAGAAGTAAGGGATGCCGTCAAGCTGAAGAAGGAGTCCTATCGAGCCTTGTTGGCTCGTGGGACTCCTGAGGCAGCTGATGAGTACGGGCGGGCCAAGCGTGCCGCGGCTCGGGCAGTCACAGAGGCAAAAACTCGGGGTTGGGAGGAGTTCGGGGAGGCCATGGAGGAGGACTATCGGACGGCCTCAAAGAGATTCTGGCAAACCGTCAGACGCCTCAGAAGGGGGAAGCAGTGCTTCACCAACACACAGTGCGGGTGGAGAGCTGCTGACCTCGACTGGGGATGTTGTCGGGCGGTGGAATGAATACTTTGAGGATCTCCTCAATCCCACTGTCATGTCTTCCGAGGAGGAAGCAAAAACTGGGGACCCGGAGGCGGACTCGTCCATCACCCTGGCTGAAGTCACTGAAGTGGTTGGCAAGCTCCTCGGTGGCAAGGCTCCGGGGGTGGACGAGATCCGTCCTGAGTACCTCAAGTCTCTGGATGTTGTGGGACTGTCTTGGCTGACACGTCTCTGCAACATCGCGTGGCGGTCGGGGACAGTACCTGTGGAATGGCAGACCGGGGTGGTGGTCCCTCTGTATAAGAAGGGGGACCGGAGGGTGTGTTCCAATTACAGGGGAATCACACTCCTCAGCCTTCCCGGTAAGGTCTATTCCAGGGTACTGGAGAGGAGAATCCGACCGATAGTCGAACCTCGGATTCAGGAGGAGCAGTGTGGTTTTCGTCCCGGTCGTGGAACACTGGACCAGCTCTATACTCTCCATCGGGTCCTTGAGGGTTCATGGGAGTTTGCCCAACCAGTCCACATGTTTTGTGGATCTGGAGAAGGCATTTGACCATGTCCCTCGTGGTGTCCTTTGGGGGGTGCTCTGGGAGTATGGGGTCCGGGGCTCTTTGCTAAGGGCTGTCTGGTCCCTGTATGACCGGAGCAGGAGCTGCGTTCGCATTGCCAGCAGTAAGTCAGACCTGTTCCCGGTGCATGTTGCACTCCGCCAGGGCTGCCCTTTGTCACCGGTTCTGTTCATTATATTTATGGACAGAATTTCTAGGCGCAGCCAGGGGCCGGAGGGGGTCTGGTTCGGGAACCACAGGATCTCATCTCTGCTGTTTGCAGATGATGTTGTCCTGATGGCTTCTTCGAGCCAGGACCTGCAGCAGGCACTGGGGTGGTTTGCAGCCGAGTGTGAAGCGGCTGGGATGAGAATCAGCTCCTCCAAATCCGAGGCCATGGTTCCCGACAGGAAAAAGGTGGTTTGCCCTCTCTGGGTGGGTGGTGAGTCTGTGCTTCAAGTGGAGGAGTTCAAGTATCTCGGGGTCCTGTTCACGAGTGAGGGAAGGATGGAGCGGGAGATTGAAAGGGCGGATCGGTGCAGCGTCTGCAGTGATGCGGTCGCTGTATCGGTCCGTTGTGGTAAAGAAGGAGCTGAGCCGGAAGGCGAAGCTCTCGATTTACCGGTCAATCTACGTTCCTACCCTCACCTATGGTCATGAGCTCTGGGTAATGACCGAAAGGACCAGGTCGCGGATACAAGCGGCTGAAATGGGTTTCCTCCGCAGGGTGGCTGGGCGCACCCTTAGGGATAGGGTGAGGAGCTCGGTCACACAGGAGGAGCTCGGAGTAGAGCCACTGCTCCTACACGTCGAGAGGAACCAGTCTAGGTGGCTCGGGCATCTGCTTAGGATGCCTCCTGGACGCCTCCCTAGGGAGGTTCTGGGCATGTCCCACCGGGAGGAGGCCCCGGGGAAGACCCAGGACACGCTGGAGGGACTATGTCTCTCGGCTGGCCTGGGAATGCCTTGGGGTCCCACCGGAGGAGCTGGAGGACGTGTCCGGGGTGAGGGAAGTCTGGGAGTCCCTGCTTAGACTGCTGTCCCCGCGACCCGGCCCCAGATAAGCGGATGGATGGATGGAGTTTCTTTGTCCGTGGTCTTTCTCACATTGGCTCAGAGAATGCCCAGACTCTGTCTGTAATTGGCATATACTCTGTTTTTGTAATAAATATCATTACACTATCAGAGCTTGTCTTTTGGGTCATTTCCTGAATACATCCCACTCCGGGCCACTGGGCTACTATTACAGGTGAGCTGCTCTGTGTGCAAATTAAACTACAAGGTAACAATATCATTTTTACAGTCATATTCTATAAACCAGAGACTTATTAGTTGTACATAAAATGGGATATTGCAGTTTAACGATTCGGTGTTTGGGCCAATGGTTTAATTTGATCAGTGGCTAAACTACTTTCATACTACTTTTAGAGGGCGTATTTTATATTCTAGGCTATGCCAGTTAATTTCATCTTATTATTGTAAAGTATTTTCTAACAGTGGTACACTACATCAAACTGGTATCTTGATTTACTAACGCAAAGACATGTGCCCACCAGGGTGGTGTTGACCTATGGAATGCGCGGGAACTCATGAAGATGTTGTGCAGACCAATGTGGGCCTTATGAAGACACCGTGCAGATTAGAAGAAGAACCACACACACACGCACACACACCCCCACCCACCGTTACGTAATTTGCTCTTCGACGCACACTTGGAATGGTGCATCTAAGGGCATTTTGGCGAATTGAGACACGGCCAATATCATGGGATGGGATATATTTATTTTATTTTGTAGTCCCTAACAGGATGTGGTATTTATGTGGTAATAATATTTTTTTAAAACTCGCTGTAGCTTTTTGAAGTACATGTCGACATTCAGAGGCTATGTTTGCGCGCCCCAAAAATCTGATAATTATTTGATTTTGATTTTATCACATTACTGTTATGTAAACAGACACGTCTGATGTGAGTAATCTGATTTCTTACAGACCGTTCACATCCGTGCAGGTTTTGACAAGGAAAATTATACAAAAAAGTTCAACTGTAGATATATGAAATAATGCCCCTGAAATGTGGTACTTCACTTAAAGTAGCTCCCATGGGAGTTTTATGCTGCCTTCATGTGCTATGGGAATTATGGTAAATGGGTGTTGTCGAGTGGAAAATTGAACGCCCCCCATGTTGTATTTTCTACTGGGAAATTATTGTGATGCCCGAGCAAGTCACCAAGATGAAAATAACCTGCACTATGACAGACTGGAGAGAATGAGGGAGAATGTTTTTAATATCTGCTCCTTGTGTTTGTACCTACATAATTTTGCAGCATTTACAAGTTGAATCTGTGTCTTTTGACACTGTATATTTATTTTTTAAAAAGCAATTATTGAATTCATTTTTTCCTGAGCAATCTCTGAATTTACTTATTTAAAGGTCTGTTACAATAATTACTATATCAACTTAGTGTTCAGTATATGAAAACTGGAACAATATATTTTGGGGCTGAATATTTTTCATGTTTACAACGTCTTTGAAAAAGTGTGGAGATTTGGGGGTATTTTTGTTGTAGTAAAGTTACATTTGACATGTAAAGAGTGACTTCTATGGCTAATTATTGCTTCATTCTGTTACAATGGTTTACTGAAATTGTCAGTTGAATTAAGTAGTTTCAATATTATCATTTATCACAGTATTTCTTTGTAGCGGTATATTGTGCTTCAAAATTGGTGATCATGACAGGCTACTTGTTTGCACTGTGTGCACATTTGTCAAGAGACAAAAGTAATTTTTGAGATGTTTAATTTTTCTATGTCCACAAAGGAACAGACTTGTATTTAGCACTTTATCTTCTTTATAGCTCATAAAGGCAGCGTAAAATACATCCCTCTACAACACTATAGACTTATTTTCATTATCAATTAAAAAGAAAACAAATATGAGTGGTTTTCAGATGGTTGGAAAATCAAATACTATTCGATTCTAAAGCTACAATATAAAAACTAGAGACTCAACTGAGCAGATATCAGTACTAAAAAAGTCCCTTTCACAGGACAGAAATGAACCGTTCCTGAATGGCTTTAGAATGATCTTGAGCTGTATCAGAACAAGTGTAAGGCCACATAGACTAGTATACACCCACGGACCACTATAGACCCTACCTAGACGACTGAGGGATTACACAGATATAAGGCCATATGATAATATAAAAGAAAGTACTGCCATTTATTATCATTGTGGAATTGGTATTCAGTATCTCTCTAATTACTAGGACTATCCACATAAAACAAAAACTGGCACAAAGTTCAATATCTTTTTCAAAACTGAAATTATTTTTTTCACAATAGCTTCAGAAAGTGGTGTCATTATTCAACTCCAAAGATGTGATTGTTATCAGTTGAAAGGACTTTGAGTCATAAGATTAATATGACAAGTTTGTGGAGGCAATCTCAAACAGATAACTTTTTTTGTCCTCTCCCCTTCCTCTGAAATAATTAGCCTACTTTACCAAGTCAGAGCGTGACCCTATTAACCTAAAATCTCGAGTAGGAATAGGCTGTAGACAGGTCAAAACAGAAGTGTGGTCTGAGGGCAAATTTTCGGCTGACAATGAAAAGCATAGGTATAATTATGACATGTTGTGGCCTGCCTCTGGAGCCTGCTGTAACTAATGATCATGAATTGAAGAGCCAGTTTGAACATGTCAAAGAGAGACAGAAAAAAAGTGAAGAAGAGCCACATGGATCTTGTATATGAGAATTATATTTAATCAAAGTGCCCATATTATGCTATATATATATATATATATATATATATATATATATATATATATATATATATATATATATATATATATATATATATATATATATATATATATATATATATATATATATATATATATATATATATATATATATATATATGTATTTTTTTAATCTATGTTATAATATTGTTTATTTTATATATTATGTATCACAAACATACCTGGAGTTGTGTTTTGTTTCATTCACATATGTTTAACACAAAAACCCTGCATATTTAGGCTGAGTTCTTCTCTTAAACAGAAAACACTGTTCCACCTTGTGATGTGATGCTACATGAAGTGCTCCACTGTGTTTTTAAACACCACATTCACTAGAATCATTTGGATAATTTCAGCTCTGGAATTGCCAATCTCTACTGAACTAAAGGTAAAAGGAGCTGTTAAAATGAAAACTACTGCTTCATGACATCACAAGGTGGCACAAAACATTTTGACCTTTGGAGATGTAGACAGAAATAATAATAAAGGGTTACTCAAATATGTTTGAATGAAACAAAACTTCAAGTATGTTTTTGAGGAGGTAACAACATTATAAATGACTTAACGCTCACAGGCGTCAATTTTGTGTAATATAGGACCTTTAAAGTGCCTATGACAGGTTTTCATGTTTTTCTAATTCTGACTTGGTTTGATCCCTGTGCAAAATATTTATCATGGTTTTACACTAGTTAAGTGGCAGTTTGTCGGGAAAAAGTTGAGAAGAAAAACACAAAAATACAGCAAGTAGCACTGAGTTGTAAAACAGAATCCCTCTGCCTGCCATGTCAATAAAAACAGAAAACTCCATCCAACATGCAGAGACAATTTATGCACAAGGATAGCATTTTTCTAAAACTTTAAACCTTCATTTAACTAACTAAAGGAGTTTATTTTTATTAGTCTGATCAAAACTATTGTGTATTTTAGACAAGTTTTGGCCCTTGTTTACATTATGGTTGCTAGGTAACAGTTATGGAATTAGCTCTAGGAATGTCACATCTGCTTCTCGTGTCCAACCAGGAAGTCAAAAGATAAACTAAACTGTTTTTTTTTTAAATTGTTAAATCTAACTCTGTTTTAGTGAAATGAGTGGTCTAACCTGTCACATGAACTTTAAGTTTTATATTGAAGAGGAGCTGTCCACACACACACAGTGCTGAAAATGAAATAAAATGAGTACATGGGGCCTTAAAGATGGACTGTGTAACCTCTTGGGGTTTAGCCACCTGCATGGAGATGTTACTGGTTTTCCTGGATGTCCTACAATATGGCATTAATCTTGAGCTTCCAAAATATTCCAAACTGACTGATAGAAGAAGCTAAGACTGCACCAGAACTATGTAGGCTAAACTAGGACTGAATAAACCGGAATAGGGCATGAATATGAATACGCTCTCAGAGACATACCAGTGCTAAAAAAGGAGGACTGAACCAGGAAAAAACCCAACAAGGTCTACACCAGGGGTGTCCAAACTTTTTTCATGAAGGGCCGCATATAAAATCACAGACAAAGCCGAGGGCCGACTGAGGGCCATAGACTGGTCGCCAATACAGTGAATACTTCAAATGTGTGTTATTATTACAAGTTAGACTGAACCGCTAGACCTTTATTCATGCTTACATCCTCAATGGGACACATTAAATATTTGATAAGAGCTTGTTAAAGCAGATTTTCAGAAATATACAGTAAAAAGTACTGTTTAAAGAAATACAGGCTAATTCACCTGGAAGCTTGAGGGCCAAGAAAAATTGGTCTGAGGGCCGCATTTGGCCCCCGGGCCGCAGTTTGGACATGCCTGGTCTACACCAAGACCTGTTGCTAGGCTATTAGTTACATAGTGGTAATTGATTTTTAAAAAAAACAATTATTATAACATTGTTACAATAAAATGCACATGGTATGTTGTTTAGGCATTAATGTAAAATAATTTTCATCAGCTGATCCTAATTGGGCCCTAATTTGGCCCTAAACCTAAAACTGAATGTAATCTATTTAACGTCAACTCCAGTGTTAGACACACTGCGCATGCGCCTGAGCAGCCCCCCGCGCACAAACCCGAACGCGCGCGCACAACCTGGTCAGCTCCTCGTGACGGAGATCAAGGCAAAGCGCCTTTGGATACGGCGTAAGACACCCTCATAATCCCTGCACTAGGCTCCCAGGCTCCGGACCCGAACCCCCTCCGAGCACTGTCAGACCGGATAAGGTGCCCTGACAGCGGCGTACACAGCCACAGAGAGCCGCTCCTCCTCCGGCTCTGCTCCTCCGACTCTCGCTCTAGGGTCGCATAGACAGCAGCAGGTTTTTAATTTCAGGAAGAAGTGCGAGCGATATGGAGCGGGCGGGCGTAGAGGAGTTAGCGAAGGAATTTTAAAACAACCGAGTTTGGAGCCAAAGGAGCGGAGGAGTAGCACAGAAGCTCGGGGAAGAACGCAGGCAAGATGGGGTTGAAGTGCAGCACGCTCCGCACCCTCATCAGCAGATATGTAAGTTTAAAACACAATTCAAACAATCAAAAAAGCAATATTTAACCGCGCGTAAAAACCGCGTTCTTGTTACGACACGGACTCAACCATGCGATTAGCAATATTGGTTTCAGATTCCGACGGAGCGGCCGCTCACCCACAGATTAAGTTTCACTCCCGAAAAGAAGGCGGAAAAAGGTGAAAATGAGCCATTGCAAGCGGGTTAACTCCGCTACTGTTAAAGACACTCAAGTGATGTATAATCTGCGCTGTTTACATGTTAAAAACCGATTTTAATCATGAAAATTTCACCAAAACACACCACAAACGATCACTGGATTAAGCTGTAATACCTTGACGCGGGCAGCATGCTGTATAAATTCTCAGCCTCCTGTTAAGAGTTGAAAAACTCTAAAATTGAGAGGCTTTTTATTTAGTAAAGATGTGAGATGCTCTAGATGGAGACAAAACGTGGGAGAAGTCGTACTAATTTCGTAAAAAGTGTAGACGGACAAGTTTTGGCGCAAGACAAGACTTGTAGAAAGACTGCTATAGTTCAGGGTATGCCTGCAGGTTTTGTTGTATTTTAATCACATTTTACGATCAAGGTAAAAATAAGCAAAATAGATGGATCAATTATGCAATCAAAACATATGAGATCACAGAGAATGTATTATTATATGCAACCCATGGTACTGCAAATAAATACATAGGATATTTTAGGTGGGAATACATTAGTTTAGGTTAATTAAATTAGCTAAAATTATTTTAAAGTTGTTTTTTCTCTTATGGTGTGTTTATATTTGCGCTGCATTAAAATGGGGACTAAACCAGGACTGAAACAGGACTGAACAAGGACTGAATCAGGACTAAACCACAGCTAAACCACAGCTAAACCACAGCTAAACCAGGACTAAACCAGGGCTGACCCAGGACTGAACAAGGACTGAAACAGGACTAGACCAGTTACTAGGCCAGGGATTAGACCAAAGACTAGACCAGGGACTCGTTCCGGGACTAGACCAGGGACTGGATCAGACCTCTGAACTTTAAACAAATTCAATAATTTCTTGCATTTCAGAACATGTTTGTAGAGGTCTAAACTAGCTAGCTAGCTAACATTAGCATCTTTTACAGAGAATAAGACTCCATGAAGACACAGGGAGGGACTAGACGAGTGACTAAACAACAGACTAAACCAGGACTAGACCAGGACTAAACAGGGACTAGACGCGGGCTGAATCAGGGTAAACAAAGGGATAAACCAGGACTAAACCCAGTTTACATTGGGACTTGAATGCCTCAGACCAGAGCAGTCTTTTCAGAGGAAGTATGCATGTTCTTAATGAGGAAGTAACTATGAATAATTAGCACCTGATTTAAGCTGTCACACAAGCTGCACTGTTTATGTAAGAAATCGAAACTAGATATGCATTTGTGCCTGCATTGATATTAAAAAAGTCCCATCCAGAAATGAACCTTTCCTGAATAGCATTAGAATTATCTTAAACTGTATCAGAACAAGTATAAGAGTAGACTAATATACACCCACGGACCACTATGGAACCTACCTGGACGACTGAGGGATTAGACAGATATAAGCCCTCTTGAAAATATAAAAGAAAGTACTACCACTTAATGTTTAAAATCACATTCTGTTGTCTAAAGAAAGAGTGTTTTTTATTTTCATTATGGTATCAGAATCTGTATTGAATATCATGTCTATTGATTAGTATCAAAATTGAGTATCATCATATAATAATATATTTTGGGATAAATTATCCAAATCGGCCCAAAAATATCTTCAGATCTTATCGGTCATGAGCTGCTCTCTGGATTCGAAAATATCAGCATTGTCCATGAGAAAATATCGGGGCGATTTTTTTGTTAAGGTTTCAAAAGTTGGGCTTAAAACTACGTCAGTTGGTTGTTGATTTCATTCTGGGAATGTGTGGGGAAAAAAACTGTTCTTGTATGGGTTTTAATGGGTTTTAAGGTTCAATACTTGGATGGATGGGCAGATCAGGTTCGGTTGGCAGCTAGAATGAGGTGACAGGATTGTGTAGTTAGGCGGGAAGAATGTGGAGTTAGGTGGATGGAGTCAGGGGGGTTGAGAAAGATAGGTGGAGTGCGGTGGGTGGAGGGGTGGAGTTAGATGGGTGGAGTTAGATGGGTGGTTAGATGAGTAGAGTAAGGTGGGTGGTGAGGTCAGTAGAGTGGGTGGAGTGAGATGGGTGGAGAGAGGTGGGTGGAGTGAGGTTGGTAGAGTGAGGTGGGTGGAGATAGGTGGGTGGAGTTGGAGTTAGGTGCATGCAGTTAGGTGGGTGGTACTGCTATGAGTTGGTTGGTAATTTTACACATTAGGAGAAGTTGTTAATGTTTTTGACCTTCCTCAAGAGTTTTCCATCCAAAATGTTGGAGCAGAGATGTTCCACTGCTTTTTGAATTACAGGCAGAAAAGAGGGGCAGGAGAGACAGAAAAGTGAAAGGAAAGAGGAGGAAGAAAGAAGAGACAAGAGGAGAGAAAGAGGAGAAAGGGAGGAGAGAGAGAAGAAGAGAAGAGGAATGACAGATGAGGAAGGGAGGAGAGAGGAGAAGAGGAAAGAAACAGGAGGAAGGGAGAAGATCGAGAAGTGGAAAGAAACAGGAGGAAGGAAGGAGAGAGAAGAGAAGAGGAGAGCGATGGAATAGAGACATCTTAATGTTTGTAAATGACAGATGAATCGATACATAGAGAAGAGAGGAAGAGGGAGGAAGAGAGAGGGATGTTACACAACATTCTGTCTGTCTCTCTCTATCTCCCTCTCTATCTGTATCTCTTTCTGTGTCTTTCTATCTCTCTGTCTCCCTCTCTATTTCTTTCTCTGTCTGTTCTCTACCTCTTCTCTATCTCTCCTCCTGCTCTCTTCTCTACCTCTTCTCTATCTCTTCTCTGCCTCTTCTCTATCTCTTCTCCCTCTCTTTTCTTTCTCTCTTTTCTACCACTTCTTTACCTCTTCTCCCTCTCTTCCTGCACTCTTCCCTAATGCTTCTCTATCTCTTCTCCCTCTCTTCTCCCTTTCCTTTCTACCTTGTCTCTATCTCTTCTTCCTCTTCTCCCTCTTCTCTCTCTCTTTCCTACCTGATCTCTATCTCTTCTCTGTCTTCTTCCTCTCTTCTCCCTGTCTTCTCTACCTCTTCTCCCTCTCTCTTCTCTATTTCCTCTCCCTATCTCCCTCTTCTCAGTCTCTCTTCTCTACCTTGTCTCTACCTCTTCTTCCTCTCTCTTCTCTACCTCTTCACTATCTTCTCCCTCTCTCTTCTCTCTGTATTGATTGATCTGTCATATTGCTGTATTGACAGACATTTGGACATCTCTTCTTTCTCCCCCTCCTCTCTCCTCATCTATTTCTCTTCCATCTCTCATCATGCTCTCTCTCCCCTCTTCCCTCTTTCTATCTGCTCCTCTATTGTTAATCTTAATTTTCTTCCCTCCTCTCTCTTGTCTCTCTTTCTTCCCTCTATCTTGTTTGTGAAGCATGGTGTGTGTCTCTCTTCTCTCCAGCCCCTCCTTCTCTCTTTTTTCTCTCCCTCTTCTGTTCCGTCTCTTGTTTGTGAAGAAGCCTTGTGTAATGGAGTTGTTTACTTTGAGCTTGATCGATGGCTCAGATGTTTGGACCTACATTATCTCTAATGCATTTAACAATATTCACTGGGCCTTCTCTCCTCCTCCCTCTCTTGTCCTTCCTTTCTCTCCTCCCCTTGCTCCTCCACCCTCTCCCTCTCTCTCCTAATCCTGCTTCATCTCTCTCCTCCCCTCCTCCCTCTTCCTCCTCCTTCACTACTCTTCCCTGTCTCTCCTCCTCTCCCTCCTTCTTCTCTCCTCCTCTTCCTCCCTCTCCCTCCTCTTCCTCCTCTTCATCCTCCTCCTCCTCCTTGTCCTCTTTGTCCTCCTTTTCCTTGTCCTCTTCGGGTTGTATTGAATTTCAATTTGGGAAAAGTCCACTGGACAAACCATTAACTGCACATAAGAGGAGGAGAGAGGGAGAAAGGGGGAGGAGAAGAGAGAGAGGAGACAGAGCAAAGAGGACATGAAAGATAAGGAGGAGAGAAAGGGAGAGATGTGCAGGAAAAAGAGAGGGAGGAGATGACGGGGAGAGAGAGGAAGAGGAGAAGAAGACACAAGTTTTGAAAAAAAAAAAAAACTAATTTCAAAATGTTTAAAAAAAATAAGATTTTATTCAGTCCTGGTTCAGTCCTGGTTCAGTCCTGGTTCAGTCCTGGTTTAGTCCTGGTTCAGTACTAGTTTAGTCCTGGTTCAGTCCTGGTTCAGTTCTGGTTCATTCCTGGTTCAGTCTTGGTCCAGTCCTGGTTCAGTCCTTGTCCAATCCTGGTTCAGTCCTGGTCCAATCCTGGTTCACGCCTAGTTTAGTCCTGGTTCAGTTGTGGTCCAGTCTTGTGTCAGTTCTGTTCCAGTCCTGGCTCTGTCCTGATTCAGTCCTGATTCAGTCCTGGTTCACTCCTGGTTCACTCCTGGTTCAGTACTGATTCAGTCCTGGTTCAGTCCCGGTTTAGTCCTGGTCTAGTCCTGGTCTAGTCCTGGTTCAGCCCTGGTTCAGTCCTGATTCTGTTCTGGTTTAGTCCTGGTTTAGTCCTGGTCTAGTCCTGGTCCAGTCCTGGTTCAGTCCTGGTTCAGTTTTTTCCCATTGTCGTATTATCAGTATTATTAGATTTCAGTGTTTGTAAAATCACTTTTGTTTTGACTTGAATTTCAGTGAATACTTCAGATTACTGTGTTTACTTTAGTGTATGACATATTTGAGCTATTGCAGTATTTGTATTTTGACAGTACTATGAGAAAGTACAGAGTAGTAGTACTGCATTCCAATTTAAACGAGTCAGAAGTACGAGAAGACAGGAAGTTACTGTGTGAATAACACTGCTTTGATTTAGAGTGATGATGAGTCTGAAGAAAATTTGTGTGAAAATCAATTCTTTTGTCAATTGTGCAAAACATTTTATATTTTTGTGATTAGATTTGTATGCAGAGTAAGACCCCATGGAGCACAGATAGGGCATCTGGCACACAGGAAGAACATCTGAGACACAGGGGCATTTCAGAACATGTTTGTACAGATCTAAACTACAGGGTAAGACAGGTGATTTTGTTGTTTGTGAAGGAAATTATGATACTTAAAAGGTCAGATCTGTGGGGAGCCGGGAATATATAAAGTATATTTGCAAGTTAGAGAAGTGTAATGCCAAACTGTGGAACATTCCAGACAAAGCAGTTTTAACATCCCCATGGAGACAAGGAGGTCATGTGGCTTCCACTCGAAAAGTTACACAGTACACCTTTAAGTACAGAATATCATGAGCTATTCTTCCCATATCCAGTAAAAGTAAGTTTATTATGTGAGATGGGACACAACTTTAACTGCACAGTGTAATCTTCCTGCTCATTTACATGGAGATAATAATAATAATAATAATAATAATAATAATAATAATAATAATAATAATAATAATAATAATAATAATAATAATAATAATAATAATAATACATTTGATTTGAAAGCGCCTTTCAGAACACTCAAGGACACTGTACAAGACAGAGTTAAAAACACATTTACAGATAAAACAGAAATACAAAACTGGATGATGGTGATAGTGACTGATTATATGGTGGGTTTTGAGTCTGGATTTGAAAAGTAGAAGAGATGTTGCGGAGGTCAGGAGGGAGAGAGTTCCAGAGCTGGGGGGCAGAGCAGCTGAAGGCTCTGCCCCCCATGGTGATGAGACGGGCAGAGGGGACAGAGAGCTGGAGAGAGGAAGAGGAGCGGAGGGAGCGAGAGAGAATGGAGATGTCGAGGAGGTCAGAGATGTAAGGTGGGGCCAGGTTATGGATAGCAGAGATGTTATGGTCTTGTCTACATGTTCCGCAGGATAGTATTATACTTGATGAATCAGTTGTTGTTATAGTAATTTGATGTGGATTTTGGAGATCCACATTGGTCCCGGGTCATTTCCTGCAGGAAGTGGATGTAGCAGGAAGTGCGCTGACTTCCTGTTGGCCAGGTTACTGTGGGTCAGATAGAGTCTGGCTATAATCCTGGACTAAGCCAATATAAACCTGCAACACACCTGCTGCTACATACACTATAGAGACCAGGGACTATAGACCAGGGAGACTAAACCAGGGACTAGACCAGGGACTATAGACCAGTGACTCTAGACCGGGGACTAGACCAAGGACTATAGACCAGTGACTATAGACCAGGGACTAGACTAGGGATTATAGACCAGTGACTATAGACCAGGGACTCGACCAGGGACTATAGACCAGTGACTATAGACCGGAGACTAGACTAGACCAGGGACTAGACCAGGGGTGGGCAAACCTTTTGACACATGGGCCACAATGGGTTCTAAAATTTAACAGAGGGACTAGGCCGGGATATATATATATATATATATATATATATATATATATATATATATATATATATATATATATATATATATATATATATATATATATATATATATATATATATATAAAAACAACAATAACAATAGAGTTTGTCCTGCAACATGTAAAGACTGAATATGTAAGACTCATTGCACAAATTGTTTTCCAAATGCATGAATTAAATTAATAATTAATGTTGTACATTTCACTTAAATAAACACTCAAAAAAAAAACAACTTTGAACAAGGTTTACCCTTACCTATTATAATATAATTTGGTCACGTTCAGTGGGCTGGATTAATAAACCCAAAGGGCCGTGTATGGCCCCCAAGCCGTAGTTTGCCCATGTCTGGACTAGACCAGTGACTATAGACCAGTGACTATAGACCAGTGACTATAGACCAGGGATTAGATCAGGGACTATAGACCAGGGACTAGACCAGACATCTGAACTTTAACCAAATTCAATAATATCATGCATTTCAGAACATGTTTGTAGAACTATGGGGTTAGCAGCTTTTACACAGACAAAAGACCCCATGGAGACAGGGAGGCCATCTGACACAAATGATCAGGTGCTCCTTGTCTCTAAACGATTTGTCTTGTTGTTTCCACTGGTCCATTAGCCTCATATGAAGTTTATGAATTATTCAAACTATAGTCTATTCATGTGGCCTCTACTTCACCTCTGCCTGCTCTCAAACATAGCCAAATCAGGTTTATACTAAACTAAAGATAATAAAAACTCTCTTTCTTTAGACAATAGAATGTGATTTTCCAACATTAAATGGTAATACTTTTATATCACCATGTGCCCTTATATCTGTGTAATCCCTCAGTCATCCAGGTAGGTTCCATAGTGGTCCTTGGGTGTATACTACTATATGTGGTCTTATACTTGTTCTGATGCAGCTCAACATAATTCTGAAGCTATTCAGGAAAGGTTCATTTCTGTCCTGTGAATGGGACTTTTTTTTAGTATTGATACCTGCTTAACTGAGTATCTAGTTTTTATACTAGTTTTAGTTTTGATTAGTATATGATATTTTTCAGCTGTTGGCTTAGTGGGGTTGTTGTTGTTGGTGAAAGTCAGAAGTCTGATCCAGGTTAAGTCCTTTGCCTGGTCTCTAAACTTGATCCACTCAAGACCAGAGACAAACAAATATTGCTGCTTTCCAGAATTCTATATACTACCGCTACTGCCACTCTTACCAATACTACTGCTACAACTACTGCTACTACTGCTACTACTGCTGCTGCTAGCACTACTACTGCTACTGCTGTTCCTACTGCTACTACTGCTACTACTATTGCTGCTATTACTACTGCTACTACTGCTAGTGCTACTGTTACTACTGCTATTACTACTGCTACCGGAGTACCCGGAGGAAACCCATCCAGACACAGGGAGAAACATGCAAAACTCCACACAGAAAGGCCTGGGCGACCTGGGGATCGAACCAAACCTTCTTGCTATGAGGCATGAGTGTTGCCACTCAGCCACCGTGCTGCCTACACACAAAAACAAACAGGAAAATACTACTACTGCTACTGCTTCTGCTACTGCTACTACTACTACTGCTACTACTGCTATAAGGTTGTCAAAAGTATCAAAAATCATATTATTATCATCATGGTATTGAAATTGGAATTGAGTATCGAGCCAGTTCCTCCTTGAGTTTGAAGTATCGATATTGAGTTTGAAATTTTGGTACTGTGACAACGCTATACTGCTACTATTATTACTACTACTATACTAGGTATTTGTGAGAATGTTATTTGTTTTGTCTGTGTAGACCCTCAGTTGTCCAGGTCTGATCCATAGCAAAAGACAAAATTTTAAATCTGTCAGTTGGACAAATCGTTGTAGGAGTGAAGACGTTTTGGATAGATATAAGGATAGATAGGGTAGATATCAGATAGATATAAGGCAGTGGCCACCACCAATCTGACCAGAACTGATGAAGTGGCTTGGACGAGCAGCGAAACATCTTCACTGCTACAACGATTTGTTCTGTTTACAGATTCGTCTTTTGCTATTATTTGTTTTGTTGACCAGAAAGTTTCATAGCAGAAATGTGTTTGGTCTGACTCTTTATGAACGCAGTGTGTGAGTGTTCTTTGTCCCACGTCATGTGAACTCCTCGTGGCTCCTGCCATCGCAGCATTCTTCACATAACTAAAGGACCATGTTTAGTCACACAAGAGAGAGTTTAATATGCACCAAAAAGCTACTATGAATACTGCTACTGCTACTACTACTCCTTTAACTATGGCTACTACTGATTGAGTCCTTGGTTTAGTTATGGTTTAGTCATCATATAACTTGTTTATGCTTTGTCAGGTTTTAAATATTGTTTGTTTAATGCTTGTAAAAAGCAGAATATGTCTTAACCCATTTACAATGTTTGTGAAGTGTCTTGCCTAAGACCCTGAACACACTGCACAAATCAGAGTTTACGTGCATGAGCTCGCGAAACCATGACTGCACTGTAAGGACAATCACACGACAGCTCTAGCAGGACATCTGCACTGGCTCTGTGTTTGTTAATGGAAAAGCCTCTTGTAACAGGTCCACAGTGAAAATACCTAGCTCAATAGACTTGTATTTATCATCTGTACAGGCAAACGTCAAGTTTTCAAAAGTACATTTCAAAGTACAAATACACAGTGTTTCTAAACCTGGGCTCCTTCAAATGATACATAACTGCCCCAGGAACACATTCTGCTGATGGTGATAGCACAAATACAACAACAGATGCGTTCTATGCATTTTGATGGGGACATGTACTTACACTCGCGACAAGTGTCAAAAATCACTTTATACTGAAAAACTGCCGCCCCTCTTTCTGTAAGTGCTGCTGTCAGGCTCGTCATTTTGTTCTTAAAATGTTTGTTACAACCTGTTCTACAGGATCCTGGTATTTTCCTTTGACTATTGTGTCCATAAAATCAAAATATGAACATTAATAACAGACAAATGAGGTGACTTCTTTCCCCTGCTTAAATAAGGCACTTGAAGACTTATTACATTAAACAGCCTTGCTCCGGATTGGCTCTTTGGTTGCTATGATATTCATGGTCAGAATTTTTCAATTCTGTCCAATTTTGCCCCTATAACTGCTAGCCTCGATGAGCTTTATTTGGGGTGGAACACTGTGGTTGATGCCATGCTCCCTTAGTTTACTTCGTTGGTCCCTCTCCATTCACTTTTAGTACGGTCTAAAAATATGTATTTAGACTTGGTTTTAGTTCCTAGTTTAATTTCTGATTCAGTCCTCGCTGTCTGTAACTCATTCACAACATGGGAAAGTGTCTTGCATCAGGATACAGTGTGAGAACACACGGTTTTATAAACAGCTGTATAAAGACATAGTGTAATTGAACCCCAAACCACAGTCATCTGAACACAGTGAGAATGAACCATCAGCGCTCTGGGACAAAAGTACCAAAGACCAAAGTGTGTGAGATAAATATTTGATGGACTTTAGTGAAGCGATGAATCTGCTGCTGCGTTTCACACAAGTTTTATTCACTGATCAATACATGCACTTACAGAGGAAAGGGTACATAGGAGAACTATAGGACAACAGCAGGGTTCAGACCAGGTTTAGACCTGACTTAGTCCCTGGTTTAGTCCCTGGATGTATTCCTGTTTTAGACCTGGTTTGATTCTGGTTTAGTCCTTGTTTAGATCTGGTTTAGACCTGCTTTAGTCCTTGAAATGATGTGAGTCTAATTGTGTTAACTCCCCTTCCCCTTCCCTTGGCTGCTCTGGCATGCCCAGGCCATCATTGTAAATAAGAATTTGTTCTTAATGTTTTGCCTGGTAAAATAAAGGTTAAATAAATAAATTGATTAGTCAAGGATCTGACGTGGTTTTAGTCTCTCGTTTAGTACCAGTTTTTCTACTGATTCATTCTTAATTATAAAGTGGTCCCTTGTTTGTCACAGGGGTTATGTTCTAAAAATAATCAGCAGTAGTAGTCAGCTTTATTTTTATTTTTATTTTTTACAATTATTATATAATTCAATTCATCTTTATTTCGGACTCCTGGTCCATTTTTTAAAAAACAGACAGACAGTAACAATACAAAAAATAAACTATATATCTAACTAACTATATAATATATAATATAAATTATATATATATATATATATATATATATATATATATATATATATATATATATATATATATATATATATATATATATATATATATATATATATATATATATATATATATATATATATATATATATATATGATATTCCTCAATGATTGCTTTAAATGTGCTGTTAACGTACCTGTGCTCCAGCAGTATCTGTAGAGGCAGCCTCTAGAAACAATTTAAAGTGCAAAATGTTTCTGAAATTTGTGCAGAATGTTTCACTGACATTGTGGGTCTTGTAGGAGAGAAAACTTGCAAACATACAGCACTTAAGAGTCACACTGCTAGCAATCAAACATTTAAGGAAATTTGGCTGAACGCGTTCTGTACCGTACAGGAGACATGGCACGGAGGAGGTTGATTGACAATGGTCTACAGTCCCTTAGCCAATCAGGATGCAGAACACAATGCATGTTTATATGCTGTAAAAAAGCATGCAAAATTGCACAAAAAAAAAAAAAAATCCACGAAAGGTGAACCGTGATATAGCGAGGGACCACTGTATTTCTGCTTTAGTTCTGGTTTAGATCTGGTTTAGTCTTGGTTTAGTCCTAGCTTAGTCCTCATTAAGTCCTGTTTTAGACCAGGTGTAGTCCCTGCTTTAGTAACAGTTTAGTCCTGTTTCAAGTTCTCATTCAGACCTGATTTAGATCTTGTTTAAACCTGGTTTATTCCTGGTCTCTTTCCGGTAGTCCCTTATGCGTGTCTAAATCTGGTTCTTCCTGTTGACAGTAATAATTCATAAAGTCAATAAGAAAAACGATGACATAATGATTTCCTGTTTGAGCTGAGACAGGCGAGCTGCATTAGCTTAGAGCCACTCGTCAATACTGATCTAAACCTGCACAATACTACATTTATCTGGAATTCAATTACATAATACTACATGTATCTGGAATACAATTATACAATGCTACATTTATCTAGAACACAACCATTACACAATAATACATTTATCTAGAACATAACCATTACACAATACTACATTTATCTAGAACACAACATTACACAATACTACATGTATTTGTTTCATTCCTGGCTTAGTCATGGTTTTGTGCCTGGTTTAGTCCCTGGTTTAGTCCTGGTTCAGTCCTGGTTTAGTCCTGGCTTAGTCCTGGTTTAATCCTGATTCATTCCTGCTTTGGTCCTGTTTTAGTCTGACATATATTGCATATTAATTACATTTTACATTTGTACTGATGTGGTTGAAGTCACATGATTTGTTTTTACATGATCTGGTCTCAGTTCTTGTTCTCACAAAGACTTCAGTATTACCTCCCTCTGCTCCTCTCATCAGAACAATGACGTTTTTCTTCAGAAATAAACTGTATGAACTTTCACTCATCTACTCAGTGTTTCTTAATATGTCGAACAAGGGACAAACAAGACTGCACATATGCCAGATGCCCTCCCACATCTTTTCTTTTGGGTAATTCTTGAAATAAAAATACCAGAGAATGACAGAGAATACTGGGTCCACATTCCACTAAACTAAGAGCTGTGAATATAAAAAGATATATTAAATCCATCCATGCTATGTTGTTTAGTCCTGTTTTAGGCTTGGTTTAGTTTTAGTTTAGACTTGATTTAGATCTGGTTTAGAGCTGGTTTAGACCTGGTTAAGACCCGTTTTCAAATAAGATAAATGATTATACTAATGGCAGCAGTATCTTCCACAATTGTGTGTTGTGAGTCTGGTGAGTAAAGATATCACATAGAACACATAGAACAATAGGTGCAAAGACAGCAGTGGTTGCACTGAACAAACCGGACTATCTGCTTCAGACAGGGACATGGGGACATAAAACTAGAGACATGACCTGCCCTTTATTTTCAGAGAAGTATATATATATATATATATATATATATATATATATATATATATATATATATATATATATATATATATATATATATATATATATATATATATATATATATATATATATATAAAAACAAAAAAACTGTACTTGTGTATGGGTGGTTGTAGTAGTCGTGGTAGTATTTTCAGTAGTAGTAGTATTGCTGGTAGTAGTAGTACATGCTTTCTTGTTTTGTGTGCCTCTTATACATCCTCAGTCTGATCATTCTTCTACCGTTTTGGATCTCTCAGCAGTTTAAATCTTTCCTTTTCTCTCACTTTTCTGCTCATCCTCAGAACCCTCTAAAAATATCATCACAAATAAAAAAAATAAAAAAAAATGAACAGGGCCGAGCGGTATTATATAAACACTGTACAAATGCGCTGCCTTTGACTCTGCACTGAATCAGAACACATCGAATTTAAGGCCCTGTAATAGATGTATTTGAACATATATTGAAGATATATATTGAATGAACAGCTCTTGAAGTAAAAATAAGTCCACTGTGTGCTGTGTGCATCTAATTATAAAGCATTTTATAATCACAAAGTGCACATTAGCATGGTAGTTGTTTTTGTTGTTAGCATTATGGTGACAACAAAACTCCACTCTGGTCTCTGAGAGCTGTGAAAAGTGCTTAGAAATTCATCATGGTTTACAAGTGAGGAATAAGTTTGGACCACTGCAAACGTTAAAATGAACTAGGTCTGTTTTTCATGTTTTTAAGACAGTATCTGAAATATTATGACAATTAGCTGTACAGTCACTGTACAATGGTTTAGTCCCTGGTTCTGTTCTGGTTTAGTCCTGGTTTAGTTCCTGTTTTAGTCGTGCATTAGTCCCTGTTAGTACCTTGTTCAAACCTGCTTTTAGCCCATTTTAGACCTGGTTTAGTCTTGGTTTAGTCCCTGGCTTAGCCCTAATCTAGTCCTTGGTTCAGTCCTGGTTTAGTTCCTTGTTTAGGGACCCTGTTAAGTTAAGTTAAATCTCTGGTTTAGTCCTGGTTCAGTCCTGATTTAGTCTCCATTAAGTACCTGGTTCAATCCTGCTTTTTTCCCAGTTTAGACCTGCATTAGTCCTGCTTTATTTCTGCATCAGACCTGCTTTAGTCCTGGTTTAGACCTGCTTTAGACCTGCTTTAGTCTTGCTTTACTCCTGCTTTAGTCCTGGTTTAGTCCTCCTGCTTCAGACCTGCTTTGGTCTTGCTTTACTCCTGCTTTAGTCCTGGTTTAGACCTGCTTTAGTCTTGCTTTACTCCTGCTTTAGTCCTGGTTCAGCCCTGGTTTAGTCTCCATTAAGTACCTGGTTCAATCCTACTTTTTTCCGAGTTTAGACCTGCTTTAGTCCTACTTTATTCCTGCTTCAGACCTGCTTTAGTCCTGGTTTAGACCTACTTTAGTCTTGCTTTACTCCTGCTTTATTCCTGGTTTAGACCTGCTTTAGTGCTGGTTTAGTCCACTTTAGTCCCGGTTTAGTCCTGATTTAGTCCTGGTTTAGTTCTGCTTTAGACCTGGTTCAGACCTGGCCATATTTGCCCTGATGGCTTAATTAATTCCATGTTTATCATCAGATCTAGATGTTTAGTGCTGACAAATTGAAATAAATCTAAAACACGGTGTGCCAGTTCATGGATTGTGTCATGTGTCGCTGTGGGCTCTTCACATAACCTGGTTTCTACTCTGTCTGAACCAGGACACATGAAGTCTTATAGCGTAAATCTGTCTCTGGCTGGATCGGGTTCCTGTTTATCATATCATCTTTTATTTCATCTGTGTGCACACCGAGTGTAACTGGAGTCTCCTCAGGATTGAATGGGACTCCCAGAATAGATATAAAAACGCATGGATCCACCTGTCTGACTGTCTAACCCAATAACAGGCCACCTAGCATTGTCACCGCAGCTAATGTAAAACGCCATATTAAATCTGAATCATCCATCCATTTTCTTCTGCTTATCTGAGGCTGGGTCGCGGGGGCAGCAGTCTAACCAGGAACTCTTAGACTTTCCTCACCCTGGACACGTTCTCCAGCTCCTCCGGTGGGACTCCAAGGCGTTCCCAGGCCAGCTGAGAGACATAGTCCCTCCAGCGTATCCTGGGTCTTCCCCAGGGCCTCTTCTCGGTGGGACATGCCCGGAACACCTCCCTAGGGAGGCATCCAGGAGTCCAGGGCTGAACCATTGGAAAAAAATATCTAATTGTGATTTTTATGACAAGCATGGGATTGGATTTGTGATTTATGTTTTAATAACAGGATTCTGTTCAAAGTTCATATTTTAAACCAAAGGTATTGACAAAAAGACTGAACTGACAAACTAATACAAGAATCAAATTTCAGAACATGTTTGTACAGATCTAAATACAGGGTCAGCAGTTTTTATGCAGAATGAGACAGGAGGAAATGTTTGGAGGAATTTATGGCACTTAAAAATTGTAGCTTCTATATATAAGACCATTTACAGATTTTCCATAGAACATGAAACCAAATGCCAAAATATATTCTGCTAACCTTTGACTTAAAGGTTGCACCATGTAGCCTTTCTAGTGGAGAGCCTCTCACCTGCTTGTCTTCATGGAAATGTTATTGCTTTGGCTGAAATCTTCCACAGTGACATCAAGCATATCAGCCTGGGATTTATTCAGCTACAGGTGTTTTTAATATCTTAAATATACACATGCATGCTTACAGTGTGTACGCAGATCTCACCTACAACTTATCATAAAATGCTGCTAATACAGTATATTCTTTGGGAGATAACACAATATCTATGCATTTACAAAAAAGTTGGTACTTATTTAATTTCACTTTAGCTGGCCCCTTCAGATCTGGTTATGATCCTGGTCAGGAGTATAGCTGGGCCCTCTTTAGATGTGGTTATGATCCTGGTCTGGACTATAACTGGACCCTCCTCAGATCTGGTTATGATCCTGATCTGGACTATAGCTGGCCCTCCTCAGATCTGGTTATGATCCTGGTCAGGAATATAGCTGGCCCTCCTCAGATCTGGTTATGATCCTGGTCTTGTCACATAGAGTCAGAGTTATGGTCTGTATGGTAGACGGTGGGATCCATCTGTGGTCTTCTAAATTGAATCTTGTGCATTATTCATCCAGCCACTGTCTGAGAACATTTGGAAACTGCATTAGAAAATCAATACTAAACCCAAACTGTAAATCTAAAACTGGACAGATAAAAATATCACAGACCTGTCATCAACGTATCGCCCAGTTGGAGGTCAATATTTATCATCAGAGGGGGGGGCAGTACTCAGTTACATTTACTTAATACATTTTTTAAGATATATATATATTTTTATTGAAGTAACAGTATGCTTACTTGAGTAAAAGTGGTGATTATTCTATTCTATTATATTCTCTATGAGAAAGACTACAAGTGTTGTAGTCTACTACTACTACTGATGTTACTGCAACTACTACTACTACTGCTACTAATTAGTAGTTTTTGTTATCTAACTATGATGACATTTTTATGATAATATCATTTCCTTCATAAATAACCTGTCTGAATGAATTGTAAAATATCCCTGTCGTAACGGGTGCGGGAAGGACCAAGAGGTGCAGACTCGGGGCAAGGTTACAGTGTTTATTTACAAAGTCAGTGAAAATCAGTCTTAATAAGTTCATACAAGTTCACACGGAAAATCACGGAGCGGGAGGCAGACCAGGCGGGCGGAGTGCAGGTCGGGGACGGGGAAACCAGGACCGGGGTGCAGGCAAGAGCAGGACGAGACCGGGGCAGGCGGAGTCCGAGACCGAAGGTAAGCAGCAAGCCGGAGACCAAGAGGAGACAGGTAGCGAGACGGAGGGGTGACTTTACCGGAGCCGGAGCGCAGAGGCAGGAGCGGGGATGAGCGAGGACAGGGATCTGGAGGGTAACAAAATCCAAATGAGTACATACAAGCAGGTACCAGGATACAAAACTGAGCTAGAGCATTCACGTTTACACGCGGACGGTCTGGCCCCGAGTGTAGTCTGCCGAGCCCTCAAATACTCAGCAGCAGGTGGCGGTGATTACGCTGATGCGCTTTAGGTGCGTGCGGGAGAAGTCTAGAACTCCGCCCAGCTCCGGGCAGACAGGTCGGGGAGGGGTAGAGAGCACGGGAGGACAGGAACAAACGGGCATCATGACAATCCCTTACTTAAAACACTGCTCGACTTTCCTTTATTTAAACCCTGGATTTAGTCTTGGCTTCATCCCTGGTTTAGTCCCTGGTTAATCGCTGTCTTAGTCCTGGGCTCAGTCCTGGTTTTAGTATTAGTCCATGTTCTTGTTTTAGCCCTGGGTTAGTCCTGGGTGTAGTCCCGGGTTTAGTTGCTGATTTAATCCTAATTTTAGTCCTGGTTTTAGTCCTGGGTTAGTCCCTGGTTTAGTCCTGGGTTAGACCTCCTCCTCTCTGCTGACTCTGGTTCACTCTCCATCCTCCTCCTGCTAGATCTCAGTGCAGCATTTGACACAATTTCACACTCCATCCTCCTTGACAGACTTTCCTCCATTGGTGTCTCTGGTACTCCCCTCTCCTGGTTCCACTCCTACCTCTCAGATCACTCTCAGTTTATTCAGCTCAAGTCATTCACCTCACACCCCTTCCCTGTCACATCAGGTGTTCCTCAGGGTTCTGTCCTCGGTCCTCTGCTCTTTCTAATCTATCTCCCCCTTGGTTCCATCTTTAGAAAACACCACATTCACTTTCACTGTTACGCGGATGACACCCAGCTCTACATTTCCAGTAAACCCAACTCTACACTTCCACCCTCCTCCCTGACAGACTGCCTCACTGAAATACAAACCTGGTTCACCTCAAACTTCCTCAAACTTAACGGCAATAAAACAGAACTCCTACTCATCGGCACCAAATCCACCCTAAGCAAAATAAATCCTTTTTCCATATCCATTGATGGCTCCTCTATCTCCCCCTCCCCTCAGGTAAAGAGTCTGGGTGTCATCCTCGACAGCACACTTTCCTTCACCTCCCATATCAACAACATCACCCGGTCCTCCTATTTCCACATCAGAAACATCCACCGCCTCCGTCCCTCACTCACTCCACACACCACCGCCATCCTCATCCATAGCCTGGTCACTTCCCGTATTGACTACTGCAATTCTCTTCTGTTCGGACTCCCACAGAAATCACTCCATAAACTCCAACTGGTCCAAAACTCAGCTGCCCGTATTATCACACACACACCCTCCCATCACCACATCACACCTGTCCTGCAACAGCTCCACTGGCTCCCCATCACGCACCGCATGCACTACAAAATCATACTCCTCACATACAAAGCTCTCCACAACCTGGCCCCTCCATACCTGTCTGACCTCATTCACATCTCCACACCTGCCCGCTCCCTCCGCTCCTCCTCTTCCCTGCACCTCACTGTCCCTCCTGCCCGTCTTGTCACTATGGGGAGCAGAGCCTTCAGCTGCTCTGCTCCCCAGCTCTGGAACTCCCTCCCCCATGACCTCCGCAACACACACTCACTCCCACACTTCAAATCTAAACTCAAAACTCATCTGTTTAGAAAGGCCTTCTCACCTTGACCACTCTGACCATAACTGCTCTGTCTTTTAATCTATATTTGTTTTTAAATGTATTTTTAATCATTTTACATTGTTCAATTTGTATTGTGTATATATGTATGTACGGCGACCTTGAGAGCCTTGAAAGGCGCCTAACAAATAAAATGTATTATTATTATTATTAGTCCCAGCTTTAGTCTTGGTTTTAGTCCTGGTTTAATCCTTGCTTTAGTCCTGGTTTAGCGCACCTTTTGTAGCAAACCATTGAAAAGTCTTATCAGTTTTTAATGACATTCCTCATGTGACATCCATCTGCATTACCATGGAAAAATACTCTTTCATTCATAAAAATCACATTACTCATTCAGCTCCAGACCAGTGCAGTAAAGTGCTGCAAACCACTGTAAAACTGCTGTAAAGGTGTGAGAGACTGATAAGGTTTATAGGAGCAATTGTATTTAGTGTTTTATTCTTTAAACTTTGAGGGATGGAGAATGCACAGTGACAAAAGAAATCAGCCTAATTTAACTTAAAAAAAAAAGAAAAGATTATTACTAAAAAACAGCCCATTTTTGTCAAATGAAGAACCTTGTTGTTACAGCGATATACTTTGTTTGTTCTGATATAAATTACTGCATTAGCCAATACTGCAATATCAGTACTTTTGCAATGATATTATGCAGTTGTTCTTGGATAGTCCTCTTGGTTTTATTTTAATACATTTGTTAGCAAAATGTGTCCTGCCCCAGTACAAATATATTGTATAAGCAGCTCTTGAGGTCAAAATAAGCCCACTGTGTACTGTCTGCGTCTAATTATAAAGTGATTTATTGTCTGATAAGCAGGAAGTATGTTACTGCAGGAGTCGGGAACCTATGGCTCGCGAGCCAGACGTGGCTCTTTTGATGACTGCATTTGGCTCTCAGATAAATCTTAGCTGACATTTGTTAACACAATAAGTAATGAATAAATTCGCTGATATTTGAGTAAAACATTACAGAAATCACAGTGATAAAAATAATTAAAAAAACAAATACATTCTCGTGCATTTTAATCCAAACATTAATGTTTTACCTGTTCAGGGCTGGAACCAAGCACATCCGTCCTTCAGGGAACGAGAGCGTCCCACTCCTCTGTTTGTATTGGATTATATGTGGTAGTCAACACAGGTCATTGTGAGGTAAAGAAAAAAACTTCCTGCCGTTTAATCACTAAGTCAGCTAAGTCTTGCAGAAAAGATGGTGAAAAAAAAGATGAGGCGTACCATACATTTCAGCAGGAATGGATAGAGGAAGGAGCAGGGACCACTAATGAACTTTTTGATGACATTACGTATAAAAATAAGATAAATGAATAAAAGACATGCATCATGATGGTAAATCAAGTGAAAGAAAAACAAGTGCAATATATAAATGCAGTGACTTATATTTCCTTCGCTTTGGATAAGTCAACAGACGTTTATCCAGTTCAGTGATGCTGCCGGTGACACACTACCAGAGGAAAGTCTTGCTGGTTTCCCAATGAAAGCGTCAACAAAAGGAGAGGATTTATTCAAGGCTTTCACGGAGTTCACAAAAAAAAAAAAAAAATCTACAGATGGAAAACCTTCTTTCGGTGTGCACCGATGGAGCGCTGTGGTCACTTTAATGGCAAGAAGTATTTTATGTATTGGATAGGTTCAGTATAATGATGTTATAAAAAAATATATATTAATAATACATTCAGAGACTTCTTATACTCTAAAATTGTTGGTCTTGTTTAAAAATTCACACACTTAGTTGTTAGTCAATCGGAAATACAGTTTAAAATGTTTGACTTTTTTTGGCTCTTTCAGCTAAACAGGTTCCTGACCCTTGTGTTACTGTTAGCTTTACTGTGATGGCAAAACTATGCTCTGGTCTCTGAAAGCTGTGAAAAGTGCTTTTAAACTCATCGTGGTGAATCATTAGGATGCTCAGAATGCTTAAGGCAAGTGAGGAATAACTTTGGACCATTACAAACCGTTCTATTTTTCAAGGTTTTAAAGCAGTAAAATGAATTTAAGAGACTTAAATTAAACTGTACTTTCCAGTGTGTGGGGGAGGAGAACTGGGTGGACAGTAGAACCATTTACATCGGACACAAAGAGCCTCCTCCAGGAACTGAAGCCTTCATCCAGCAGCGTTTTCCAGACAACCGGATCACCTCATCAAAGGTACCAGAGAATGTTCCATCTACAAGCTTTAAATGCTCACGGTGATGTTAACGTGTAGTTCTGCTTTTGCCCAGTACACCTTCTGGAACTTCATCCCCAAAAACATGTTTGAACAGTTCAGAAGAGTTGCAAATTTCTACTTTCTCATCATCTTCCTAGTTCAGGTGAGGACAAGAGGTCATCTGATGTACAGGGAAGGCATCTGATATGCAGGGAGGGTGTCTGACGCATGGGGAGAGAATCTGATGCACGAGGAGTGCATCTGATGCACAGGGAGGGCATCTGACACACAGGCAGGGCATCTGATGCACAGGGAGGGGCATCTGACACACAGCGATACATGAGGATGGGAGGGAATCTGACACAAGGTACTTTTCAGAACATGTTTTTAGAGGTCTAAACTACAGGGTTAGCAACTTTTACACTGAGCAGACCCTACAGGGAAGCGTCTGATGTAAATGTTTTTGTTATTGTTTTCACAGTTAATAATTGACACTCCAACGAGTCCAGTGACCAGTGGACTGCCTCTGTTCTTTGTCATCACTGTCACCGCCATCAAACAGGTACAACTGGTTTAGTCCTGGTGTAGTCAATGGCTTAATCTTCATTTTACTCCTCATTTTAGTCCCTGGGTAGTCCTGATTTAGTCCCTGGTTTAGTCCTGGGTTAGTCGTGTTTCAGTCTTCAGTTTAAGCTCATCAGAATCAGAATCAGAAGAGTTTTATTGCCATTGTCTGTGAGCACAACTAGGACAGACTACAACAGACTAGGAATCGGTGATAAAGTGCAACATAAAAACACATTGAATTAATACAAATAAGGGCATGTATTCTGATTGAAATGTGTTTCAGGGCTATGAGGACTGGTTAAGACACAAAGCTGATAACTCCATAAACCAGAGTCCAGTTCATGTGGTGCACAACGGAAAAGTGATCCGCAAACAGAGCCGCAAACTACGGGTCAGTTAAGATTTATTACAATTTTTGACTGTGTAAACTGTATAGACTGTATAGACTGTATAAAGAAGTAGACCAAGGGAGTGTGATGTCACCCATAGCATTCGACTCGTCAAATAAGGCTAGCAGTTATAGGGATGAATTTGGAGCCAAGTTCCATATTTGGAATTCTGACTGTATCATAGCAACTAAAAAGCCAATCCGGAGCCTCAGCTCCGATCATAGGTGCTTTTTGTCACAATTTGGGCACTATTTGTATGTATTTGTTTGTATTTGTTTGCAGGTTGGAGATGTGGTATTTGTTAAAGAGGACGAGACATTTCCCTGTGACCTCATAATGCTCTCCTCCTCCAGACAAGATGGAACCTGCTTTGTTACTACAGCCAGTTTAGATGGAGAGAGCAGCCACAAGGTACTATTACTACGTTGGGGCAGAGGAGTGACACACAGAGGCGCAAGATACAAAGTCAGGAAATGCCAAAAATAATGTAAAGACAACTTTATTACTCACCTTTTGTAAAGTTGTAAAGTTAAACTGCAGCATTCTCTTCCATATTATCCATGAAAATTTGTCCTTCACAAATAAGGAGCTGAATCATTCTTTAAAAATAAAAAGACCAGGATAGTTTCTCATGTGTCTCTGTTTAGATCCACCAATCCACTTCCTGTGTAGTTTATCTCCAGCCTTCTGTGCATTAAAAGTTTTTATCTGAACTACTGCACCACATTTCATCAATAATAAGACAGTTTAGACTGGCATCAAAGGTAGAATAGAAATAGAATGCTCTGATCTTAAAGCGAGTTGTTTTACTGCAGAGAAGACACAGCTGACATGAGGTGATGCAGAATTTGTGTTCAGAGATTTAAAGTCTCATCTGAAAATTACAAATAATTATGTGCAAGTAAAAAAAGAAAAAATAGACTTATCTTTCTATTGTTAGAGGATGAAACAATAGTTTTTGGAGGAAATATTTATTGTGGGGACTTCTACTATTTATGTATGCAGGTTTTGTTTTAACCACATTATACATTATATTTGGGGACGTAAACCTGCTTTAGGGTTATTATGGCATAATTTTGTTAAATATTGGCATTTATCATCAATATTTTCTTCAGCAATATATCACACTTTGGTTATCATGACAGGGCTACTTAAAGTGCCTTTTCACTTGTTACATTTGTGTCCCTCAGACGTATTACGCAGTGCAGGACACTAAATCCTACAGCACAGAGCAGGAGGTTGACTCTATCCATGCCACTATCGAGTGTGAACAGCCCCAGCCCGACCTCTACAAGTAAAGCTCCATTTTTCCAACTATCGACTTTAAAGGTCCCATATTACACAAAACACTCTCTTGTGAGCGTTAAGCCATGTTATAATGCAGTTACCTCCTCAAAAATATACCTGAAGTTGTGTTTTTTTCATTCACACGTTTAATTAATCCTTTATTATTAGTCTGTTTATATCTCCAAATCTCAAAATGCTCTGTTCCACCTTGTGTGTTATCTAGTGGTAGTTTTCAAGTTAATGGCTACCTTTACTTCAGTAGATATTGGTAATTCCATGGAGGAAATTATCCAAATCAGCCTAAATATGCAGGGTTTGTGTGTGTAACGTGTGAATGAAACAAAACACATTATAACAGAGATCAGAAAATAGTGTCATATAGGACCTTTAGTTGCAAACAAAATGGCTGCCAAATCATGCACAAATCCTCATCACATTTTCTCCTTTCTTTTCTAGATTTGTGGGTCGCATCAACGTTTACATGAACAACGAACCAGTGGCCAGGTAACTCCATGGGAGATTCACTGTTTTTTAAAGAAATCTCCAAACTTATGATCCACAAATGTTGAACCTTCTCATTATTTCTTTGGGACTGGCTCGACAAATTTGTCATATTAATCTTATGATTTAAAGTTCTTTCAGCTAGCAACAATCACAACTATTGTGGAAAAAAGCATTTCACTTTTGTTTTGTTGTATATTTTTTCAGACCACTAGGCTCAGAAAACCTGCTGCTAAGAGGAGCCACTCTGAAAAACACAGAATTCATCTATGGTATGAAAGAATATGGGGAAATATTTTCAAATTCAAAATGGTAAATCTGTTTGTTCTTGTTTCCAGCTGTGGTGATTTACACAGGGATGGAGACCAAAATGGCTCTAAATTATCAGTCCAAGTCTCAGAAAAGATCTGCGGTTGAAAAGTGAGTTTTTTATGTAGTTATTTAAATTGAATTAAAAGTCCTATATTACACAAATTGACTCCTGTGAGTTGTAAGTCATGTTATAATGCTGTTACCTCCTCAAAAACATACCAGAAATTGTAACACTTTATTAATAGTCTGTCTACATCTCCAAAGCTCAAAATATTCTGTTCCATCTTGTGATGTCATGAAGTGGTATTTTTTAAATGAACAACTCGAGATTGGAAATTATAGGCCTGTTTGAGGGCCATTCAAAACATAATATATATTTTGTTTTAATCACTATGGTAATGGTCCTATTTGTGATCATTCTTAAAGGACTGTCTTTGGTGTCTTTGTCAGTAAAATGTTGAGTTCTGAATGAGATGGAGTTTGGCATTTACAGTGAAGTGAGGCTATAATGAGACCGAGACATTTAGTGATAATGTAGTCCACCTACAGAAACACATGCACCATCTGGAGAGAGGAGAGGGGGAGGAGAGAGTACAGATAGGGAGAGAGGGAAGTGAGAGGGAGGACAGGAGAGGAGAGAGGGACAGGAGAGGAGATGGGGAGAAGAAAGAGAAGAGAGAGTGCGAAGAGGGGTGGAAGAGGGATGGAAGGAGAGGAGAGAAAGAGAGCGGGAGAATAGGGAGAGTAAAAGACGATGAGGGGTGGGGGAGAACAGGAAAGGAGGGGGAATAAGAGGGAGGGGGGAGAGGAGGAACAAAGAGAGAGGGTGGGGGGGACATAGAGAGAGGTGGGAGTAGGGGAGGGAGAAGGAAAGAGATGAAGGAGAGAGAAGAGAGGGGGAAAGGAGGGTGAGAAGAGAGAGAGAGAGATGGATACAGATGCCCCCTGTGTGTCAGATGCCCTCTCTTTGTGTCAGATGCACTCCCTGTGTGTCAGATTCAATTTCAATTCAATTTATTTTTGTAAAGCCCAAAATCACATCAGCAGTTGCCTCTTAGGGCTGAACATGAAAATTGATTTAACCAACAGAAACTTAGAAAATCAACAACGAAAGAGAAACAGACAAGCAAAATAATCAACAGAAAACAAGCAAATGGATAACTGTCCAAGAACATCCCCTGTCCTTAGACCCTCCTTCAATGAGGAAAAACGAGAACCACAGTGAAGGAGAGATCCACTCCCATGGACGGGCAGGCTGTAGGTGTGTCTAGGACTAATGCGCATCCATTTGCAGGTAGAGTTCAAGTCTATAGGGCCAGAGCCCACTCAATTAAGGGTCTGAGAGGGGCCCACTCACGGCAGGGTGGGAGCCACCCCAGCCAGGCACTGGGTCATCCAGCCAGGTGAGGGAAGGGAGGGTCAGGGCACAAGAGGGCATCTAGGGCCCAGTCATCACTGGGCGGTCAGTGGCCAGGCATCTGAAATAGTTGCACTCCCCAGAGGGGAGTGGGGCAGGGAACAACATGTGAATAGCAACAAGCTCCAGGTGAACTGAGTAGTGAATGCTGTTGATGGGGAAAACAGAAGAAAACAGAGGATAGGGCTCAGGTTACCATACTTCTCCCAACATAGCTACCCCTTGGCAGCTTAACTAAAGCTGCAGATTTTATTTCTGCTCCTAACTGGCCCCGCCATAAGCTAATTCAAAGAGGAATGTTTTAAGTCTGGTCTTAAATGTAGAGACTGTGGCAGCCTCTTTAACACGGGCAGGGAGCTGATTCCATAACACAGGAGCTTGGTAAGTGAAAGTTCTCCCTCCGACTGTGCTTTTAGACACTCTAGCAACCCCCAGTAGTCCAGCATTTTGAGAGTGGAGTATTTTGTTTGGATGATATGGTACTATAGCATCTTGCAGATACGATGGGGCCATGCCCTTTATGGCTTTATGTGTCAGGAGGAGAACTTTGAATTTAATTCTAAACTTGACAGGAAGTCGTTAAGAGCATGGCTCCTGCATTTTGAACTAGCCAAAACAGTGGACATTAATGACATGTTTTCTGATTATATTACCTAACATATAAAGTGTGAACAAGTACAGAACCCTGTGGCTACCTTAGTGCATGGTGAGGAGCTCTGATTTACATTAACAAACTGGTATTGGTAATCCTAACTATCACATTGGTAGGATTTAAACCAGCTGAGGGTTTCCCCTCTGACACCAAAGAGAAGATTAGAGATGGGTTTATAGTTGGCTAAAAGATCAGGGTCAAGATTAGGTTTTTTCAGAAATGGTTTAATCGCTGCATATTTGAAGGAATGGGGGACATAGTATAATAAATACCTCATTAGAAAATGGCTAAGAATAGGATCTATAATTAGAGGAAAGGTTTCTTTGAGAAGTCTGATTGGTATAGGGTCTAACATACAAGTTGATGCTTTGGAGGACATAAAGGCTGAAGTTATCTCTGCTTGGTCAACAGCAGTAAACCTGTCTGGTATCACTGGTGGGTTTATTTGGGACACTAGTTTTATACCCTAGGCTTGCTCAGTACTAACAGTAGGAGTAATTTTGTTTAATTTATCTCTAATCATTGTAATTTTGTTGTTAAAGAACTTAAGAAAGTCATTGCTGCTAAGAGTAACGGATTGATCATTTGAGTGAGCGCCGTTCTTCATTGTACCATGGGACAGGAGGTCTGGGCCTAACAGCCTTCTGTTTTAAGTGGGCTACAGAATCAAGACCGGTTTTCAGGAAGTCCATAGATCTGTCAACAAACTGATCACTTATAGTTGGACTAAAGCTATTTTAGTAGGGCCACGTGACATGTCCCTAAATATTGGCCATATTATTTCTTTCAATTTTAAAATTCATTTTTAGATATTGTTCTTTTCATTATAGTTTTATTCTGTGGAGCATGATAATCTTATCAGGATAAACTGAAAGGTAATTAGGAAATGGTCAGATAATATGGGGTTTTGAGGGAGGACATTTAGTTCACTGATCTCTACACCATATGTTAGAACAAGATTCAGGGCGTGTTTGTCACTGTGGGTTGGATCAAAAACTCTGAATATTGACCAGAAGGTTGGTAGATTAGATGCTCTCCCTATGTGCCATCCCTGACCCTTGCTGTTGCTATTCCCCTGCAGGTCGATGAACTCGTACTTGGTGGTGTACTTGTTCATTCTGATCGGTAAAGCTTTAGTGAACACTTTACTGAAGTACGTTTGGCAGGCTGATCCGAACCGCGACGAGCCGTGGTACAACCAGCGCACCGAGGTGGAGAGAGAGAGGCACATCGTAAGTCAAATATCTTCAGTACAAATATCAGATTAGGGTTTTCAAAAATATTGAAAATCCGATACTAATTGATACTAAACTAGATCCTCATTTGTGCAGGTATCAATACTAAAAAAGCCCCATTTACAGGACAGAAATAAACCTTTGCTGAATAGCTTTAGAATGATCTTGAGCTGTATCAGTACAAGTATAAGACCACATAGACTAGTATACTATGTGTATGCCCATAGACCTAGGCCTGTCACCATAAAATATTTTGAAGTTTGATATATTGCTGAAGTAAATACAGATGATAAACGATAATACTGAAATCAAATTCTTTCCGATTTAAACCACAAAAAGTGTACAAAAAATCATGAACTGCAATAAATACATAGTAGAGTTAAACACTTTAGTGGTTGTGCCAAGAAAAAGTACACACTATAAATGTTGACTCAAAAAAAATATTGTTCCAACTTTCCTATATGGAATGATAAGTCATTCCATATAGGAAAGGCTACCTGGACCAATGAGGGATTACACAGATATAAGACCACATATAAAAGCATTCCTCTGTTTGTTTCAGATAATCCGAGCTTTCACAGACTTCCTTGCGTTCATGGTGCTGTTTAATTACATCATCCCCGTCTCCATGTATGTTACTGTGGAGATGCAGAAGTTTCTGGGCTCTTACTTCCTGATGTGGGACGACGAGATGTTTGACCCCGACTTAGGAGAGAGAGCAGTGGTCAATACATCTGATCTCAACGAAGAACTGGGACAGGTATTGTATAATACTACTACAAATAATACTAATACCATTGCAACTACTACTACTACTGTTAATACTGCTACTATTACTTATATTACTGCTACTGCTACTACTACTTTATTATTACAACTGCTATTACTACTACTAGTGTTGTACTCCTACTATTACTACTATTAATGCTATTACTGCTACAGCTGCTACTACTAGTACTGCATGAACTAAACAAGCAGTGGTGAATACTTCTGATCTCAACAAATAGCTAGGACAGGCACTGCACAGAACTAGAAATACTACTACTACCACCAGTTTTTTTTGCTGCATTAGAAGTGGATGAGAAGATATTGCTGATTTTGTTCTGTACTTACTTGTCGGGTAAATAACCAATGCATCACACATTTGGAGCAGTTTGTCTCATTTTATTTTTTGTTTTAAGGAAATAAATGTTTTCACTCTCTGCACTGGTATTGCTTAATATCATGTATCAACAGATATTGTGTCGGAATTGGTATTGGAACTGAAAAAGCTGGATCAGTGCATCCCTAGACTAGACCATTGACTAGACAAGTGACTAAACCTGGTTTAAACCTGGTCTCTTGTTTCAGGTGGAGTACGTGTTCACAGATAAAACCGGGACTTTAACAGAAAACAACATGGAGTTCATCGAGTGCTGCATTGGAGGAAGTGTGTATGTGCCTCATGCTATCTGCAACGGACAGGTACTATGAATACTGCTGCTGCTGCTACTACTAGTACTACTACTACTACTACTACTACTACTACTACTACTACTACTACTACTACTACTACTACTACCCCATGCTATCTGTAATGGACAGGCATGAATACTATTACTACAGATACTACTACAACTGCAAATACAACTACTGCCAGCTACTACTGCCCCACATCATCTGCAATGGACAATACAATGCAAATTGTAATGGACAGGTACTTTTACTTTTAGTACTATTTTTACTACTACTGTTACTACTACTCCACCTGCTCCATACATTACTAAAACTCCAATACAATTACTACTACTTGTACTTGTAAGATTCACCAGAAAAAGTGTGAAAGTGCATGTTGCTCCTCCTCAAAGTGTTACTTTGTGTACAGACCTGACATGGCTTAAGCATCTGTACTGAGCAGGAGACAAAAATACATGTTTACAGTTTGAAACATCACATGCACCTCAAACATCAAAGTAGTTTTATAATTCAAATTTGAGTATTTACTGTTTTTATTTTCTTGTTTTTTCAGGTGATGTCAGGAGCTGGGATGGACATGATTGATACTTCACCTGGTCCAGATTCTAGAGTAAGAGAAATATCTCTAGAAATAACTTTATAAAGCAATATATGACAACTGCGCAGAGAAGAGGATCAAAAGTGAAGAGGAGAGGATCAGAGGAGCAGCAGGAGCAGAGGATGCAGAGAAGAGGGTCACTAGAACAGAGGATATAGAGGAGAGGGTCGAGGAGCAGAGGGAGCAGAGGAGTGGGTGACAGGAGGAGGGGGTCATAGAAGGAGAGGGTCAGGGGATGCAGAGGAGAGGGTCACAGGAGCCGAGGAGAGGGTCAGAGAAGCAGAGGGAAGGGTCAGAGGATGCAGAAGAAAGGTCAGAGGATTCTCACTTGTTGACTTGTCTTATTGCAGGATGCAGAGGAGCTATTTTTTCGCGCTCTGTGTCTCTGTCACACCGTGCAGGTGAAGGAGGAGGAGACGGTGGATGGGATCAAACATGGTTGCCATCAGGGGAAGTCCTCCTCCTTTTACATCTCCTCTTCTCCAGACGAGGTTGCTCTAGTCGAGGGCATGAAAAAGTATGAGCCAACACAAGTCTACACAATCTGCGATTCCTCAGTTAGAAGTTAGAATTGGATTTGCGTCAAAATTCGTCCTGCACATGCCTAGATGCTTCTCCACAAATGCTGGTCACTTACTGTGGATTCTCATACACAACCATCTATTCATTTTACTTTTTCAAACACAACTCTATCTATATTTGAGCAAAATGTGCCTTGCACCAGTACAGATATATTGTATAAGCAGCTCTTGAGGTAAAAAAAAAAAAAAAGGTCAGCTCTGTACTGTCAACATCTAATTATAAAGATAAATTAAAACTGCAAGCAGTGATAAAGGCCCTCGCCACCCCTTGCGACCGCGGGATACAAGCCACCGCGGAGATCCTGCCTTTTGTTCCCGCTTACATCGCCTGATAGGTTCACCTTTTTAACCTATATTACAGTTCAAAAGAGAAGAGAAGACAAGAGAGATTATTTTGTCTCAATATTGAGGAGAAAGAGCGGGGAGGCAAAACCTTCAGTTTACAACCTCACTCCTTTCTGAAGTTTCCACCGTCTTTCTCCTCCTTTTATTTAGTTAGGGACCCTAGTTACAAATGCGTTCTCAAGGGATGGGGGACATAGTTTACATACTTTGCAAGCAGAATAAAAACATATGACGAGATTCACAGAGAAATACATTTTGTTTTCGCATCTCCAAAGGTCATTCCCAAGATGTTTCTGTTTCACACATTCAGAGTGACCTTCTTCCCGTGGGATCCTGCAACTTTCAAAAGATAACTTCTGCAAGACTCAAGAACAAACATTAGTGCAGATTACATTGTTTACATAGTTGAAATGAATATAATGATTATAGTAACTACAGTTACAGTACAGTACCTACAGTACCTTTAAAATGAACAGTGAGATAACATCATATAACTTGAATATATATTTTGAATCCATCATCGCCCCTTCCCCCAAAATCAGCGACTGAGTAATACTACTCCATTCATTCCAATGAGACCATTTATGACATTGTCACGCCTACACGGTTGAAATTAGAGTTATGTCTTCTTTGACCTTTTTGTTCAGTATGATGAGAGGAATATGTGTACCAAATTTCAATGGTCTATGACACAGTAATTATTTTTCATCCTTGTTAACCAAAACCCATGTATTTCAATGAGAAATGTCAGACGTTGCCTGGCAACACCTTTAAAAATAGAGGTATGGTGTCATTGACTTTTTTCTTCAGTATAGGAATAGGGATGTCCATGCCAAATTTCACATTTTTGTGAGAAAGTAATTTTTTTGCGTACCATTAATAAGTTCAAGGGGGCGCTGTGGAGCAATGTAAAGTTTGACATATGTAAATTGCATATCTATGCACTTGGATCAAGATTTTGAACAAGACGTATATTAATGCTGGAAAAAAGGACACTGCATGTTTGAATCACGAGTCATTTAAAACTTCAAAAAACGTCTTTTTTATTTGAAGGCTGGCCACACCCACATTTTATGACGCAACAAAATTCAGGAGAGTAACCTATAATCCCACATGGGTCTAGTTTATTTTGATCAATTTGCAAGATCCTTGAATGAAAATCCATGGCGCAAAAAATCAAAATGTGAGAAGTAAAATTTGGAAAAAATTGGGTTCCGCCCACAATGGCCGACTTCCTGTAGGGTTTAGGGTGGGGTCATATAATTTTTTACTTATCTTGACATGTTCTATGTTTGTACCAAATTTCATTTGTCTACGATAAAAAAGGTCTCTCATTGACGTAATGTATTTTGATTTTTGAGGTGGCGCTATTGAGTCATTTTGATACGTAAATTTTTTTGAACATCAAAATAATTTTTTTTTCGCCAAACTTGAATTTTGGGTCCAATAAAATTGAGTTTTCGTTAACGTTCAGGGGGTCAAAAATGACTTCAAAGTCGTAAGTATAATAATAATAACAACTATTTTTTGATGTGAGTTTCGGATTTTTATGTCGACTTTTTTCCGAGTCGGGCTCCCATTGGCCCCATGAAAATGAAAGTTTGAGGTTATTTTTTCTCGGGGTCTTTTGTGACAATTAGAGCTCGTCGAGTTCTAATTTTTGACACCACTCACTGCCATGTCGGGGCGTGTTTACTACTTGATTTTTGCCATTTTCCACGCTCCGGACGCGGTTTTAATGAGTCCCTCGCCGGGACGGAGTCCCAGGCTCGGGCCTAATTAAAACTGCAAGCAGTGATAAAGGCCCTTGCCACCCCTTGCGACCGCGGGGTACACGCCACCGCGGAGATCCTGCCTTTCGTTCCCGCTTACATCGCTCCTCCCCCCAAAATCAGCGTCTCAGTAATACTACCCCATTAATTCCAATGAGACCATTTATGACATTGTCACGCCTGAACGGTTGGAAATAGAGGTATGTCTTCTTTGGCTTTTTTGTTCAGTATGATGAGAGGAATATGTGTACCAAATTTCAATGGTCTATGACACAGTAAATATTTTTCATCCCAGTTAACCGAAACCCATGTATTTCAATGAGAAATGTCAGACGTTGCCATGGCAACACCTTTGAAAATAGAGGTATGTTTTCATTGGCTTTTTTGTTCAGTATGTCAATAGGGATGTTCATTCCAAATTTCAAATGTTTATGTCAAAGTAATTTTTTTGGTCCAATTCAAAAGTTCAAGGGGGCGCTGTGGAGCAAAAAAAAATCTGACATATGTAAATTGTATATCATTTCACGTAGATCAAGATTTTAAACAAAATGTATGTTAATGCCGGGAAATAGGATACTGCATGTGTGAGTTATGCACATTTTAACACTTCAAAATATTGCTTTTTTCTTTGAAGGCTGGCCACACCCACATTTTATGATGTAGAAAAATCCAAGACAGTTCCCTATATTCCCACATGGGTCTAGTTCATTTTCACCAATTTGCAAGTTTCTTGAATGAAAATCCAAGGCGCAACAAATCCAAATGTGAAAGGTAAAATTTTGAAAAAATGGGGTTCCGCTCACAATGGCCTACTTCCTGTAGGGTTTAGGGTGGGGTCATAATATAATTTTTTACTTATCTTGACATGTTCTATGTTTGTACCAAATTTCATTTGTCTACGATGAAAAAGGTCTCTCATTGCCGCAATGTATTTCAATTTTTGAGGTGGCGCTATTGAGTCATTTTGTTACGTTAATTTTTTTGCACATCAAAATACAACATTTCTTGCCAATCTTGAATTTTAGGCCATAGTTTGATGAGTGTAGAGCATCTATTTAGTCTACAACAAAGTCCAGTACTCTGAACCCCATTCATTTCCAATGACACATTTATTATGTTACCACGGTAACATAGTTGCAAATAGGGGTATGTTGTCATTGGCTTTTTTGTTCAGTTTGCCAAGCCAAATGTCCATGTCGAATTTCAAATGTTTATGTCAAAGTAATTTTTTTGGTACAATTCAAAAGTTCAAGGGGGCGCTGTGGAGCAAAAAAAAAAATTCTGACACATGCATATGACATTTTGTTGAAAATTCACTCTGACCACACCCAGAGTCATAATCAAAATGTAATTGATAATCTTTAATCACACATGGGTTTAGTGGGATTTGGCCAAATTTGAAATGTTTGTGATGAAAACTGTGGGAGAAAATGTCCTGAATGCGAGGGTATGCACTTTTGTAATTCCCGGGTTTGATCCAATATGGCCGATTTCCTGTACATTTTAGAGCGGGGCCATAATATCATTTTTGTCATGTCCCGACATGTACTATTTTTTATATGAGTTTCAGATTTTTACGTTGATTTTTTTCCGAGTCGGGCTCCCATTGGCCCCATGAAAATCAAAGTTTGAGGTGGCGCTACTGAGTCATCTTTCGTTATTTTTTCTCGCCGTCTTTTGTGACAATTAGAGCTCGTCGAGTTCTAATTTTTGACACCACTCACTGCCATGTTGGGGCGTGTTTACTACTTGATTTTTGCCATTTTCCATGCTCCGGGCGCAGTTTTAATGAGTCCCTCGCCGGGACGGAGTCCCAGGCTCGGGCCTAATAATGTAAATTTTTTTTCCCACCCATTATTTTTCTCCTAAACCATAACAGCTACAGTCATGTGACTTTCTCACATTGTGCCTCATCACAAATAAGGCCCCTGTGAATTTTTTCAAAACACCACAACAAATTGATTGTCTTCTATGAATTTTTGAAAATGAAAATTGAAGAGGGCGCTAGAGAGCAATTTTGTAAGAGAGTGCCTTTATTTGCATATCATTGCGTTCAGCTCACAAATGTGCATAAACGCTGTATTAGTGTTTTCCCAATAACAAATGTGTGAAAGAGAAATATTTTTTTGAAATATTCCAAAAATTGTGATTTTGTTGAAAATTCACCCTCACCACACCCAAAGTCATAATCAAAATGTAATTGTTAATCTTTAATCACACATGGGTTTAGTGGGATTTGACCAAATTTGAAGTGTTTGTGATTAAAACTGGGCGAGATAATGTCCTGAATGCGAAGGTGTGCACTTTTGTCGTTCCCGGGTTTGATCCAATATGGCCGACTTCCTGTACATTTTAGGGTGGGGCCATAATATAATTTTTGTCATGTCCCGACATGTACTATTTTTTGATGTGAGTTTCGGATTTTTACGTCGACTTTTTTCCGAGTCGGGCTTCCATTGGCCCCATGAAAATCAAAGTTTGAGGTGGCGCTACCGAGTCGTCTTTCGTTATTTTTTCTCGTGGTCTTTTGTGACAATTAGAGCTCGTCGAGTTCTAATTTTTGACACCACTCACTGCCATGTCGGGGCGTGTTTACTACTTGATTTTTGCCATTTTCCATGCTCCGGACGCGGTTTTAATGAGTCCCTCGCCGGGACGGAGTCCCAGGCTCGGGCTGGAGTCCCAGGCTCGGGCCTAATAATAATGGAAACGCATTTTCCACCCATTATTTTTCTCCTAAACCTTAACAGCTACAGTCATGTGACTTTCTCACATTGTGCCCAATCACAAGTAAGGCCCATGTGAATTTTTTCACACGTCCACGACAAATCGATTGTCTTCTATGAATTTTTGAAAATGAAATTTGAAGAGGGCGCTAGAGAGCCATTTTGTGAGAGAGTGCCTTGATTTGCATATCATTGCGTTCAGCTCACAAATGTGCATAAACGCTGTATTAGCGTTTTCCCAACAAAAAATGTGTGAAAGAGAAATATTTTTTTGAAATATTCCAAATATTGCGATTTTGTTGAAAATTCACCCTGACCACACCCAAAGTCATATTCAAAATGTAATTGATAATCTTTAATCACACATGGGTTTAGTGGGATTTGGCCAAATTTGAAGTGTTTGTGATGAAAACTGTGTGAGAAAATGTCCTGAATGTGAGGGTGTGCACTTTTGTCATTCCCGGCTTTGATCCAATATGGCCGACTTCCTGTACATTTTAGGGTGGGGCCACAATATCATTTTTGTCATGTCCTGACATGTTCTATTTTTTATGTGAGTTTCAGTTTTTTACGTTGACTTTTTTCTGAATCGGGCCCCCTTTGGCCCCATGAAAATCAAAGTTTGAGGTGGCGCTACCGAGTCGTCGTTCTTTATTTTTTCTCGGGGTCTTTTGTGACAATTAGAGCTCGTCGAGTTCTAATTTTTGACACCACTCACTGCCATGTCAGGGCGTGTTTACTACTTGATTTTTGCCATTTTCCATGCTCCGGACGCGGTTTTAATGAGTCCCTCGCCGGGACGGAGTCCCAGGCTCAGGCCGAATAATAATGGAAACGCATTTTCCACCCATTATTTTTCTCCTAAACCTTAACAGCTACAGTCATGTGACTTTCTCACATTGTGCCCAATCACAAATAAGGCCCATGTGAATTTTTTCACACGTCCACAACAAATCGATTGTCTTCTACGAATTTTTGAAAATGAAATTTGAAGAGGGCGCTAGAGAGCCATTTTGTGAGAGAGTGCCTTGATTTGCATATCATTGCGTTCAGCTCACAAATGTGCATAAACGCTGTATTAGCGTTTTCCCAACAAAAAATGTGTGAAAGAGAAATATTTTTTTGAAATATTCCAAAATTTGCGATTTTGTTGAAAATTCACCCTGACCACACCCGAAGTCATAATCAAAATGTAATTGATAATCTTTAATCACACATGGGTTTAGTGGGATTTGGCCAAATTTGACATGTTTCTGATGAAAACTATGCGAGAAAATGTCCTGAATGCGAGAGTGTGCACTTTTGTCGTTCATGGGATTGATCCAATATGGCCGACTTCCTGTACATTTTAGGGCGGGGCCATAATATCATTTTTGTCATGTCCTGACATGTTCTATTTTTTTATGTGAGTTTCAGATTTTTATGTTGACTTTTTTCCGAGTCGGGCTCCCATTGGCCCCATGAAAACAAAAGTTTGAGGTGGCGCTACCGAGTCGTCTTTCGTTATTTTTTCTCAGGGTCTTTTGTGACAATTAGAGCTCGTCGAGTTCTAATTTTTGACACCACTCACTGCCATGTCGGGGCGTGTTTACTACTTGATTTTTGCCATTTTCCGGGTTTCAGACGCGGTTTTAATGAGTCCCTCGCCGGGACGGTGTCCCAGGCTCGGGCCTAATTATAAATTTTATTGTCCCAGAATCAGGAAGCATTACATACAAATACATGCTTCATCCTGTCACAGTTTAAAAGTGATGTATCCCAGATGGAACTTTATTTCAGGAAAGTTTAGAAACATTTTAACTTTACTTCTAGTTTCAAAGTTTGTTGTGTTGTTTCAGACTGGGTTTCACGTATCTGCGGCTCAAAGACAGCCACATGGAGATCCTCAACAGAGAAGACGAAATCGAAAGGTCAGGAGGTTTTAGACTTTAAATTTAAGTTTAGTCCTGGTTTAGTCCTGGTTTTGACCCTATTCAGTTTTTATTCAAACTACGTTAAGTTCGGGTTCAGTCCTGGTTTACTAAATGGTGTTTACCTCATATAATGATGAGTGTGAATCAAACTTATGAGATGCCGGCTCAGACGTCGCCTGGCCAAACAAAGTTTTTTGAGAAATGGGCTATTGGAACTAGATGGAAATGGGCGAGATGAGAGAACATAACATCAGACATCTCAGTCCAGAAAAGCACAGTACTAGGAACAGCAAAGATACTGCAGAACCCTCAAGCTCACAGGCCTCTAGTAGAGGATCCGAGCGTGGAAAATGGATGAGACCACCCGTGGAGGGTGGTCTTTTTTTTAAACGTATATACACTTTATATGTAATTGTTCCATTTCTGTGTGCTTCAGGTTTGAGCTGTTAGAAGTCCTGACGTTTGACTCAGTCCGAAGAAGAATGAGTGTCATTGTCAGAGCCTCCTCGGGTAAAATTACAAAAAGTTTAAATAAAAAATTACAGATCAATAGAATTTGCTAATGTACATTCAGATGTTGTGCAGGGGCCTATATAACTCTATGGGAGATTCACTGTTTTTGAAAGAAATGTCCAAACTTATGAGCCACAAAAGTTGAACCTTCTCATTACTTATTTGGGATTGGCTCCACTAACTTGTTATATTAATCTTATGGTTTAAAGTCCTTTCAACTCACAACAATCAAGTCTCTGGGGTTTAGTAATGGCTCCACTTCCTTTTGTGAAAAAATCATTTTACTTTTGTTTATTTACACTGACAGAAGATGTTGAACTTTCATGCGGATAAATTACCTGGTTTAGTAATTACAGAAATATTAACTGTTATATTAACCATAAACCAGGTCAACAAATCTGCATCTGACAGCTACACAGCAAATTTGAATATATTTTACTATAGAATTTCTTTATGTTTGTTTCCAGGAGAGTTGTTCCTGTTCTGTAAAGGTGCAGACTCTTCCATATTTCCTCGTGTGGTCTCAGGGAAAAAAGAAGAAGTCCAAGCCCGAGTCGAACGCAACGCTGTGGTAAGTCCTGGTTAACCCTGTTTAGATCTGGTTTATTCCCTGGTTTTAACTTGGTTTAGTCCTGATTTTAGTTCCTGTTCATTTCTGGTTTAGACCTGGTTTAATCCTGTTTTAGCCCTGGTTCATTCCTGGTTTCTGTTCTTGTTTCTCTCTTGTAGGAGGGCTTGCGTACCCTGTGTGTGGCCTACCGTAGGCTCTCCTCTCAGCAGTACTCTGAAGTGGTTGCTCTGCTTAGAGAGGCTCGTTTGGCCCTACAGGATAGAGACAAGAGACTGGCAGAGGCTTATGACAAGATCGAGACTGAACTGATACTACTGGGAGCGACCGCAGTGGAGGACAGGTGAGGGGGTGTGCGATAGAAAGCTCAAAAAACATGTTATAACATTGTTCCCTCATCAAAAACATGCATGAAGAGGTTTTAGATGTCATCCATGCATGGTTGAGTAATCTAGTGATCTCTCCCGGGCCCTATTTGAACCCACCTTACTGTTAGCAGTATGATTCTGTACAAGACTCAGACCACAAGCCTACGTCACCTGTGCTCCCACACAACAATTCTCCATAAATATACAAAAACATGATACAAAAACACTACACTTCAGCTTGACAAACCTGATGTGATGTGCAGTAGTTTCATTAGTGGGATGCATGCTGTGGTGACGCTCTGAAGGGGAAGTGACTTAGACAAAGGGACGGGATACGCAGAGTGAGTAAAATATTATAATTATATTAAATATATAAACAAGTTGTATTCAGTGAATAGCATTTCAAAACAATAAAAGGTAACATGGTCATATAAATATGTTATGTGTTAGCAGTTAATATCCCATAGAAGTAAAATACCCACTCTTTAATGTTCTTATCTTGATTTATGGACAAAATAGTGAAATAAAAACAGGATCATATAGAGTGGGTTAAGGTCAGCCAGACAGCAGCAGCTATGAAGAGAGTTTTTTTTTCCAGTAGAAAGTGAATTGGAGCCAATGGAGAGTTGATAGAGTTGGAAACATGCCTATTCTCACTTCCTATTTGGAACACGGTGACTAGCGGGATAGCTGTGTCCAAAGATGTATACAGGCTAAATTGTCTCTAGATATAAAATAGAATAGTGAATAGAAAAAAGCACAACAAAACAATGTATGTCTGTATTAATCCTAAATGTTCTTTGTTTACTCCAGACTGCAGGAGAAAGCAGCTGATACCATTGAGTCTCTGCACAAGGCCGGGATGAAAGTATGGGTGCTGACGGGGGACAAAATGGAGACTGCCGCTGCCACGTGTTACGCCTCCAAACTGTTCAGACGCAGCACGCAGATCCTGGAGCTGACCACCAAGAGAACTGAGGAGCAAAGCCTTCACGACGTGCTCTTTGACCTGAGCCGAACCGTCCTCAGACATCAGGGAACCATGACCAGGGAGACATTCTCTGGGTAAGACCTGTGAGAACCAGAGAGAAGTTATCCTCTGCTCCTCTGCTCCTCTGACCCTCTCCTCTGCATCCTCTGGTCCATCTGACTCTCTCCTCTGCTACACCTAACCCTCTCCTCTGCTCCTTCTGAACATCTTCTCTCTTCCTTCTGAACATCTCCTCTGCTCCTCTTACCCTCTCTTCCACCTATCCTCCACTAACCCTCACCTCCTCTGCTCCTGTGACTCACTCCTCTGCTCCATTTGACCTTCTCCTCTGCATTCTCTGCTCCTCTGACATTCTTCTCTGCTCCATCTGCCCCTCTCCTCTTCTCCTCTAAACCTCTCCTCTGCTCTTCTGACCCTCACTTGTTCTCTCAGGTTGTCTTCAGATTTTGGGGACTTTGCAGACTTTGGTCTGATCATAGATGGCGCCACACTCTCTGCAGTCCTCAGACCGCCTCAAGAGGACTCAAACTCTGGGAATTATAAGGAGATATTTCTGGAAATCTGTCGAAACTGCAGTGCTGTGCTCTGCTGCCGGATGGCACCGCTGCAGAAGGCTCAGGTCAGTGGAGGTTTGAATAAAAAACAAAGGCTGAACCAGAGATTGAACCAGGGCTCAACCAGGGACTAAACCAGGGCTGAACCAGAGGCTGAACCAGAGCCTGAACCAGGGACTGAACCAGAGACTGAATCAGGGACTAAACCAGAGACTGACCCAGAGACTGAACAAGGGACAGAATTTGTCATACTGCTTTGCATTGATATTCCACTCATATCTCCATGGAGATGAGCAGGTGAAGCCACCAGGCCATGTTACAAGTCAGATCTGTGGGGAGGCAAGCCCGCTTACAGCAAGAATGCATGTTTTTTTGGTATTTTGAGTAATATAAGCACCTGCAATAAAATACATGATACAATACATGAAAGATTAATTCCGTAACTGCCATACTGTGGAACATTCCTGGAAAATCAATAACATCTCCATGGAGACAAGCAGGTGGTGGACCTTTCACCAGAACGTTACATAGTGCAACTTTAATTCTTAGTATGAAAAGAAAAACATGTAATTGTGGCTTACCAGGCTAGGACAAAACCAGATCCAACAAGGATTTGGACCAGGTACTAGACCCAGGACTGGACCAGGTACTAAACCAGGTCTTTGGTCTCTGTATTGACCTTGGCACTCTCCCAACAGTAGAATTTTTATAGCTGCAAATATTGATGAGGAAATAGGCTTTATTTCTGTCCTCAGACCACTTGAGATCCATCAATAAAAAACATCAGACCACCAGTTTAGGAGTCCTCAGGTATCATCTATCGGCTTTTCTGACATTTTCAAAAGCAGTCTGTGTAATCCTGCAGTGGTCTAGGTCTGGTCCATAGCAAAACCCAATCTGGAACCAGCTTTTCTTTACAGTTTCTGTATGTAGGCTAGGTCTATTGAGCTACACTAAGTGTGCACTGTGTCTGAGACATACTTAACATATTCATACAACTCTTAGTGGGTGTTTTCACACTCATTGGTATCCTGGCTAGCTTGGTAGTTCTCTTTGTTCCCTTTGTTTACTTGGGTCTGAGAGTGGAGTTATAGATGGAAGATAGATGATGTCAAGGACCCCCAAGGGAGGATAGTCTTTCCTAGCAAAAATTACTTCTTTAAAGAAGCATTTTTAGAGTGCACACTTAGTGTAGCACAAGACCTGGCCTACATACAGAAATTGTAAACAATAGCTGTTTCCATTTTCAGTATAGTTGGCTCCTCCCTTCAGATAGATATAAGGCAGTGTCCACCAGCTATCTGACCAGAGCTGATGAAGGGGCTTGGATAAGCAGCAAAACGTCTTCACTCCTATAACTTTTTGTCCAGCTGACAGATTTAACTTTGGCTTTTACCATTTTCAAAGGCACAAAATCTATTAAGGAACTGTAACGATAAAGCAGCCAAATCAGGGTTAAACCAAGACTAAACATAGACGAAACATGGACTAAACATGGACTAATCCAGGGACTGAACCAGGGACTGAACCTGTCATAAAGGCAGGCAAAACAGACCAAACAGTGCAGGACACGGGAAAGATTTACAGTGTTTATTTACAGAATGTGAAATATAGTTCAAAAACGTGGGTAGAGCTGGCGGGGAACAGGAGTCAGGATCCAGGGGCGAAGCGGGCGGCGCAGCGGAGCTGACAATGCGGGCAGCGCCGGGGTGAGAAACAGAGTGACAGCCGAGGTCTGGGAGCGAGGAGAGCAGGGACGGAGACAGGGCGACCAGAGTCAGGACAGGGAGCAGGGTGCAGAGTGGGGTCCAGAGATGCAGAGTGCGGGAAACAGGGCGAAACAAGACTGTACCAGGTCAGAGAAGCAGTGCAGGAACGGAGCTGCTCGTCTGAACGGGCTTGAGCTGGGAAACATGGAAGGTCGGGTGGATACGGAGAGATGGTGGGAGTTGGAGCTGCACTGCGGACGGGTTGATTACCTTGGTGATGGTGAAGGGGCCTAGAAACTGGGGTGACAGCTTGCGGGAGTTGGTCTTAAGGGGGATGGTCCTTGATGAGGGCCACGCGGTTTAGTCCTTATTTAATTCTGATTTATTTCCTCTTTTGTCCTGCTTTAGTCCTTCTTTAGTCCTGCTTTAGTCCTTCTTTAGTCCTGGTTTAGTACTTATTTAGTGCAGGTTTAGTCCTTCTTTACTCCTGTTTCAATCCTGTTTCAATACTGTTTTAATCTGTTTTTCGTCCCGGTTCAGTCCTTCTTTAGTTTAGTTTAGTTTAGTCTTTATTTAAGGGACTGGAGAGGGACAGTCTCCAGGGACTGCAGATGGAAATTAGCTACTTAGCTATAATCTGGTGCACAACATCTCTGTTTTATGCTTAATGTCTCTGTACATGGTCCCTTAAATAAAGACTAAACTAAACTAACATAGTCCCTAGTGTCCTTGTCCACTGTGGGCCAGCAGAAATACCGCTTCAGCAGCGAGATAGTGCGGTTAATTCCGGGGTGACAGGCGAACCGGGAACCGTGGACCCACTTCAGGACCTGGGAACGTACAGGGTTAGGGACAAATAGCGTGCCAGGGGGGGCCATTACCTGGGTCGGGTCCCAGACCAAGTTTTCGATCTCCCACCGGACAGCCGCCACCACGCGGGAGGCAGGAACGATAGAATCCGGGACAGCGGAGCCCTCCTCCTGGGTAAACTGCCGAGACAGAGCGTCGGGCTTGACGTTGCGGGACCCTGGACGATAGGTGAGTGTGAAGTCAAAGCGGTTAAAAAACAGGGACCACCGAGCCTGGCGGGAGTTCAGACGCTTCGCTGACTGAATTTATGCCAGGTTCTTATGGTCAGTCCATACCACAAACGGTTGTGTAAGCTTACTCCTGGAGGCAAACCTAAAATAAAATCCAGAAGGCACATGTAGATTCCATTCCAGATATTTATTTCGGCACAGGCAATAATCCACACTGATTCGACACAATCTCCCAAATGTTACCTCTCCTAAGTGAGCTCTTATACAGGTATAACATGTCACATCTTCTTAATGATTAGCTTGGTATGTCTCGACATAAACATGTCCCTCTGGGTTTACATAGAGTCAACACAGACATCTCATGTGTGCTTAGCTGGTTCTCTGAGTTCAAACATACACATAGCAGTTCAAAGTACTTATAGCACATTTACCACAGTGGAGCTCACAGGAGACAAAACAAGTAATGGTACAATATTCGTAATATGAAATATTAATTCAAACATTAATCTCACAATCCCCCCTTTTGATCACATATCACACATGTGATCACAAAACCAAAATTAAAAACCAAAATCAAAGAGCAAAATGCTACTACCACATAATAATGCATACAACTTAAATTTACCATATATGAGTAAAATATTAGCTTTTAGTCACCCCAATTATAACATATCCCAGCCCTTATGTTATCATAAATCAATACATGACTCTCAGACAGCAGATAAGAAACAAGGAGCACTTACTGAGACTCAGAATTTAGATGTTGTATTTTAAAATCAGAAGTTAATCTGAACAATTTTGACCTAACTTAATCAGTTAGTTCGGGATCTGAGGATTGAGACCCCACAGAAAGTAATAATATTTGGGATGGGGGAGCTTTTTGCAAGGCTGTGGCAATTAATCGCTCTACCAGCGATCGAAGACATGGGATGACACAGCATCCAATTATGACGAGGACAGCGATTACAGTCAATATGGTAGTAATTACAGATATTATGGTGGCAGACCAACGACCAAACATTTTATAGAACCAATTAGACCAAGTGTTTTCAGATACGTCAGAATTTTTAGCATAAAATTTGACTTAAATTTGTTCAAAGCCTTTGCAATACTACCATCAGGGGAGGTATTATTTGATATATAAGTACAACATTCTGTTCCAAACATGCTGCACACGGAGGATTTTTTGGCCAGTATCATATCTAGAGCGATCCGATTTTGCCAGGCCATGAGTGACGTGGGGCCCAATTGCTCAACGATGCCTTCTATTGCCTCAATTGTATAATTTATAAATCTCTGTTGATTCTAATAGAGATAATTGATCCAAACTACAGCTACTTTTTTGTAGCCGTTACTCCGGCGAAGAATGCTGAAGTAAATTCAGCTGCAACTTTATTTAGTGCCTTGAATTCATTTGGAACACCGACAGGTGTACCTATTGCACTGAGGTAGATGTCCTCATTAAATGATCCTTGGAGTTTAGGCTTAGATTGATAAGACAATGACCTCCTGTATATATGATTATTTCTTGAGTTACCTCTGTATGGTAATTGGGTTTGTTTAAATTTAGTGAATATGCTAGACCTATAGTAAATGGAATAATTAACATAATTGGTGCACAAACACCTGACCGTGTTTTTGATAGAATGGCATACAAACGTAAATTTGCACACAACCACCAAATATCTGCACAAGTGGTAGTATGTACAGTTAAAAAGGCAAATTCTTCATAATTATCGGAAGATAAAGTCTGACTACAGAAATAGTTAGTAAAACTCTCTATTTCATTTTTGTCATTATTTCTTGTCTCTGTTTGGATAACTGTGTATTATATTTAGCTGTTCCCATAGTCCAGGATGTGGGTACATCTTTGGAAACTACTACTGGTAATTTATTATGGAGTTGATAGCATTCATCAGGTTTATCAAATGATTTTTTTAGTGAAGAGTTTAAGTATACAGGTCAGGTCTTTTTGATTAGAATGTGGTATTTACGCAGTTGTCAATCGTGGCCTAGCTGCAGAACATACAATATAATCTTCAGTGGTTAAAGTGTGAGCAGTATACTGTACCCATTTTAGCCAAGTATTTTCATTCATTTCAAGTCATGTTTCAATTTGTATTGCTTCGGTTAGGGAAATGAAATCATTCTCGTGAGCAGGTTTATTAGGTCTCAAAATTATTGTTTGGATGTAGCCTTCAAAACCTAACTTTATCTTCTTATTGCAGGATACAGTAACAATGTTCGAACACTGGAACCCTATGGAATATATTCCAGAGTCATTAAATGTCGGATTTTTGAAGGATAATATTACATTGTTGAGTAATTGATTTATGCCCTCTACAATGTTTTAGGTCCGCTTGATAATTTTTCCTATTTTTTGTTGAAGTAATTTTCTGTTGTAAGTCAGTTTTGAAAGTATTTTCTTCATTATTATGTTGGTCATTGGAACTAGTTATAACTCTGGCGATCTCTATAACCTTATCATGAGCATTTACTTTTGTCAAACATGTGTCCTTACAAACAATTTGTACATTTAATGCATGATCTATAGCAGGCATATCTTGCATCTAGCACTTCACATGCATCAAATAGTATGTTGCAAGTTTGTCCCTCATAACAATATTTTACAAGTTTTGGTGTCCCTCTCTTTGTTCTTTTCAGTGCCCATTGTCTCTTACCTGTATTTTGGGTTGCCAACTCGGTTATGTCGAGGCTTGTCGTTTTGCTTGTCGGCTGTCTGAGGCCATTCTCAATGTTCCCATAGATAGATGGAATGTACTAACACACTAGAACAATAGAAATTAGCATAATTAGTGTAATCAAGACTACACATTGAATATTTTTCAAAAAGTATGGCCTATACTTTCCTTCTTCTGCTTCTTCTTTTCCCCCTTTCCTCCTCCTCTGGAGTCCCAGTGGCAGAAGGTGGTCGAGGTTGGTCCTCAGGGTCACTGTTTCCAGCGATGCCTGGATTTGGTCGGTTTTCTTCATTCTGTATGGTAGATGTGGCGGCAATGTCAGTTCGGGTTTGGGTAAGACTTCGTTCACTTGGGTCTACTGGTGATTTAAAGCAATGTGATAGGTGATACCACACTTTAGATGTTTCTTTCTGGACTTGTACTGATCTTCCAGTGGACTGTAGAACTTGGTATGGTCAAGTTTGATATGGTTGAGTCCAGTTGTTTCATTTGTGCACCTTTACATACACCCAAGATCCTGGGGATATGTTCATCTCTGGATCGACTACATCTTCGAGATCATGTGTTCTTTGTCTACATTTATGTAATTGCATCACTATTTCTTGAAGTTGTTGAACATATGTGTGATGTTGTTTGTCCCATTCTATAAATGGTGTGTCTTCAGTGAATGAGCCTTCTGGTTTTTGCATTTCTCTGCCCGTTAATAATAGATGAGGAGAATATGATGTGGTTTTATTCACACTGTTTCTGATATCCATCAAAACGAAAGGTAAGGCAGTGACCCAATCAAGGTTGGTGGTTTTCCAAACCTTCGCAAGTTTTCTCTTGACAGTGGCATTCATGTGTTCACAAACTCCTTGGCTGGCAGCATGATAGACAGTTCTAAAACTTTGGGTGATATTTAGAGCCTTTAACACATCACGGACTATTTTAGCAGTGAAATGTGCCCCGTTATCTGACCTTATGACTTGTGGAATGCCAAGTCATAGAAAGACATCAGTAGTTAAGTGTTTGACTACTTCCTTGGCAGTTTCCGTCTTGCAGGGGAATGCTTCAACCCATCTGGTGCATTCACAGACTATGACCAGTAGATAACAGTATCCTCGAACTCTCATTTCTGAACCCATATCGGTAAAGTCCATGACGATTCTTTCAAAAGGCTTATTGGGAAGAGTATAAGTTCCTGGAGGTGGTTTGCAAGCTTTCTTTGGATTCATGGTTTGGCAGATGTGACAATCATCGATCCAGTACTGTATTATAGACTTCATGTGTGGATGCCACCACAAATCGAGGTGTTTTAAGATGGCTTCGTAGCTACGATGAGTGGCAGTGTGGTATTCATCGTAGATCATTTGCAGTAGTGAGATAGGAGCCACAATTCTTCCTTCATGTTTTCTCCAGATTCCTGTAGCATCTTTTGTAGCACCACGTTGTTTCCAAGCACCATGTTCATATATTCCAGCTGCTTCTTGAATCTCTCTTATGTATGTTGCATCGATCAGGTTTGCATCAGGTAGCTTCTCCATTTTTTTTTCAGTGCAAATAAGCATGTTTCTTGCATTATAATTTGCAGCTTTCTTTGCGGCTTGATTACCCAGGGAAATAGAGTCTGGTCCCTTGGTGTGAGCTTTGCATTTCACGATAGCAAGTCTTGATGGTAGTTGGACAGCATCTATCAGTTGTTTTATTAGTTGTTCATGCTTAATTGGAAGACCGGTCCCAAGTTTGAAACCATTTCTGATCCAACCAGCTAACGACAACATGACAATTGAGTCTTGTAGATGTTTACTGCCTTGCTCTCTGAGAGTTGTAGTGCTCGTAACATTGCTGTTATCTCAGCCTCTTGTGCAGAACCTTTTACTATCTGTTGGGCTTCCATCAAACGATGTTGGTTAGAGGGCAGTTGTTCCACCACTGCATATGCGGACACAATATGACCTTCTTTTGCTCTTTAGGCACAGCCGTCACAGAAAATGGTCATCTCTGGGTCTGAAAGGGGTGTAGTATGTAGATCTGCTCTCACGTACTGTTCAGTTCTGACTTTTTCTTCACACACATGTGGAATTCCTGCAGTTTCCATGCTTGCCGCCATATTTATATTTCCTCCTTCATACGTAATATGGGACTATTTCAGAGTCTTTGAAATATGGTTGGATCTTTGTGCAGTAGTTATGAACAAACAAGAGTTGAGATAAGCAAGTATCCCATGTTGGGTGTGTACAACCAGTGGATGGTTTTGTACAATATATGAAGTCTTCTCAATTGTTTTTGCCAGAGCAGCCAGGTAACGAGCACAACCAGGTTGAGTTTGTTCATGGAGATCCAACTTACAAGAGTAGTGTTTCAGCACTCTTCTGCTCTGATGATGTTTTTGATAGAGAACAGCTTGTAATCGGTTTTGGAGTACTCAAGATGGCGTCTTTGTTGCTGTCAGACACTCCTTGGGTACCGTTTGACACCTCTCGTCCGAGGAAATGCACAGTTTGTCTTGCAACTTGTATCTTTTGCTTTTTAACCTTGTACCCCTTCTTCGACAGATGTGTGAGTAATTGTACTGTTGCTTCTAGGACTTCTTTTGCCGTCCTTCCAGCAGTGAGGATGTCATCCACATAAGTGATCAGAGTGCATGTCTCTGGAAACTTCAAATCTGCCAGGTCTTGTCTTAACCCTTTAAGGACTGAGCACACTATGGGCCAGTATAGGTCACCTAGACTTTTATATTTTTGTTAGCCATAAAAATCATATTAAAGGAAGTATCAGAATTTACTGCATTTTTTCACACATCTACTTCTATTTTACACTTTCATCCGTATTTTTTCTTTTACGCATCGAATACATGACTGGGAAAATCCCCGCAGCACCCGCGCTCTCATTCGTCACCTTCGCGGAGCAACAGAGGCAGATTACCATAACTGACAGAAAAATATTTAAATAGCCCCGTGCCTCCGCTTTGAGACGCTGTTTGAATTTACATAAGAGCACGACTGGCTGCGGAGTTACGCTGCTGGAAAGTCCGCATCCGCGCGCTATCGCCGACGATAGGATCCGACGCTAAAGGGTCAAGAAGTGGCTAAAAAACCCGGGACTATGCTTCCATCCCATGGGCATTCTTCTGTATGAATAGACTTTGTTTCCATGTCTGAAGGCAAAGTATCTCTGAGAAGAGGCCTCCAAATTGATTGTGAAGAATGCATTTGCCAAGTCCAACACAGTATAATACTTATGCTCTGGTGACAGATTATTCAAGGCGATGTAAGGGTCCGGCACTGGATATGATTCTCCTGCTGTGACCTCATTGATTGGACGAAAGTCTTGAACCATCCTCCAGTTTTGTAAGTCCGATTTCTTTACTGGAAAGAGAGGTGTGTTATATTTTGATTCTTTTTCATATATCACTCCAGATTCCAGTAATCCATTGATAGTTTCTTGAGTTTTCATGCTGACTCAAAGTAGCCCCCCTGTAAGCTTGGGTAAGGCTATTGAATTGAATACATCTCAACCTGTGTTCTCCTTAAATGAAGTCTCCCAGTCAACTGTATATAAAATTATAAGTGCACTGAAGAATTCCAATTCAAAAGATGTTTATGGGCTGGACTCTACCTTGTTTAAAACACACAAAGAGTCACTTACAGATCCCATTACCAAATTGATTAATCTTTCATTCAGACAATCCTTGTGCCCAATGATGTGGAAACCAGCCATTGTTACACCAGTTTTCAAGTCAGGAAATGCGAATGAGGTCATAAATTTCAGACCTATCAGCATTTTGCCCATGGTGTCAAAAATAGCTGAGAGGTGTGTCGCAGACCAACTTCTGTGCCACCTCAATAACTCACCATACAGACTGCACCCCATGCAGTTTGGCTTTAGAACCAATCATTCCACTGACACGGCTACCTGCTTTTTCATTGAAAGTGTAAAATCTAAAATGGACAAAGGGGGTGTGGTCGGTGCCATTTTCCTTGACTTGAAAAAGGCATTTGAGACTATTAATCACAGAATTCTCATCTCAAAATTAGCACAATTTAATTTCTCACCAGATGCTCTAAATTGGGTCAAATCTTGTTTACAACATAGAACGCAAGCAGTTAAAGTTAATAACACATTGTCGTCTCATCTGGCATACAATGTTGGAGTCCCCCAGGGATCTATCCTGGGACCAATTCTGTTCAGTCTTTACATCAATGATTTGCCAACGGTGTGCACTGGATGTGAGGTACAAATGTACGCAGACGACACTGTGATCTATGTACATGGAAAAAACAAAGATGAAACTGCTAAAAAACTGTCTGAAACTATGGTCCACATTTCAAATTGGCTGACTGGATCATGTCTTCATCTAAATGTAAAAAAAAACTGAATGCATGTTTTTTGCAAAAAGATAATCAACTTCCCCAAATCCTGATGTTGTTGTTTCGGGTAAAAAAAAATAAGCATCGTGACGCAATATAAATATTTGGGTGTTGTGTTAGATTCAAACCTTACCTTTAAACAACATGTAAAGAAGGCCACCCAAACAGTGAAACTAAATATAGCAAATTTTAGACATATCAGGCATAATTTAAACCAAGAAGCTGCAAATTTATTTTTTAATGCAATGATAATGCCACACCTGACCTACTGTGTCACCTGCTGCCGGCCTCATCTGTTCTGTGTCATGTCTTTAGATTTTGTCTGTCTTTGTCACAGTGTTTTACTAATTGCCTGCTTACCTGTGCTAACTTTTAGAACATTTTACTAATAACCAAATTAACTTTTAATACAAATTTTGTATTTTATGTGTGGTGGCATTTTACATCTTGCCATAGGAACTGCAGTTGGAAACTAGCTGTATAGCTAATACTGGCGCATTTACAGAAATGTTGATTAATGTGCATTGTCCCTATTCAAATAAACTAATAAATGAAATGAAATGAATCCCCACTTCTTGGTCTTCTTTGAGTGGATATTGGGGATGGTATATCTGCTTTTTTGTGGTGAGTTGCACTTTAACAGTATGTTTCGTCTGTCCCACATCGTTCGGATGCATCATCTATATGTGTGCTGGTACTTGTGCAAGATACATTTCTGTATCTGGATGATTCTCAAAAATACATTGTCTGGTTTGCTTGGATGCTCTTGTGTTATCTTCGGAGCCTTGAGATGGCAGAATTCTGAATATTTTGTGTTGTGCGTTGTAAAAAACACCTTTGATTTTCAGTGGCTTCATACTGAAGACTTGAAGCCAGCTTGACCATTGGACCAAGTCGTCTTGGTGAATGATGTTTCGATATGGCCAGCGATACATGAGGTGTGTTTTCCTCACTTCCCATGAAATACGGTTTCAGTTCTTCTGGGAGGGAGACAGCGTGGGCCATTCCTTGAGGACCCAAATAGAGACATGAGTAGTTCACTCGAAAAAGTTTGTCCATTCACCTTTTGCCATAATTCGTCATACGTTTATGTTGCACTTTTTCACCGAAGCAAGTTCCTAGTTTGTGAACTGTGTTCACAGACTATGGCAATAAAAGTCTTCTGATTCTGATTCTGATGCGTGTCGTTGTCATGTGTGGAGTAATATAGAGTGACATGCAAAGGGTCAAAAGGTTCACTGAGTGGATATAGCGACTTTGCCCATGTCTTATAGTTTTGCCATAATGCTGATGCAATATTTCCTTTTTCTGGATCTGGGAGTATTTCTGTCCAATAGATTGTGACTTGTGACTTTGAGTCTTGGGCGGTATCTGGAGAAAGGTACAGGATCTCAGTGGTTTTACATGTAGTCACATTTCTCAGTATCTTCAGTGTGTCACATCGGTTGAGTATTTTATGACCTTCAGGGCAAAACACCACTGACAATGATAATTTGCACATCAAGTCTCTTCCACATATGGAGACACTACAGTCAGGCAAGTATAAGAATTCATGTTCCACTGTCTGTTCATTCATTGTTACTGCCAATGGTTCAGTAAAAGTTTTTACTTCTGGTTCTCCCACACACCCGGTTATGGACATACTCTTCGATGAGAGTGGAAATTTCTGTCATGTGCAAGATACTGTAGCCCCTGAATCAACCAAAAATTTAATCTTCTGTCCATTTATCTTTAAGACCACCATTGGTTCGCTCTTCCATGGTTTTAGCGAATGGTCTGGCTGCAGGCCCCTTCAGTAGTCATAGTGTTCATCCAAGGATCCATGAACATCTCTTCCTCCTTAGTTGTAAGTTCCGACATTCATGAGTCTTCCATTTGGAGCTGGGAGCATTGGAATGACTGCTTGTTGTGGCATCCTACCCTGTGCGTGGTATGTTGGCATCATTGGTGGCATCATTGGTGGCATGGATTGTTCTTGGTTGTAATTCTGTGTTGGTTGCATATATTGTTGAAAATTGTTTGGCTCTTGTCTTCGTCCTTGAGATGTTAAGGGAAAATCTTTTTTCCAGTGTCCCACTCCTTGACATAGGTGACATCAATCATTTTGATTTGACTTGTTCAGGTAGCTTGGCCTTTTGTTTCTTCCGAGGTTCCTAAAACCTTGATTCCTTGATTGGGGGCCGTTGTAAATCACAACTGGCACATTGGGTGTGGGCATAGGTTGACCTGATTGGACGTTGGGTGGCATTGCTGTTGTTTGTGGTTGTTGAGCATTCATCACCATTTTAATTGCAATTGTTAGTTCTTTTGTGACAGATAACATGTCTTCCTCAGGAGAGTCTGACCGTACACTCATCACTTTTATGTTCTTTTCTTTCTTCTTCTCTTTAAGTTCAGCTTGGTATTTCTGCAATTGCTACTTTACAGCTGCTAGTTCCAACTCTTTCTTCTGTTCTTCAGACTCTTTCTTGTCCTTCTGCCATGTGTTTATTTGATGGTTGCAATGTGCATCAAATTCTTCTTCAGTTTTACTGTACAGTCCCAATACATTTTTCAGGGCTTCTTGAACGGCTTATCATTTACCAGTACAGACCTAAACATGACGGCCATACCAGTTCCTGGCTCAATTAGTTCTCCAGTGACATCATGATATAGGTTCGTGGCACATTGTTTGTAGCCGTGATAATCTTCATTGTCTCTCATTTGCATAGACAATAACTCCTCTGTGACAATGCACGGGTATCTTGTCCTGAGTTCTTCTTCTAGGACGTGTCGGAAGATGTGAATGGGATGGTTGTTCTGTAGCCGTGTTCCCATTCTTCTTTCCATGGCTTTTCCGATGTTTTCAGCGACTGTTTCATCAGCAGCTTTGATTAGGGCAGCTTGTATGTCTCCCCAATATAGTTTATCTCCAGCCGTTTGTTTCAGGAGAGCTCTCATCCATGGTAGACCTCCTTTAGTCAGTTAGTTAGTAGTTAGTAGTTTAGTGAACATTAGGGCACTCCAGTCTTTTAGTGAGAATGGTTGGTAGACGACTTGTAGTCCATCCGTTCTTATTGGAAAGACAGATGCAGGTTGCCTTTGTAGTGTAGTAGTAGATTGATAATTCCATTGATGTATGCTTCTTTATATCGAGTCTCTTCAACCTTTCCACTGAATAATCCATCAACCGAAAAGGACTCATCATTTTTGTTTCGTTGAGACTTCAACCATAGCATCTTTTGCTTCATCCTTTTCATTCCTTGACAGCAAACTTCCACTTGTCTCCATTGTTATCTCTTGGTCAAGCACCATTTCCTGTCTTCTCATGTGTCTTGTATCATTACTTTGTTTCAACTTTTTCTCAGTTTCTACAATATGAGTCAGTGCAGTTACTTGGTTTTGGACAGAGTCTATTTTTTCTTTCAACTCTCTTGAGAATGCTCCAACAGACGTTAATGCCAACTCTCCTCCAACTACTTTGTGAGTTATTTTCGGTGTCAAGCACGTAGCTAGGTCTGGTGTCATCATAGAAGCAGAAGACTTTCTCAGTTCTGGATCTTTGTTGATAGTTCCCGAATATGGCGGGGGTAAAGCAGTTTTTCTTGACATCTCCATACTGTATTGCTTGTTATGTGGAGGTGGGCTTCTTGGATATTGTAGCATGTGGTCGAAACGTGGAACATCATTGTCTGTGTTGTCTTCATCCCAGCTTCGTGACCTTTGTGACTTTTTCTTTGATAATTTACTGCTTGTCCTTTCTTCTTCTTCATCAGACTCTCGGGGTCCTTCCAAGGAACTTCTGTTTTTAGAGCGTGTGCCATAATTATGCAATGTTTTATTTTCTTCGAGAGTTGTATATATGCCCGCAGCAGGTTCTTTCGAATTTTCTCTTAGAAGTTCTTCCTTCAGGATCACTCCCTTCTCCTTCGGCTTGAGAACTAGAATGGAAGATAATTCTCTTATTTCTTCTATTTCCTTCATCTCTTTTGCCCATTGGTGCATTTTCTTTGCCATTCTCATTCTCGTACTTTTGTATTTTTACTTGGCGCCCCAACTCATTGTGTTTTTGTATCTTCAATTGATCTTTCTTATTATAGCACTTCCTGTAGGCTCCAATTGACACTGTTTAATTTTCTCCTTGTAGTAGTTTTTGATGTTCTTCCATTGCTCTTCTGTGGGGGCAATGGCATCCTTTCCACCATGGATCATTCCTTTTTTTACATATTTCTTGATTATGTCTTGAATGAAAGACTGGTTTTCTTGAGCCTTCTTCAGGTCTGCTTCTTCCTGAAGTGCTTTGCCATTCAAAAATTCTATCAATTGGTTCAGTGTGACAAATTGAGACACTGTGGTATATTTTGTGTTTTGTTAAGTTACCATCTCAGTAGCTGTATTATTATTTAGATATTGTTTTAATTTGTATTCAAGGTGTCAAGTTTATGATTTTTGTAGGATGAGTCACTTTTATGAACAGTTTGTCTTTTGCTATCTACCTGTAGGCTCTTTTTTGATTGTTTTTTTGTTTTAATCTCGAAGGGGGTGTCTTCGTTCCCACTTCCTGTTTTTCATTTCTAAAAAAAAGAAAGAAACTTAATAGTACTTAATTCTTAAAGATTATTTATTTTATTTGTTTAACTTTTTTTTTTTTAACAATCTTAATTTTTCTTAATTTTATGTATTATTTATTTTATAAATTTAACAACCTTAGTATTTTCTTAATAACAGTTTTATTTCTCATTTATTAAGTAATTATCTTTATCTTCTATTAACATCTAATGATATCAATACTTTTGTAAATTCTTGTTTATTTAGACAATTTATTTATATGAATAACACTTTATAAGAACTATACCCCATCTGGCCACAACAAGATACAGTCATTAACAAATGCCATCCAATTTCATCCTAATTTAATCATTTGAACTGTCTTCTCTATTTTGTGTTTCAACATCCCAACTTGAGCTAGAAGCTGAAACAGGAGGATTTAAGGTCATGACCTTAGCGTTCCCTGTCAAACGCAAACACAGCCTAAAGTTAAAAAGATAGCAATAAATGCAGTCACTATGTAAATAACACTTCCCTTTAGGACATTTTTAATGCATCATACTCTTCTTTTAGATCTTTTAGCATTTTAGCAACATTTGATGAGTTTGACGGACACATGTTTTTGGTTATATTTCTAGCTTCGTCAATAATCTCTTTTACCATCTCATTCTTTAACTTCTTAGTCATAGTTTCTAGGTTTGTTTCTTGTGTGTATTTTGTTTCGGAAACTGCTCCAATAGTAAGCGTAACTTTCCATATGAGTATTGAATTTGTTTTTTATCAATTGAACATCAAACAGATTATTTCCACTGGCATTTTGGTATGTCCTGAGGTGCCTGTTATTTGCAAACGTTATATTAGCATCTGTCATTGTAATGTTTTCACAAGCATTTACCGTATTATTGATCTCTACTTTTCCGTGAGGGTACGCAATGCAAATGCAGCCAATATTAGAAGATATGGGCCTGTTATACCAGGTGCACTGCAGTTTTATCTCAGTAACATTCTCTTTTTGCTTCGGGATCTCGTTAACTGAATCACATACTTTTGAATGCATACCAAGCTGGGGTGAATAGGTTGCGATTTCTGGCTTTCTTTTAGTTAAATCTGTTAAACTAATCCCATCTATTAATGCTTCTGTGTTACAGGGCTTGTATATAATGCCAATCTGAATTATTGACCCTTGATCAGTTTTACAATGGCAAGATAATTCATGTCCATTCTGGGTGTAACTCATTTGGACAGGTTCATTTCCTTGAGATCTTATCATGTTGATAAAAATTTTTTTGGGTACCACATTTTTATATTAAACTTGATTAACAGTTTTGTTATATTTTTAGTGTAAAGTTTAACCACTAAGTATATTTTTTATAAAACATGCTTTTTTTTCTCTCTCCGTGCAAAGTCATACACATGGAAATGATTAACTTGTTTTTAATCACACTTTATCTGATCAAAGTCTAAACTTGCTACTTGTTATTAATTTCAGTGCTTTCTTTACTTGCTAAAAGCATAAACCTCTTTAGTTGCTTTCTTTACTTGCTAAAAGCATAAACCTCTTTAGTTGCTTTCTTTACTTGCTAAAAGCATAAACCTCTTTAATTACTAATTTTATATAGTTTAAAATTATAACACAATTAACTACACACAAAGTCCCAAGAGCACATCACATTAATTTAGCACTGAACCAATGCACAGAATTTCTAGGAAAAAGGCCTCGGTCATACCGACTTTTGTGGAGTACTCGTTTTGTGATGTCCTTCTCGGAGCGCTTTGCAGAGGAGATAGTTCCTGTACCTCCAGGAGTTAAAGTATCATGTCGGGGGTCACCAAAAACTGTCAGCTTACTCCTGGAGGCAAACCTAAAATAAAATCCAGAAAGCACGTGTAGATTCCAATCCAGATATTTATTTCGGCACAGGCAATAATCCACACTGATTCGGCACAATCTCCCAAATGTTACCTCTCCTAAGTGAGCTCTTATACTGGTATAACATGTCACATCTTCTTAATAATTAGCTTGGTATGTCTCAACATAAACATGTCCCTCTGGGTTTACATAGAGTCAACACGGACATCTCATGTGTGCTTAGCTGGTTCTCTGAGTTCAAACATACACATAGCAGTTCAAAGTACTTATAGCAAATTTACCACAGTGGAGCTCACAGGAGACAAAACAAGTAATGGTACAATATTCGTAATATGAAATATTAATTCAAACATTAATCTCACAGTTGCTTCGCCCCCTCCAGCCAATGGTGCCACTCCTCCAGGGCTAACTTCACCACCAGCAACTCACGATTTTCCACGTCGTGGTGGCTCTCAGCTAGGGACAGACGGCAAGAAAAGAAAGCACAGGGGAAAAGGCAGTTCTTGGGTTCAAACCTCTGGGAGAGGACGGCCCCCACGCCGGTGTCTGATGCATTGACCTCTACTATGAACTGGCGAGTGGGATTGGGCTGATGTAGAATGGGGGTAGAGGTAAACAGGCTCTTAAGACTGTCGAAGGCTGCCTGGGCTTCGGTGGACCAGGAGAACTGCTGAGAGGGAGAGGTTAGTTTGGTGAGGGGCGCAATAGCACGACTGAAATCTCGGATAAACCTTCTGTAGAAATTTGCAAACCCGATAAATCGTTGGAGCTGTTTGCGATTATTGGGAGTGGGCCAATTGGTCACCGCCTTGATCTTTTCTGGATCTGCTCTTACTTTACCCCTACCCACAGTAAAACCCAGGAAACTACCTCATCAGAGTGAAATTCGCTTTTCTCAGCTTTAACATATAATCTATTTTCGAGGAGACGCTGAAGAACTAAACGGATGTGATGCTGGTGTTCCTGTGGAGAGCGGGAGAAGATAAGGATATCGTCGAGATAAACAAACACAAATTGGTTAAGAAAATCCTGAAGGACATCATTAATTAATGCCTGAAATACCGCGGGAGCGTTGGTTAGTCCAAACTAAGTATTCAAAGTGACCCAGAGGGGTCTTAAATGCGATCTTCCTCTCGTACCCCCACCAGGTGATAAGCATTCCTAAGATCCAATTTAGAGAAGATGGTGGCCCCGTGTAGTGGAGTGAACGCGAAGTCGAGGAGGGGAAGGGGATATTTATTTTTAACAGTAATGGCGTTGAGACCTTGATAATCGATACAGGGGCGTAGGGTCTTGTCCTTTTTTGCCACGAAAAAGAACCCCGCGCCAACAGTGGAGGAGGACGGGCGGATAATGCCAGCAGCCAGGGAATCCCGGATATATTGCTCCATGGTCTCGCGTTCGGGCTTGGAGAGGTTATATAACCGGCTAGCAGGTAATGGGGCTCCAGGCAGCAGGTCAATGGTGCAGTTGTACGGGCGGTGAGGGGGCAGTGAGAGCGCCCTGTTCTTACTGAACACTTCTCTCTGATGATGGTATATCTCCGGAATCGAGGAGAGATCCGGCGCCTCAGGGGGTTGGTCGAGAGCGGAGCACGCCCCCCAGCCAGCAACAGAGCAGACTGGAGGCAGCGGGCGTGGCAGAAGGGGCTTCACCCCAACACCCTCCTTCCATCCAGTCAATGGTGGGGTTGTGGGTCTTTAACCACAGATATCCCAGGATCAACGGAGCGGAAGGAGAGGAGATGACGTGGAAACTGCAGGACTCGTGGTGGTTGCCCGATAGGATCAGCGTAACCGGTTCTGTGACGTGCGTGACCTTAGCTAACAGCTGTCCGTTGAGTGCTAAAGCGGTGAGGGGACGTTCCAAGGGCTCCAAGGTTATTCCCCACTGCTCTGCCACCCGCTGATCAATAAAATCCTCCTCAGCCCCGGAATCGACGAGGGCAGAAATAGGTAGAGTCTCTGAGCGGTAGCACATGGTGGCCTGGAGAAGCAGCTTATTTTCTTTCTCTGGGATAGCCCGCTGACCCACCAGTACTCCCACGGCTGCTGGTGGGCCCGGTCTTTTGGCCGAACCGGACAGGTGGCGATGTAGTGTCCCTTCTCGCCACAGTACAAACACACCCCGCCAGGCAACGACACAGGTGCTCCTCGGCCGAGAGGCGAGCACGACCCAGCTGCATAGGCTCCCCGGCGACGGGTGGTGAGGAAAGCTCCCCAACCCGGACCGGTGAGGGGCGTCGATCCGGTTGGTCAGCGCGATGAGGGTCTTCAAATCCGGAGGCTCGTCATGAGAAACCAGTTCATCTTTCAACCAGTCGTTTAGTCCTTTTAAAAACACCGCTTTTAAAGCGTTGCCGGTCCAGTCCACCTCCGCGGCAAAAGTCCAGAATTCAATTGTATAATCTGCTACCGTCTTGGACCCTTGGGACAGGCTTAGCATCCAGGAAGCAGCGTCCACCTGGTAATGCGGGTGATCGAAAACAAGTTTAAAGTCTCTGAGGAAATCCGCGAAGCTCATCTGATTCAGCTCAGTCCGTGCAAACTTGGCCTCCGCCCATTGAAGTGCTCTTCTCCTTAAGAGTCCACAGACATAGCGGATCTTAGCTGTGTCAGACAGAAAGCGGCCTGGGCAAATTGACATGCATTGGAATAAAAAGCCCCGACAGAGGCTGGGCTGACCTGAGTAGGGGTCTGGATCCATGTCCCTAGACTCCCGGGGGTCCGGCGGTGCCGTGGCTCCGGGGGAGACAGCGGCGGCTGGAGTCGTGGGTGCGGTAGCGAGCAGCGCGGAAACCTGGGTGTTGAGCTGGGCCAGCTGCTGGGACAGGGACTGGTTACACTCCATAAGAGCCCGAATAGTTTGGTCGTGTTGACCTATGATTACACCATGGTGGGAAAACGCCTGGCGAAGCGAGGGATCCGGTCCCGAGTCTGCTTGGTCCATGTTGGCCAGATCGTTCTCTCGTAAAGGCAGGCAAAATGGACCAAACAGTGCAGGACACGGGAAAGATTTACAGAATGTGAAATATAGTTCAAAAACGTGGGTAGAGCTGGCCGGGGTGCGGGTCAGGATCCAGGGGCGAAGCAGGCAGCGCCAGGGCGGGGAGCAGAGTGAGAGCCGAGGTCCGGGAGCGAGGAGAGCAGGGACGGAGACAGGGCGACCAGAGTTAGGACAGGGAGCAAGGTGCAGAGCGGCGTCCAGAGATGCAGAGTGCGGGAAACAGGGTGAGACAAGACTGTACCAGGTCAGAGAGGCAGTGCAGGAACTGGATCTGGAGGACGGCATACAAAATCCCAATGAGCTGGATACAAAAGGCAAACAGCAAAAGGCAAGACAAGTTAGAGTATTCACGTGAACACGTGGACGATCTGGCACCGTGTGTCTGGTCCCAGATCCTTTTATCCACAGCAGGTGGTGGTGATTGCGCTGATGAGCTGCAGGTGCGTGCGGGAGGAGCCAGGAGCTCAGCCCAGCTCGGGCTCCGACAGGTGGGGGAGGGAAGGAACAGGGTAGGACAGAAAACAGGGAACTGGACGGTGCGGATCATGACAGAACCAGGTCTAACTTTGTGTCTTTTTCCAGATTGTAAAGTTGATCAAAACATCTAAAGAGCATCCAATCACGTTGGCGATTGGAGATGGAGCCAATGACGTCAGTATGATCCTAGAGGCACATGTCGGTATCGGTGAGTCTTATATACAAGTACTACTGCCACTACAACTGCCACTACTACTACTACTACTGCTAGAGCATCCATCTATTTTCTTCCGCTTATCTGGGGCCGGGTCACGGGGGCAGCAATCTCAGCAGGGAGTCCCAGACCCCCCTCACCCCAGACATGACACCCCTGTTCCCAGGCCAGCCAAGAGACATAAACCCTCCAGTGTGTCCTGGGTAATGTCTGGGCCATGCCTGGAACACCTCCCTAGGGAGGTTTCCAAGGGGCATCCTAAACAGATGTTGAGCCAACTCAAGTGGCTCCTCTGGACGTGCAGGAGTAGTGGCTCTACTCCAAGCTCCTCCCTTGTGACCAAGCTCCTCACCCTATCTCTAAGGGAGGGCCCTGCCACCCTGTGGTGGAAACGCATTTCGACCCCTCACTTGAGGCAAGGACTCTCCACCCACCCACCTTTTTCCAGTTGAGAAGCATGGCCTCGGATTTGGAGGAGCTGATTCTCATTCCAGCCTCTTCACATTCAGCTACAAACCACCCCAGTGCCTTCTACTGGTCCTGGCTCAATGAACATATGCTAGTATTATATACTATATCTGTTACTACTACTATGACTACTACTATCTAATACAACAGCAACTACTACTAGCTACTTCTTCCTACTACTACTTAACTACTACTTCCATCTACAACTACATAATCTAGTATTACCTCAAGAACTACTTCTACAATTACTGCCACTGCTACTTCTACAACTTCAGTAACTTCTATGACAACTAGTATTACGTCTGCTAATTCTACTTGATAGTACTGTGGGAAAAATTACTACTAGCTACAGCTACTACCTACTACTACTACTACTTCAACTACTTTTGCATGAATACTACTTTTCCTACTATTACCTACTACTACTAAGACAACTACTGCTACTAGCTTCTGCTGTTATTCAATATTGGCGACTGAAAAATTGATTGGATATCTGCTTCCAAACATGGGTTCAGTCAGTATCCTGGTTGAATACATTGATGTAATAAGACTATTTATTTGAACTTTTACTTACACAAATTTGTTCAGTAGTTACATATGGGATTAATAGTACATACATCACACAGTTGGAGCAGTTTTGTCTCATTTTATTTTTGTTTTAAGAAAATAAATGTTTTCACTCTCTGCACTGGTATCAGTTAATATTGAGTATCAGCAGATATTTCCAGTTATTGAAAACTGAACTGAAAAAGCTGGATCGGTGCATCCCTACTGCTATCTACTAATTTCAACAACTACTACTTACTGCTACTACTGTTACTGCTATTATCTGGTACTAATACTATTACTACAACAAGTACAACTACTACTTGATAGAACAAATACTACTACTTACTACTTAATACAACTCCTTTGACTACACCTTAATAACTACTAGTAACTGCTACTTCTCTACTTCAACAACTGCTACTTAGGACTACAACAACTACTGCTACTAATACTTCATACTGTTACTGCAGCTACTACTTAACTACTACTTGAACAATTACTGCTAGTTGTTAATAGCTACAACTACATTAAGTCTTTGTAATTTGCTCAATTAGTATTGTCTTCAAGCCTTAAAGAGGGAGTATTATGCAAAATGTACTTTTTGGAGCTTTACCATATTATAACGTCCCCTCATCAAAAATATGCCTGAAGATTTTTTAAATGTCAACCATTCATGTTTGAGTATTTTAGCAATCTCTCCCGGGCACTATTTGAACCCTTATGGTTAGCTGTAAGATTTTGTACAAGGCTCTGCCCACAAACCTACTTCATTCATGGTCCCACACAATAATTCTTCATACATATATATATATATACATATGTATATATATACACATATATATATATATATATATATATATATATATATATATATACATATATATATATATATATATATATATATATATATATATATATATATATATATATATATATATATATATATATATATATATACGATGTACAACACAAAATATGCTACAGCAAGGGGGAGTCAGGACGCCAGGTCAGAGTAACTCTCCAACCGGAGATTGGGTATGAAGCCCCAATAAGTATCGAGGCAGCGACTGACCTGAAAGACAAGATCATGGCCCGGATAAACACAAGGCAACCCTGAGAATGCAGCATTGAGAGCGATCCCTACCTCAACCATCACAGAGACCAATGAGCTGATATAAACTTCAGCAGCAGTGATCCTAGAGATGCTTGGCTATAAGAGCAACCATGGGAGCCATGAGAAACAATACCCACCATGGAAACGACGGTTAGAGGCTAAAATCAAGGCTGTGCGGAGAGAAGTGAGCCAACTGTCAAAGGCCCAGAGAGGTGCAATGAAAAAACAAGTGCCCAAGAGGTACAGCCAGATGCCCATACCTGAAGCACTGGAAACTGCCAAACAAAGGCTCCAAGCCTTGGCCAGCTGCCTAAAGAGGTACACACGAGATAATGAAGCCAGATGAATAAACCGTCTGTTCATAACACAACCGGCGAAAGTGTACGCTCAATGGCAGGGTAATAACACCAGAGCAGACCTACCAAGGCTGGAAACCGAACAGCGATGCACAGTGGCTAGTGGCTCTGAGAGAAGACCACAGCAACCTTCCTGAACAGAATCCAGTCGCCATCACAGTGGCAGACATCCAGGAAAGAGTCTCAGGCATGAAAAACTGGACCGCACCAGGCCCTGACATGATCCACGCCTACTGGCTAAAGAAGCTCACTGCTCTCCATGAGCACCTGGCAGCACAAACGAACCAGCTGCTAATGGATGGGACACCCTGAATGGCTAACTGAAGGGCGTACGATCTTGATCCAGAAGGATCCCTCAAAGGGTACTGTCCTATTCAACTATCGACCAATAACCTGTCTCTCCACAACATGGAAGCTCATGTCAGGCATCATAAGTGGGCACATGGATCAATACATGAGCACAGCGCAGAAGGGCATTGGCAAAGATACCAGGGGAGCCAAACACCAGCTCCTGGTAGACTGGACAGTTGCCCGAGACTGCAGAACCTGTAAGACCAACCTGTGCACTGCCTGGATTAATTACAAGAAAGCCTACAACTCAATGCCACACACATGGTGTTGTGGGAGGTTGTGGAAAACCACCCTTGAGGCCAATGGCAAGCCACTTGCACAAGTAACCATCAAATGTGGCATATACCAAAGAGACGCACTGTCCCAACTGCTGTTCTGCATAGGTCTGAATCTTCTCAGCCAAATCATCAGCAACACCGACTCAGGAATACAATTACTGATATACAATTACTGATACCGACTCAGGAATGGGCCTACCATCAGTCACCTCCTCTACATGGATGACATCAAGCTGTACGCTAAGAATGAGTGAGACATCAACTCACTGATCCTCACCATGAGGATCTAACAGCACAGACTTTGGACTGTCATTCGGCTTGAGAAGTGTAGCCGGATGGTGACAAAGAGAGGGAAGGTAGATACCCAGCAGGAATCATAAGCTGGCCAAAGGAGGAGATGCAGACCACAGATGTTAAGACCCAAATGCATGACGGGTTCCATCCCAAATCCAGCACCCTGAAACTGTATGCGAGCCATACGGAAGGAGACTGAGGACTAGTGAGTGTAAGAGCCACAGTCCAGGATGAAACATCCAAGATCCATAAATACATCAAGGACAAGGCCCCAACAGATGATGTGCTCAGCGAACGCCTCAGACAGTGGAGCGCAGAGGAAGAGGTGCTGGAGGAACCATCATGGAAGGACAAGCCCCTGCACGGGATGCACCACCGGAACATAACTGAAGTGGCTGTTATCATTAAATCCTACCAATGGCTTGAGAGAGCTGGTCTGAAGGACAGCACAGAGGCACTCATGCTAGGCTACACAGGAGCAGGCCTTGAGCATCAGAGCAATAGAGGCCCAGATCTACCACACCAGACAAGACCCAAGGTGTAGGCTGTGCAGAGATGCCCCTGAGACAATGCAGCACATAACTGCAGGGTGTAAGATGCTGGCAGGGAAAGCATACATAGAACGGCAAAACCAAGTGGCAGGCAAAGTGTACAGAAACATCTGTGCAGAGTACGGACTGGAAACCCCAAGATCAAGGTGGAAAACACCTCCAAAGGTAGTGGAGAATGATCGAGCTCCTGTGGGACTTCCAGATACAGACTGACAGAATGGTGACGGCGAAACAACCGACATTGTGGTAGATAAACAACAGAGCAAAGAAGTTGTGGTGGACATCGCAATACCAAATTATGGGAACATCAGGAAAAAGGAACATGAGAAACTAGAGAAATACCAGGGGCTCAAAGAAGAGCTGGAGAAGGCCTGGAAGGTGAAGGTATCAGTGTTGCCCGTGGTCATCGGAGCACTCGGGGCAGTGACTCCCAAACTGGAGGAGTGGCAGATCCCAGGAACAGATCCCAGGAAAAACATCAGATATCTCAGTCCAGAAAAGTGCAGTACTAGGAACAGCAAAGATACTGCGCAGAACCCTCAACCTCCCAGGCCCCGAGGTCCTGAGCATGGCAAAGGATGAGACCACCCACGGAGGGTGAGAAGGATATATATATATATATATATATATATATATATATATATATATATATATATATATATATATATATATATATATATATATATAAACATGATACAAAACTGTACACAGCAACTTGACAAACCTAACGATGTGCGCAGTAGTTTAAATATTGGGATACACAATGATTCTGTTGCGGTAGCGCTCTGAAGGGGGAGTAACTTAGCACGGAGAGGAAAGGGAAGGGGGAGCTCAGAGCATCAAAAAACGAAAGTGAAACTTGTAAAGCAAGTTAATACATTGTTTTCAGTCAATAAAGCATTTTTTAAACAATAAAAGGTACTCTAAATATGTTTTATGTAAGCAATACCCCATAGAAGTAAAATACCCCCTCTTTAATACTGCCTAGAAGTAAAATACCCCCTCTTTAATACCGCCTAGAAGTAAAATACTCACTTTTTAAACTCGAACTTAACAATTTTATTTTGTTTTTTCCTGAAGGTATCATGGGTAAAGAGGGCCGACAGGCTGTGAGGAACAGTGACTATGCCATCCCAAAGTTTAAACACCTCAAAAAACTGCTCCTGGTGCACGGACACTACTACTACATCCGAATATCCGAGCTCGTGCAGTACTTTTTCTACAAGGTAATATCCCTTGTATTTTAGAACATGTTTGTAAAGGGTTTGTAACTACAGAGTTATCAGCTTTTACACAGAATAACACCTCATGGAGAAACAGGGAGGGCATCTGCCACAAAGGAGACAGGAAATTATCAAAAAATGCAGAATTTGTGATTTGATCATTGATTTTGATTAAGTTGTAATGAATCTTGCAGCCCTGTTACAGCTTTCACTAATAATATGGCCAGAATCAGAGACTAAACCAGGACTTGAATATGGTGTATTTCAGAACTATTCTTTGACTATTCTGGACCAGAACTGAACCAGTCCAAAACAGGTCTAAATCGGGGTCTCAACCAGGACTGAACTAGGTCTGAAGGTTTATTTTAGAATGAACTTTTGACTATTTTGGATCTAAACAAAGCCTGAACAAGGACCAAACCAGGGACTAGACCAGGGACTTGAGCAGGGACTACACCAGGGACTAGGGTTTAAACAAAAACTATAGGTTCTTTCTTCTGCATTCTATCTGGTAAATATTTTGTACAGTATAGTTTTGAACAAATAGCTTTTATGGCATTTACCAATATGATGCAGGTGTTCATTACAACTGTTTTTTTAATGTGAATTTGTGAATTAATTTGAAATATTTTGTTTTTGCAGAATGTAGTGTTCATCTTTCCTCAGTTTTTGTACCAGTTTTTCTGTGGATTCTCACAACAGGTAACTTCTCACTATTATCTATAAATATTTTATTCTATTATTTATTTATTTATTTATTATTTTCAGCCTTTGTACGACACGGCCTTCCTGACCCTGTACAATATCAGTTTCACGTCTCTGCCTATTCTGGCATATAGCCTCATCGAACAGCACATAAACATGGACATACTGAAGAAGGACCCTACACTCTACAGGTACCTAAAACATCTATTCTGTTTTCTATCCATCCATCCATCCATTTTCTTCCGCTTATCCGGGGCCGGGTCGCGGTGGCAGCAGTCTAAGCAGGGACTCCCAAACTTCCCTCACCCCAGACACGTCCTCCAGCTCCTCCGGTGGGATCCCAAGGCGTTCCCAGGCCAGCCAAGAGACATAGTCCCTCCAGCGTGTCCTGGGTCTTCCCCGGGGCCTCCTCCCGGTGGGACATGCCCAGAACACCTCCCTAGGGAGGCGTCTAGGAGGCATCCTGAGCAGATGCCCGAGCCACCTCAGCTGGCTCCTCTCAACGTGTAGAAGCAGCGGCTCTACTCCGAGCTCCTCTCGTGTGACTGAGCTCCTCACCCTATCCCTAAGGGTGCACCCAGCCACTCTGAGGAGGAAACCCATTTCGGCCGCTTGTATCCGCGATCTTGTCCTTTCGGTCATTACCCAGAGCTCATGACCATAGGTGAGGGTAGGAAAGTAGATTGACGGTAAATCAAGAGCTTTGCCTTTGGGCTCAGCTCCTTCTTTACCACAACGGACCGATACAGCGACCACATCACTGCAGACGCTGCACCGATCCGCCTGTCAATCTCACGCTCCATCCTTACCTCACTCGTGAACAAGACCCCGAGGTACTTGAACTCCTCCACTTGGGGCAGAGACTCACCACCCACCTGGAGAGGGCAAACCACCTTTTTCCGGTCGAGAACTATGGCCTCGGATTTAGAGGAGCTGATTCTCATCCCAGCCACTTCACACTCGGCTGCAAACCGCCCCAGTGCCTGCTGCAGGTCCTGGCTCGATGAAGCCATCAGGACAACATCATCCGCAAACAGCAGAGATGAAATCCTGTGGTTCCCGAACCAGACCCCTTCCGGCCCCTGGCTGCGCCTAGAAATTCTGTCCATAAATATATTGAACAGAACTGGTGACAAAGGGCAGCCCTGGCGGAGTCCAACATGCACCGGGAACAGGTCTGACTTACTTCCGGCAATGCGAACACAGCTCCTGCTCCGGTCATACAGGGACCGCACAGCCCTTAGCAAAGGGCCCCGGACCCCATACTCCCGGAGCACCCCCCAAAGGACACCACGAGGGACACGGTCGAATGCCTTCTTCAAATCCACAAAACACATGTGGACTGGTTGGGTAAACTCCCATGAGCCCCCGAGGACCCGATGGAGAGTATAAAGCTGGTCCAGTGTTCCATGACCGGGACGAAAACCACACTGCTCCTCCTGAATCCGAGGTTCGACTATCGGTCGGATTCTCCTCTCCAGTACCCTGGAGTAGACCTTACCGGGAAGGCTGAGGAGTGTGATTCCCCTGTAATTGGAACACACCCTCCGGTCCCCCTTCTTATACAGAGAGACCACCACCCTGGTCTGCCACTCCAGTGGTACTTTCCCCAACCGCCACGCGATGTTGCAGAGACGTGTCAGCCAAGACAGTCCCACAACATCCAGAGACTTGAGGTACTCGGGAGGGATCTCGTCCACCCCCGGAGCCTTGCCACCGAGGAGCTTGCTAACCACCTTGGTGACTTCAGCCAGGGTGATGGACGAGTCCGCCTCCGGGTCCCCAGTCTCTGCTTCCTCCTCGGAAGACATGACGGGGGGATTGAGGAGATCCTCAAAGTATTCATTCCACCGCCCGACAACATCCCCAGTCGAGGTCAGCAGCTCTCCACCCGCACTGTAAACAGTGTTGGTGAAGCACTGCTTCCCCCTCCTGAGGCGTCTGACGGTTTGCCAGAATTTCTTTGAGGCCGTCCGATAGTCTTTCTCCATGGCCTCCCCGAACTCCTCCCAACCCCGAGTTTTTGCCTCTGTGACCACACGAGTCGCGGCAGGCTTGGCCCGCCGGTACTCACCGGCTGCCTCAGGAGTCCCATGAGCCAACAAGGCTCGATAGGACTCCTTCAGCTTGACGGCATCCCTTACTTCCATTGTCCACCACCGGGTTCGGGGATTGCCGCCATGACAAGCACCACAGACTTTATGACCACAGCTACGAGTGGCCGCATTGACAATAGAGGTGGAGAACATGGCCCACTCGGAGTCCATGTCTCCAGCCTCCCCCGGGATCAGGAAGAAGTTCTCCCGGAGGTGTGAGTTGAAGACCCCTCTGACAGAGGGCTCTGCCAGGCGTTCCCAACAGACCCTTACAATACGCTTGGGTCTGCCAGGTCTGTGCGGCTTCCTCCGCCAGCGGATCCAACTCACCACCAGGTGGTGATCGGTTGACAGCTCAGCCCCTCTCTTCACCCGAGTGTCCAAGACACGCGGTTGGAGGTCAAATGACACGACAACAAAGTCGATCATCGACCTCCGACCTAGAGTGTCCTGGTGCCACGTGCACCGATGGACACCCTTGTGCTCGAACATGGTGTTTGTTATGGACAAACTGTGATTAGCACAGAAGTCCAATAACAAAACACCACTCGGGTTCAGATCAGGGAGGCCGTTCTTCCCAATCACGCCCCTCCAGGTGTCACTGTCGTTACCCACATGGGCGTTGAAGTCCCCCAGGAGAACAACGGAGTCCCCGGTTGGCGCACTGTAGTACCCCTCCCAGGGACTCCAAGAAGGCCGGGTACTCCGCACTGCTCTTTGGCCCATAGGCTGACACAACAGTGAGATACCTGTCCCCGAACCGAAGGCGCAGGGACGCGACCCTCTCGTTCACCGGAGTGAACCCCAACACGAAGCGGCTGAGCTGTGGGGCAATGAGCAAGCCCACACCAGCTCGCCGCCTCTCCCCCGCGGGCAACGCCAGAGAAATGAAGAGTCCAGCCCCTCTCAAGAAGTTGGGTTCCAGAGCCCAAACTGTGCGTGGAGGCGAGGCCGACTATATCTAGTCGGTAACGCTCAACCTCCCGCACAAGCTCCGGCTCCTTCCCCCCCAGCGAGGTGACATTCCATGTCCCCAGAGCCAGTCTCCATGTCCAGATATCCGGTCGTCGAGGCCCCCGTCTTCGACTGCCACCCAGATCTTCAAGCACCGGCCCCTTACGGATCCTCTTGCGAGTGGTGGGTCCACATGAGGATGGCCCCACGTCACTCCTTCGGGCTGAGCCTGGCCGGGCCCCGTGGGGAAAGGCCCGGCCTCCAGGCGCTCGCTGTCAAGCACCCACCCCAGGCCTGGCTCCAGGGTGGGGCCCCGGTAACACCGGTCCGGGCGACGTAAACGGCCTTGTTTTTACACTCGTCATAAGGGGCTTCTGAACCGCTCTTCGTCTGACCCGTCCCCCTGGACCTGTTTGCCATGGGTGACCCTACCAGGGGCATGAAGCCCCTGACAACATAGCTCCCAGGATCATTCGGGCACTCAAACCCCTCCACCACGTTAAGGTGGCGGTTCAGGGAGGGGTATTCTGTTTTCTACTGCAGCAAAAAATATGAGATTATACCCAGACCCAACACCACATTGATACACAGGCAAGCTAGGTAAGAGCATTTAAGAACAGCCAACCTTCATTTTAATTATTGTTATAGAGACATAGGGAAGAACTCCTTACTAAGATGGCCGACATTCATCTACTGGACTGCTCTGGGTGTTTACGAGGCTGTGGTCATGTTCTTTGGAGCCTACTTCCTGTTTGATAACACCACCTTCACTAGTAATGGACAGGTAAGGCTCACGTCAGACCTGGGTTAGACCTGGCTTAGCCCTGGGTTAGACCTGTAATAGACCCTGGCTTAGAGCCTGATTTCGACCCTGGTTTGGCACTGGTTCGGACCTGGTTCAGTCCTGGTTTAGTGCTGGTTTAGTGCTGGTTTAGTCCTGGTTTGTAGCTGGTTCAGTCCTGGCTAAGACCCAGTTTATACCTGGCTTAGACCTGAGTTAGAAAGAGAGTTGGAATCGAGTTAGACCTTGGTTTAGTCCTGATTTAGTCCATGATTTAGTCCTGGTTTAGATCTGGTTTAGTACTGGTTTAGTACTGGTTTACATAACTGTGGGTCATAGACTGTTGTTTTGAAATGTAATTTTTGATGAATATTATGTTTACAGTGAACTCAGTGTAAAATAATAAGCTCCAAGTGACCAATACAAACTTGTACAAAGTGCGGTTTTGGCGACTATATTAAAAATACCCAACATCTAAATCATTATTGTTAATCTTCATTTTTTAAACTGTATTTCATAAAATATTTCCAAAGTTAAAATGTTAATTTTGTATTTAGTTAACTAACTACACTTATTTAAAATTATTCCAACAATTTCCCAAGATTATTTACAAACTTGCTTCCTTCAGCATGGCAATATTCCTACTATATGTTTGAATATATATCTATTGAATTCTCTGGTTTAAATTACGGCTGCAAAAAATATCTGATAAATTGTGTCTTTTATTTTATTGGATACTTTGACTGTTTTTATGTTATTTATAAAATTGTGTGTGTGTGTGTGTGTGTGCGCGTGTGTGTGTGTGTGTGTGTTTATATAGATATATATATATATATATATATATATATATATAATTTAAAAAATCTTCAGTTGGCAAGTTTTACCTTAATCTGGTTAAACCTGTCAAAGGTAGAACATTGCAGCCCTAGTTTTAAGCTCTTTTCTCCAATATATTTAAAATTTTAAATTTCTGCACTCTTCATTTATTTATGTTTATTTTTTCTTGCATCATTTTATATTTCTCCTTTTTTTCGGCCTTTTCTGTTTCAAACTTTTGGCTTCTCCCTGTTCAGCTCATGACCTCCAACACTCAGATGGTAAGAACAAAATCAAATTTAAACTTTAAGCCATCTTCCATTTTAACTTCAAATTCACAACAATTAATTTCATTATGACTTTAAAATTGCTTTCGTTAATGTTTAGACTTGGTTTAGACCTGGTTTAGTTCTTGCTTTAGTCCATTTCTTCCTGCTATAGTCCTGGTTTAGTCCTAACCAAGTCCTTGTTTAGTCCTTGTTCAGTTCTACTTAAGTCCCAGTTTACTCCTGTTTAGTTATTGGTTTAGTCTTGGTGTAGTCGTGATTCAGTCCTGATTCAATACTGGTTTAATTCTGCTTAGTCCTTTTTTGTTATTCTTGAGCCCTGGTTCAATTCTGGTAGGATACTGGCTTAGTCCTAGCCAAGTTTTTGTTTAGTCTTGTTTTAGTCCTTGGTTCAGTTCTATTGTAGTCCTGGTTCAGTCCTGGCTTAGTACTGGTTAGTTTTAATCATAGTTTACTCACTGGTTTAGTCCTGATTTAGTACTGGTGTAGTTATGGTTCAGTCACGACTTACTATTGCTTAGTCCTGGTTTAGTCCTTGGTAAATCCTTGGTTCAGTCCCACTTTAGTAAACTAGACCCTGGATTAGTGCTTGTTTAGCCCTTGATTTTTCTCATTATTTTTTTTTTTACTTCATTACTAACCAAAAGTGGCACTAGCCTTGTTGCTATTCTTTCCTCAATGAAAAACTCCACTTCACAAAATTTGTTCCAAAAAGTCACCAAATTTGACCATTGTTGTTTTAAATTTAAACTTTTTACCTCATTCAACATTTTTCATTGTGAGTGATCGTTCCATAACCTACATACTCTCAGCTTTTAAATTTTTATTTCATTTAAATTTTGTCTAATTGAAATGTATTTATTTTGTATTTTTTCAGATGTTTGGAAACTGGACTTTTGGGACATTGGTCTTCACTGTTTTGGTTTTCACTGTCACTTTTAAGGCAAGTATGTAAAGTTATTTTAGTTTAAATCTGACCTAGAGTGCTTACGCCTCCTCTATAGTTATAAACTATGATACCTGTGTAAGATACCTGAATAAGTATGTTATAATTTGCACATTTTAAATCACAATATTCATCTAAAATGACGTAATAAAAGAAACAAGTGAGCTGACTTCTGCGTTAGAAAACTGTGCCCAGTGGGAGTTGACGTTGGCGTAAATGTCGACACAACAAAGTACTGCATTCTGTTGCCCCTCCTATTGATCCACATCACCCTAGAGGCAGCAGATTTTTTCATTTGTACCAAAATTAAGATAAAGAAAATAAAATGGTGAAGGAACTCCCTACATCACAGTGGGAGTGTATCAGTGGAGGTGAAAACGGTAGATCGGAGCAATGACGCCTTGAATACAGGAGATTAAAGATTACTCAAACACGAATCACTCTCAATACAACCAAATTCAATGAGAAACTTATAACATGGTTAAAAGCTCTGAGAGTTTCATTTTTCAGAATAGGTCTGTTTTAAATCCTGATGTAGTCCTGGTTTAGACTTGGGTTAAATATAAACTTTTCTGTTTGTCTCCATATTACTTTGCCTGGAATGTTCCAGAGTATGGCATTAAATATATACAAAAGCAGAAAACGCCACCAGGCCATGTCTGTGGAGAGATGACCCCGCTCCTAGAATTTAAATATTGCAAGATAATTCCAGTGAACCATTTTTCATTAAAAGGTATGAGCTGCAACAAATAAACATTAGAATGTACCAATAATTAGTAATAAAAGAGACTCAGATCTCAAATCTTATTGTATTAAGACAAATATACACCAAATGTCCTTATTTGTGCAAAGAAAAAGTACAAATAATAAATAATGAGGCCCAAAATATTGTTCCAGCTTTCAAATACTGAATGGTAAGTGCATATAGTAGTTATTGTGACAGGCCTATATGTGTATGACATTGTGTATTTAAAGTGTACCTTTGTTGACAGTTGGCGCTGGACACTCACTATTGGACGTGGATCAGCCATTTTGTGATCTGGGGCTCGCTGCTCTTCTATATTGTCTTTTCTCTGCTCTGGGGAGGCATCATCTGGTCAGTACTGCTCCGGGTTTAGAACTGGTTTAGACAGGGTTTATCCAGGGTTTAAATCTGATTAAGTCCTTGTTTTGTCTATTTTTTTTATGAAAACCCATTTTGCAGTCCTATGTCCCATAAGCTGTCATGTTTGCACAAATGTTTTCTTTTATTTTAATATATTCCTGAACTACTAGCGCATACTTTTTTAGGCAGATGTTGTCTCTTCTTACACAGATATGACACCGATGTCTCCTCTTCTATAGGCTGTCATGTTTTACAGATGTTGTCTCCTCTTCTATAGGCTGTCATGTTTGCACAGATCTTGTCTCCTCATCTATAAGCTGTCATGTTTACACAGATGTTGTCTCCTATTCTATAGGCTGTCATGTTTTACAGATGTCGTCTCCTCTTCTACAGGCTGTCATATTTACACAACTGTTGTCTCCTCTTCTATAGGCTGTCATATTTACAGATGTGGTCTCCTTTTCTATAGGCTGTCATGTTTTACAGATGTTGTCTCCTCTTCTATAGGCTGTCATGTTTACACAGATGTGATCTCCTCTTCTATGGGCTGTCATGTTTTACAGATGTTCTCTCCTCTTCTATAGGCTGTCATTTTTACAGATGTCTCCTTCTCTATAGGTTCTCATGTTTTACAGATGTTACATAGATTTGTCTATGTTCTTTAGGCCGTTCCTGAACTACCAGCGCATGTATTATGTCTTCATGCAGATGTTGTCGAGTGGTCCGGCCTGGCTCAGTATTATTTTGCTCATTGCTGCCTGTTTAGTGCCCGATGTGGCCAAGACTGTTCTGTGGAGGGCGCTATGGCCTACCACCACAGAGAAGATACAGGTGAGACAAGGGGACTTTAGGATTTAGTTTAGTTCTGGTTTAGTCCTGGGTTAGATCTTCTTAAGACCTGGGTATAGTCTTGATTTAGTCTTGGTTCAGTCTGCATTAATCAAGGTTTTTATCCTGAATTTTGATTAATTCACAAACTGGTTTAGTATGAAATTTTAGACCACTCTTACTGACCTAGTTTAGTCCTTAGTGGTTTAGACGTTGTTTTAGCCCCAGCTGATGTCTCAGGGTTTAGTCCTGGTTTAAATCTTGTATAGCCTTGATTTAGTATCCAATTTAGTCCTGGTTCAGTCCTGATTTAGTTCTGGTTTAGTCCTAGTTTAGTCCCGCTTACTCCTGGTTTAGTCTTGGTTTAGCCCGGCTTAGTTCTAGTTTTAACCGTGGTTAAGTCTTGGTTTTAGTCTTGGGTTTAATCCTGGTTTAGTCTTGGTTACATCTCTAGTTTAGTCCTAGTTTAATCTTTGTTATACTTGTTTAATCTGGTTTATCAGAGTTGTCCTGGTAAAAGTCAGTGCTCAGCACTCCTCCACGTAAATAACTGTGTGAGGCTCTTGTGCAGTGATGAAGCCCAAATGTTTTTAAATGTTTCTAAATCTTCAAACCTACAGAACTAAAGATGTTTGAGGGTTTCACTTGAACAAGTCTGAATCTAACCTGTTCCTGTTCTGCTCCTATCCTCCATCACGCCATGCTTCTCCTCTCCCTCTCCTCTCTTCTGCCGCCTCCTCCCTTACTTTCTGTTCTTGTCTCCTCACCCTCTCACTCCTCCTTCCTTCCTTGCTTCCTTTCTTCTCCTTGTCATCTCTCTCCTAACGCCTGTACCTATCTACCCATTTTGTTTTCTCCTCCCTACTCCTCTTAATCCTCCAACTTTTTCCTCCTCTCTCCTCTCCTTTTCTTCTGCCTCCTCCTTCTTTCTTTCCTTCCTATTCTTGTCTCCTCAACTTACCTACTTCTCTTTTACCCATTATCCCTCTCTTTTCTCCTCTCTCTACCCTCTGTCCTCTCCTCTTCTATCCCTCTCTCATTATCTCCTCTCCTTTTACCTCTCATCCCATCTCCCCTCTCTTGCCTTTCTCCTCTCCTTTTCTACTTCTCCTCCTCCTCTTCTCTCAGTGTAAGCGTCGTGTTCTCTCCTCTGAACATTCCACCATCTTTATGCTGACCTCTCAGACCTCCAGCAGACTCAGCCTCTAACCTCCCAAGGTGACCCCTAACTCCTAGTCTCCTACCTCACGCCTCGTCTCCTACCCCCTTGTCTTCTAACCCCTACCTCCTAGTCTCCTACCTCACGCCTCGTCTCCTACCCCCTTGTCTTCTAACCCCTACCTCCTAGTCTCCTCATCTCTTTCCTCCCAACATCTTGTGTCCTACATCCTATTCCCTACTCCTTGTCCTCGTCTACTACTCCCTAGTCTCTACCGCTTCGCCATCTAATGTCTTGAGTCCTAGTCCCTTATTCCCTTGTATCCTCCATAGAGCCTAGTCTCCTACTCCCTAGTACCCAATGCATCGTGTTCTACTTCCTGGTCTCCTACTCTTTTGTCTCCTACTGCTTTGTGTTCCATGTCCTAGTCTCCCACTCCAATGCCTTCAACGCAGTAATTCCCTGTCTACTTTGTTCCTTCCTCCTAGTCTCCTACTGCTTTGTGTCCTAGATCCTTTTTCCATCTCATAGTTCTTCTACCTCAGTTTCAAACTTCCTAGTCCCGGACATCTTGTCTTCTACTGCCTATTCCCCTACCCCTTCGTCTGCTACTGTCTTGTGTTCTGTGTCCTTGTCTTCTACATCCTAGTTTCCTACCTCCTACTCCCTTGAGTCCTACATTCTTTTTCTTCAGTTATACTCTCTTGTTTTGCATGAGCCTCATGGAACCTTTTTTAAACTATTTGACCATATGTACTTTTTGTTCTTGTGCCAATTTTCAATTTCAGTTTGTGTAATAAGTGAGCATTACTGAGTACATTATTTTCAACTTTAGGTTGATTAATCCTAGGTTTGTTTTAATTAAGCCTAACTTTGTATACTTGGGTTACCAGTCCTACCCAGGCTCAGTTAATTGTTATAGCATTTACATCTATTCTATACTTGTCCTTTTTACGAAACCGATGGGGATTTTTAAGGCCCTGGCATTCTACTACTATATATAACTGTTAAAAATGTAGGAATATTGTAGAAATTATTGGAAATTTTCTGTCAAACTAATGAGAGGGTATTTGCGCTTTCTACCTTGGTATAATGTTGTTCCCCCATCAAAAACATGCCCAAAGAACTTTTAGAACACAACTTGACAAACTTGTTGTGATGTGCAGTAAATTGTGAGTGTCTTGTGATAATACTCTGAAGGGCCAGTGAATTAGTGAGTAGAGCAAAGGGAGGGGAGATTCAGTGCGTCAAAAACAAAAGTGAAACTTCAAAAACACGTTTTTTCCAAATATAGCATTTTCAAAGCAATAAAAGGTAACATGGTGATCTAAGTGCATTATGTGTTAGCAGTTAATATCCCATAGTAAAGTGTGTGTGTATATTTTTATATGTATATATATATATATATATATATATATATATATATATATATATATATATATATATATATATACACAAATATACACTTTTTTTTATTTTATTTTATTATTTTTTTTAAGTTGAAATTGTGAATATCTGATTTACAGCGAGACACAGAGAGTTCAGATCTGGTCTTGAGGGAACATGGCAGCTCTGATTCGTTATTAGATGGAGTAGCCACATCTCGAGCTTGAAAATGGTAAAATAAAGTTAAAATAATTTGAGCCGTGGGTTTGGTAAATATTCACAGACAGACTAATAGGTGTGTTTAAATGCATTTTTGTATTTGGGTTTTAACATTGTTGCATTACTGTGTGCATGTGATTTGCATGGGACCTGATGGAATGCTTTGGGTTTAAGTCCATGTACTTAGTAACTACTTGGGTTGTGAAATGTATTGAAAAATAAGATAATAATCGAAACTAAAGCTAGATACTCATTTAGCATTCTATCTAAAAATACTAAACAAGTCACAGGACAGAAATGAACCTTTCCTGAATAGCTTTAGAATGATGAGGTATATCAGAACAAGTATAAGACCACATAGACTAGTATACACCTATGTACCACTATACTATGGAACCTACCTGGACCACTGAGGGATTACGGAGATATTAGGCCACATTTAATGTGGAAACTCACATTCTTTAGTTCAAAGAAAGTGTTATTTATCATCATTGTGGTATCGGAGTCGGTATTCCTTAGTATCGAAATAGAGTTTGAAATTTTAGCATCGTTACAACACTATAACTCCTATCCCTGCAATTAAGAAGTTACAAGTTATGGTATTAATTATGCAGTTACTAAGCCAGAATCTCTCTTAATAAACAATGTTGTCATTATTAATTAAGTCTAGTTAGTATGCTTTATTAACTTATAAAGTGTATGTAATTGTATTTACCCTATACTTACTACGTCTTCATTATCTTTGCTATGGATCATGTGTAGTAGTAACAGTAGTAGTTTATATTTTATGATTAGAATATGAAAAATGTATACAATTTAATATTAGCTCTCGTTTCTATTGCCATTTTCTGAAATTGACTTGTTGCCAGAGATTTCCTTGTTGCTAAGTACATGGACACATGGAGTTTTTCGGTTGCTTTGCAGTGGTTTGGACTTAAAAATTTGTTTTCACAGCTGGTCAAAGGGTATGCAAGTTTTATATAATATTTGTAGTAGTAGTAGTAGTAGTAGTAGTAGTAATAGCAGTAGTAGTAGTAGTAGCAGCAATAATTGTAGCAGTAACAGTAGTAGTTGCATATCCTATATTTGAGACCCTTTTAAACACAAAAAATATTGTAAGATTTAAACACAAAATTTCATTTTTGATGGCTGTGATCACAAACTTACCTGTCTCTCTCGTCCATCTTGTTTTTCTTTTTGGAAATAACTCCTCATTCTCTCTTCTCCTCCAGAGAGCGGATCGCCTGTACCAGGGACACCTCTCGGACTTCACCCCACTCTCCTCTCTCCGTCCTGGGCTAAACTCTGACTTAGATTCCCCCCGTGTCCTGGAGGCCCAGAGGAGCAGGTCTGGACACAACGTAAAGAAAGTCATGTTCACCAGGTGGCGCTATAGAGGCTTCACAGATTACTGCAGCTTCACTCCTCTGCTGCCCCAGTTCAGTCCTGGGACTAAGTACGGAGGGACTGGGCGCGAGGAGAGGGTTTAGACAAGGACTAGACCAACACAGAACCAGGACTACACCATGACTGAACCAGGACTAAACCAGATAGCACTGCAGTTTGTCAGCAGTACCAAACTGTCTACAGTAACTGCTGTGTCCAAAACTTTACCCAAACATAAACTGTCCTTCAGGGAGACTCCGTTTCTCAGCAGAACTACAGGTGCCGTTTACGCGACAGTCGGCTAAAGACACACTCACCCCGGACTGTAGGCCACAGGCACATGCCCACAGGAGACTGTACGGGCGACTGTTGGATTAGTCCCAATTTAGTCCAGGCTTAGTCCAGATTTAGTCCATGTTTAGTCTAGGCTTAGATCAGGTTTACTCCAACTTCAATTCTGCTTCACTCCTTGATAAGACTTAAGATGCATTCAATTAGAACCAAACCAGGAGAGGAAAAAGTCTTAGTTTAGTCCCTGGTCTAAGTCCCTAGTTCACCAAGTCTAAATCAGGACAGTACTTGGACTTTCCTAGGACTACATCTGGACTACAGCAGGGCTTGGTTCAGATCTAAACTAAACCAGGACTAAATTAAGACTTGACAGTTATTAGCACTTACCTTCTATAACCATTTAAACTATTTTAAATCAGAAATGGAACTGGAATAAGACCAGGTCTTACGAACTAAACTGAAGTGTCCTTGAACACCTCACAACTCACAGGATTCTAGGAAAGATGTCAAACACTGTAAAAAAAAAAAAAAAAATGCACTGGATTTGTTTAATTTAATTTGTTTATGAAATGTTTTTGAAAATATTACTTTTTTATATATATAAAATGACTCTAATGCTGAACTTTACAAGCTAATTGTATTTTGCCAAAGTGAGTCAATCTTAAAGTGCCCCATATTATTGTTTTCTATAATATAATCTATAATTATAATTAATTCTAATATTGTTTCCTCATCACAAACATACCTGGAGTTGTGTTTTGTTTCATTCACACATGTTTAACACACACCCCCTGCATATTTAGACTAAGTTCTTTTCTCAGACAGAAAACACTCTGCTCCAACTTTGTAATGTCATGTGGTAATACAGGAAGTGCTCCACTGTGTTTTTGAACTCCATACAACTTCACTAAAATTATTTGGATAATTTCAGCTCCAGAATTGCCAATCTCCACTAAACAAATGGCAAAAGGTAGCTGTTAACTTGAAAACTACCGCTTCATGATATCACAAGGTGGAACAGAGCATTTTGAGCATTGGAGAGGTAGACAATAAAAATACTTCATCCAAAATCAAATCAAATATACAATTCCACTTTGCATATTTTAGTTCACAGATCAGATTTTATTTACTAGAATGTTAAAAAATAGTTACTGGCTAATTGACTACAACAATACATATGTTAATTGCTGCCGGACTCTAATATTTTTTGTGTTTGTTTCCTATTGATACTTTGCAGATGATGTCATCAACATTACCTGGGGGTGCTAACTGTTGGCACTGCTCTGTCTGAAGCTCTGTTACTCAAATTAGACTTTAATCTGAGATTTGCTTTAACACATTATGACCATAAAAACTGACAGGTGAGCTATTTTGTGCTGTTAAACACGTCCCTCTCAAATAACATTACAGTCACAAGCTAGTTAGTATTAACCAACAGTTTTTCAGTTAGTCACTCACCTTTTTGTTGAAATTCAAACACATAAGCAGGACCATGAACGCTTGTATTCATCACAGCCTCCTGAAAATGTGTTGATTAAAAGCATTTTGTATTTTTTTCTTCAGTTTTCAGACAATCTAAAAACTTATCAGGTTGTGGTTGCTAATGTGTGTATTGCAGGGGTCACCAACCCTGTGCCCACGGGCGCCATGTCGCCCCCAAGCCCCACATGAGTCGCCCGCCGACTGGTTCTAAAAATAGCACAACTCACTAATGAGCTGCATCTAAAATTTCATTTTATTCTGTTGCTATATATATTTTTATCACCCTTGCGTTTATATAGATTTAAAAATGACAATATCTTAAACATATGTTCATTATATGTGAAGTTTAGATAAGTTAAGGTGAACTTTGACCTACTCACTTCAAAGGTCAGTATTGTGCGCGTGACAAAACCAGTGCTCCGCTCGCGAGCGCTGTGAGGATGCGCTGAAAGCAGTTTCTTACTCTAAAACATGGTAGAAAATAAAGAGATCACTTTCACAACAATTTAAGACTGTAAAAGAAACCTGCGCGTATCTCATCTGCAGAGCGACTGTGGTGATGGCAAAGCGGCACAATGTGGAGGGACACTTCACTACGTCTCACAAAGCTCCACACTAACTACCCACGGGGACGTGCACTCCCCACGGGGACGCGCACTATGGGCAGAACAAGCCCAGAGCTAAATGCAGTTTTGGGCAAACAACAGGCTTTTTTCACGACACCGGTGAAAAAGTCACACAACGCAACATGATCAGTGTGTTCACATAGATGATTATCATTTATCATTATTAATAATATATAACTAAAGGCAAAGGGAGAAAATGTGTTATTTCAGAAGACCGTCAAACTGGTAGCCCTTCGTATGACTCAGTGCCCATAAAGTAGCTCTCAGGTTAAAAAAGGTTGGTGACCCCTGGTGTATTGTGTCACCACAGTAGCTGCTGAACATTCCCCCATAATCATATATGCAGAACCTCCCCCAGCCTGATGTCACTGCAAAGTATCTGATGAAATGTCTTGTTGTAATTATTTAATTAAAATCTTGGACTTATGTGAAGATAAAATTTTGACTCACTTTGGTAGATATACACTTGTCACATCACTGTAATACCCGCTATAACCTGAGGATAGCGCTCTCACTGTGCATGTGTGTGCCCTCAGGCCAACCTGATGCGGGCCGTGTGCAAAAGCTCTGTCCAGGAACTCCCCCTAAGGACATTTCAGTAAGGAGCTAGAACACAGGAGACAGGAGTTAAGAAGCAAGTAGACAGGTGATGGAAATGGGACTTAGACTTGAGCTAATGCTAACTATTTATTTTAAAATATCTTATTTAGTCCTAAACCAGGACTAGACCAGAACTAAACCAGATTATGATTATATAACCTGGTCTAAACTAGGACCTGGTTTAGTCCTGGTTCAGTTGGAGCAAGTATTATGCTTGGACTAACCCAGGTCCTTTTAATTTAAAGGAACCGCCTGTGTCCTGCCTCTTATAATTTAAAAAAGGTACTGCAGTCACAACTGAGTCTGTGTGTCCAGAGCCTTAACCTGCAGATAGAGGACACATACAAGTGTGTCTCATTCTCAGTATTTTGGCAGGCCTCATGTGAATGAACCTCCAGAATTCACTCACTGAGCTGCAGAGGCTGCACTAACACTGATTCATGATAGGCTGCAGGTGCTGGGGTTTAGGTAGTGACCATTCAGATCAGAGAGAGTCCTTTTAGATTTAAACCAACTGGATTACAACATTGAAACCCAATCCAAATAAGAGATTCATATGAGGCCTATCCTGCAACTTAATGAAAGTAAAACTATGAAAATGTCCAAGTACATTTCCATCACTTGACCTTCAGTAGTTTAGATTAGAGTTTAGGTTAGACAAATGAGATTAATTTGATTTAGTGAGCGTCCAGTGTTAGTCCCTCTGCATGTTACACATAATCCCTCCCTGCCTTACACAGTTTTGTTATAGTGCCTTATTCAAAAGTAATATTACTCATTATTGGCCAAAACATGAAATTAACTGGTATTCTTAATGAAAATGGGGTCACCTCTCCACAGGTCGGATCTGTCACTTGCTTGTTTCTATGGAGATGGTATTGCTTTGCCTGGAATGTTGCCCAGTAGGACATGAAACATATCCATCTTGCATTTATTGAATTACAGGTATTCTTATTGTGAGTTGGCTCACCTATTCACAGATATGACCTCTAACTTAGCCTAGTCAGGTCACATGCTTGTCTCCGTGGAGATACACAAGTTTAATGCCATACTGTGAGACATTCCAGGCAAAGCATTAACATGTCCATGGAAAAAGTTTTGAATCTTTGAGTATAATCTTGGGATTGAATATCTTTGAATGGTACTGTAACACAGTTTTAAACCAAAGAAACTGTCAAAGTATCTGAGATTTGCACCTTAAGAATGATTTCAGAAATATCAAATATTTCACTGTTTTGAACCCTTTAAAATTATTTACTGCCTTAAAAATTCAACTATTTAAATTTGAATGTCCTCAGAGGAAATATACAGGTTTGGGTTTGACTGCATTCTTTTGTGGCAGACATTCTGAATTTTTAAATTAGTAGTATTTAATATCACAGCCATTATTTCCTTTGAAACATAGAATTTTTCTGCTTTATATTTTCAAATTGTAACTTTTTTGTGTTCCTTGTTTAGTTGAAATAGGTTTATTTTAAGCCTTTTTCCAAATATAAGATGGCATCTTTAAGCAATTGCATTTTTAATAATAGTAGTTTGATCCTTAAATTTGTAGCAGAAAAAAATGTATTATTTACTTTTTTATTTTATTTTTTTTTTCAAATTTCAGAGTTTAATAACACATCAATTTGAAGTTAAAATCCTTCTTTTAAATCTAAACTCTCTTTTTTCATCTCAATAGAATTTGTATTTTGAATTTTATCACAAAAAATATTTAACCCTTTTCTTTTTTTGTTTTGTGCTGAAAAGAAGTGGATTTCCTACCTCCAAACTGCAAACTCCTATTTTCTTTAACTTCATCCTGAAAAATAAAGAATATGTTCAGATTTAGATTCAAACCAAAGTCATTAGCAACATTAGCCTGTGCCTTGTGCTAGCCTGTTAGCCTTAGCTTTGACAGATGTTACTGCACAGCCTGTTACAAACAAAATGAATGTTTTGTATTTGTTTTTGTATGTATAAAGTTGTTTTGTTTTTTTACAAAAGTCCCTAAAGTGTTAAAGACTGTTTAAATGAACGAGGAAATCCTCATATTATGTTTAAAATAAGGCTTGAAATAATAGATTTGTTTTGAAAAATTCCCACTCCCATGAGCACTGGCTGCAGACAGCGACTATATATTGAAATAAGGTAGTCATAATATTGCAGAAATACCAAAGTATAAACGCATGTGGACAAAATTGTTGGTACACGTCGGTTAATGAAAGAAAAAACTCACAATGGTCACAGAAATAACTTGAATCTCACAAAAGTAATAATAAATAAAAATTCTATGAAATTTAACTAATCAAAGTCAGACATTGCTTTTCAACCATGTTTCAACAGAATTATGTAAAAAAAAAATAAACTCATGAAACAGGCCTGGACAAAAATGATGGTACCCTTAACTTAATATTTTGGTGCACAATCTTTTGAGGCAATCACTGCAATCAAACGATTCCTGTAACAATGAAACCTGCACCTCTCAGCAGGTATTTCGGCCCACTCCTCATGAGCAAACTGCTCCAGTTGTCTTCAGTTTGAAGGGTGCCTTTTCCAGACGGCATGTTTCAGCTGCTTCCAAAGATGCTCAATAAGATTTAGGTCAGGGCTAGAAGGCCACTTTAGAATAGTCCAATATTTTCCTCTTAGCCATTCTTGGGTGTTTTTAGCTGTGTGTTTTGGTCATTGTCCTGTTGCAAGACCCATGACCTGCGACTGAGACCAAGCTTTCTGACACTGGCCAGCACATGGCCTCTCTCTAGAGTCCCTTAATAGTCTTGAGACTTCATTGTACCCTGCACAGATTCAAGTCACCCTGTGCTAGATGCAGCAAAGCAGCTCCAGAACATAACAGAGCCTCCTCCATGTTTCACAGTAGGGAAGGTGTTCTTTTCTTGATACGCTTCATTTTTCCATCTGTGAACATAGAGCTGATGTGCCTTGGCAAAAAGTTCCATTTTTGTCTCATCTGTCCATTCTCCCAGAAGCTTTGTGGCTTGTCAACATGTAGTTTGACAAATTCCAATCTGGCTTTTTTATTATTTGTTTTCAACAATGGTGTCCTCCTTGGTTATCTCCCATTAAGTCCACTTTGGCTCAAACAACGACGGATGGAGCGATCTGACACTGATGTTCCCTGAGCTTGAAGTTCGGCTTTAATCTCTTTAGAGGTTTTTCTGGGCTCTTTTGTTACTATTCATATTATCCATCTATTTGATTTGTCATCAATTTTCCTCCTTCGGCCATGTCCAGGGAGGTTGGTTACAGTCCCATGGATCTTAAATTTCTGAATAATATGTGCAACTGTAGTCACAGGAACATCAAGCTGCTTGGAGATGAGCCTTTACCTTTAACATGCTTGTCTATAATTTTCTTTCTAATCTCCTGAGACAACTCTTTACTTTGCTTCTTCTGGTCCATGTTGAGTGTGGTACACGCCATGTCACCAAAGAGCACAGTGACCTGTAGCCCTCTATATAGGCCCACTGACTGAGTACAACATTGTAGACACCTGTGATGCTAATTAGTGGACACACCTTGGATTAACATGTCCCTTTGGTCACATTATTTTCACTCATGTCTAAGGGCACCATCATTTTTGACAAGGCCTGCTTCATGAGTTTTTAAAAATTTTTTATATATAATTCTGTTGAAACATGGTTGAAAAGCAATGTCTGACTTTCATTGGTTAAATTTCAAAGAATTTTTATTTATTATTACTTTTGTCAGATTCAAGTTATTTCTGTGACCATTGTGAGTTTTTCTTTCATTAATTGAAGGGTACCAACAATTTGTCCACGTATCTATACTGGTAAATGTACTATTAATACTAGTACTACGCATTCTGAATGAATGTATGCAGACAAAAGCAAAGTAGATGTACTCAATTTGCAAATTATACTTTAAGCTATACTACTGCTGCTACTATTGCTACTAATACTACTACTACTACAGTATTGCTCCTACTGCTGCTGCTGCTGCTACTACTACTACTACTACAACCAGATATTCTGCTAGAATGTAAAATTTTGAAAACAAAGACATTTTTTTCAAGCCTTTTCTTTTAATTCTGAATGTTTACTTTGAGAACTTTTGGATAATTAAAATGCCTAATTGTTCTACTTGAAACTACTGGGCTCTGTAAATATTTCTAACATTTTCATTTTAATCTAAAATGTGTTGAAACAATCACAAAACTGTGTTTATTTATTGCCACGGCCCTTTAGAATGTCACTCTTTTCTATTTGTCATTTTGTTTATTTGAAACATCTAGAATTTTCATGAACAACCCGATGCACTGAAATGCCCAGCGAGACACACGCTGTAAAAACTCAAGCCATTATTTAAGGTGGAATTCAGGAGTTAGACTGGATTAAAGGTAGAATTCAGGAGTTAGACTGGATTTAAGGGAGGAGGAAAGTTTAGGAGTAAAGCTAGTACGAGCTTCTAAATGTACTAGTAGTAGTAGTAGCCTAGTAGTAGATATAGTTACTACTACAACTATTGGAAGCTTCAAAATAGTGATAGTAGTATTAGTAGGAGTTGTAGTACAACACTTTATAAATCAAGTAGTAAGAAGTACTACTACTACGGTTTCAAGCTATACTGTAGGAATGTAGAGATATAGCTACTTAAAATTGTACTTTATACTACTGCTACTGCTAGTACTACTACTACTACTCAAGGCCCCAGGGTCTTAGGGGCCCAGAATTGGACCTTCGTCCTATTAATTTATATTAGAGGGAGGCCCACGTGAGGTTTCTACCTTCAGGCCCACAAATTTCTGTCAACGGGCCCTCATACTTGTACTCATACTAATATTAATACTACTACAATAACTTCTACTCTCACTACTACTACAAGATTCTTCTCATTTGTAGTAATAGTAGAATTAGTAGTAATACTTTCAGGAAACACCATTAGTAGTAGTAGTAGTAGTAGTAGTAGTAGTAGAAGTAGTAGTCCAAAAACCTTTAGAATACTTAAATTCTAGTATTAGTAAGAAGTATTACTGTTTAGGCTGCTACTAGTACTGTCAAAGGTGTTGCCACTAAATTGTACTTATATATGTAAAAGTACGAGCTCACTACTGTCACTGCTACAACTACTACTACGACTGCAAGCACTACTCCAAAGCTCTCTGCTGGCCTTTAGACTGTAGTTTGTGCTCCTTGTATAAACTTGTGTAAATAGTAGTAGTGGTATTATCCAAGCACATATGAAATAGTGTATAAATATATACATTTACAAAGACTGCTGAAGTATTGTATTACCTGTGGCTCTTGTACAGTTTTGGCCTGTTTTGTATCTTTCTAAACATATCCCAAATATTAACATAATTACAAATGTGGATTTTTGCTAATGTGTCTGTAGCGAAATGTAAATAAGCTTTGAAATAAAAAGAAATACGACCCTATGTTTTGTTTTGGTAGTTTGAGTTGGGGCTGCAAGGGGGCAGCAGAGGACAGGAAGTCACCACTCAGGTTAGTTTTCTGTAAAAGTATTGAAATATTTAACACTTTATAAGCAAGAAATAGAGTTTGCTGTGTAACTGTCATATGCCAATTTGTTGACCTGGTGTATGGGTAATATCATTACTGGGCCTATCCAGATGAAACAAAAACTGGCACAAAGTTCAGAGTCTTTTGTGTTGTTTTTTTTTTTTTCAAAATAGCTTCCGAAAGTGGTGCCATTATCCAACCCCAAAGACATGATTGTTGTCAGTTGAAAGGACTTCAAATCTTTTTTTTTGTCTTTTGTGATTAAATGCTACACTTCTAGCATTAAAACAGACTCATCAAACGACAGATGTATTAGGTCTAAGTAAGCTGTCAGCTTAACTCTATGGGTTTTTGCTGTTCTAAACTAATCCAAGAAAGCCATGTATTTCAGAACATGTTTGTAGTGGCTGAAACTACAAGGTTAGCAGCTTGCACAATATAAGACACCATGGAGACACAAGGAGGGTGTCTGACACACTGGGAGGGCATCTGACACAGGCAATGTTGCACTGCAACATTGCCTACTGTGCTGTGGACTTGGCGTCTTTGGATTTTTCTGATGCCACAGACATTAAGGGCAGTTATATGACTACGCAGAATTCAATGCAATTTCCCATAAGCACACAAAACTTAAAACATTAAAATTGTGGAAAAACTACAGGAGATAACAACACATTTTTTGCTATGCAAATAGGGAGTGGGGTTAAAGTTAGGTTCTGTCACCTTGCAATCCAAAGTTTTATTTATTTATTTATTTAAATAGGACAGTGCATATTCATGAATATATAAATGTAAATATTTCAGAATTAGCCTGAAGGCTACTTTACATGTGTAGTCCCTGGCAGGTTAGAGAGATAGAAACAACAAGAAACTGAAGACTGCTTCCGGGTCACCACCAGTGATGGCAGCGTGAAAAGTCCGCAGCGACAAATTGATTAAAAAAAAAAAAAACCTAAGCGAATTTATGAAGCGTGTTCTGCTACACTAGGAATGTTTTAAAAGGGGAAGAAAATGACATCCAAGAAAAGTCAAAGGAGGAACGCTCCACTACACGAGAAATCTTTGAAGATAAGACTAGCGTCTCTGTTAGCCAAGATGAGGGCAGCGGTGAGGCCGGCGACGAGGATAAACTGTCATTAATCCTGAAGGAAATTAGAGAGATGCGAGAGGAGAATAAAAACAATTTGGCAACTTAAAACAAGATATTGCACAGACAAATGTGAGATTGGACGAAGTGGAGCAAAGGTTTGTAACTATCGATGACCATGTGCTTGGGTGGAGGACATTACCGAATTAGTGAAGCAACAAGTGCAACTTCAACTAAAAGTATCTGACATAGAGGGACGCTCCCGTAGGAAGAACATAAGAATTTACGGTGTCCGGGAGGGGGCTGAGGGGTCCACGGCTCTATCAGTTATCCCGTTTGTGGAGCAGTTGATGCGTGAAAACCTGGATCTCCTAACTACAAAAGATCTGCTGATCGAGAGAGCGCACCGAGCCTTAGCGCCGTGACCTCCAGTGGACAGCCAGCCCAGATCTATAATCATCAGATTCCAAAGTTACCGGATCAAGGACAAAGTGCTCAGAGCAGCCTGGCAAAGGAAAGGCTTCACATGGAAGGGGAGCAAAATCAACCTGGATCACGACTACGTGCCAGATGTTTTGGCAAGAAGAAAGGAATACGGAGAGATCAGGAGGATCCTTAAAGAAAGCAGCATAAGATTTCAAAAACTGTATCCAGCTCGACTTAAGGTCTTCCTGAAGGATGAGACGAAGATATATGATTCAGTAGAGGAGGCTGTGTCAGATCTGTCTGATAGGGGTTTGCCGGTAACGAGGGTGGAGCGCCCAGTTTCCTCTCTGGAGAAACTACAGCGGTACAGTTGGATGCCAGCGCCAGGACGACGTAAACGGGGATTTAAAGAAAAGCTACAGGTGTTCAGGCGGGAAGTATCTGAAAGTACCAGCAATTGATGGAGCTATAATGGACAGGTATGGAGTTGGATATATTTTGAGAAGGACTTAAGAACTTGGATGCAGGACGTGAAATATTTAATGTCAGGGATAATAGTAAAATGACTGTTTTAGAGGGCCCTCGATGCCAAGCAGGCCAAAGAGGATATCCGAGGTCCAATAGAGTCAGGACCTCATCCTTGGAAGTGGGTATGAATGTTCACAGTTTAATTGTTTTAACTACCACAATGTTTAGTTGTAGTTTTTATGTTCATGTGTAACAGAGATTAAATGGTATTGATTCCACTTGTCATTACGTTTAATTTGGCTTATGTATTGTAATTGAGTAGCGCCCTCTTGTGGTGACCGGAAGTGATAAGTGTCCCTGGCATCGCGAGCACATTGCCAGTTGATGAGAGTCGGGCACGAGGTGGGTCACTGACTTTAGCTCTATCACTATAAAGTGTGTTTTTCTGTTTAATTATTCATTATATAATGACTGCCTAAGTGTACACATTAATTACGTAATCTGGGACATTTATGAGCTAATAATTGTACAACATATGAGTTATTACTGTGTAATAACTCATATGTTGTCCTGATAGAAGCTAACTTTTGGGATGCTAATGTGACTTGTTACCCTTGTAGAGTGCTGCTCTCCGTGTTGAGCCATGGTTTCCTGACCAGTATTTATGTTGGCTATGCAGGTACGTTTTTATGTAATTTTATTGTAAAACATTTTCAATTAATTGTTTAACATGGCCAGTTGATGAGAGTCGGGCACGAGAGTGCTGCTCTCCGTGTTGAGCCGTGGTTTCCTGACCAGTATTTATGTTGGCTATGCAGATTAAACTGCGAAGAACCGCACTGTTTACTGGCCAGTTATTCACAACACAACGCAGATAAACTGTACAACAATCGAGGACAAACACCGACTGGTAGTTCCTGCAACCAGCTGGACTTTTGCACGGCCAAGTTCAGCGCGGTTACACTGGTGCCGTGACCCGTCCTGTGTCTTCGTCCCGCCACACCCGGCCTCAGCTCCTCGCACCACTCGCCTCGAAGAGCTGCGGGAGCGCGCAGCCAACCTGGACCACGCACAAGGCTCCGTGTGTGCGGCTTTGGGGTGCAGTGCTTCACAGGGCCGGTACTGGGTGCTGCTCATTATTAAGTAACTGTGTATGGACATATTTTAAAAGGTGCTCATTGTTTTAATTGATTAAGTGACTTTTGAGTCCCGTTTATTTTAATGAGAGGTGTTTTGTTTTTGAGAGGTGTTTTGTTTTTGGTTTTTTTTACGATCTCTACTGTTGGATTGTCATATTTTTGTTTTATTACGTAAAAAGCTGCAATTCTTTTGATTTTGAGCAATGGAAGATTCATTTGATAGAGGGAGGGGGCTTGAGTTTTTTACCCCCACGCCTGCCATTGGTAAGGGCAGAGGCGTTCTTTTGTTTTCTCCAGATGCACCCACACAGCATCCACAGCCTCCTTATGATGGTCTAGCTCAGGCTACTAATGTTGCCTTTGATCCTCCACATTTTGATATAAATTCTTGTGCAACTGGGAAAGGTGTCAATGATAAACTCTTAAGTGATGTGGCTTCCCAGATTGGAATTTCTATTGGTGAGAGTATCGCAGCCTGCATTGTGCACCGCCTTGGTAACGCTGAAGGTCCAAGTGTGGTTGGGGCAGCTACAAATGACTCCTCGCTGCTTAATATCATTGTTCGCCAAGATGTGAAGGAGCCTGTGAGTTTTAAAGGGGATGGTACTGACACTTGCTCTGTTCAGGAGTGGGAGGGTTTGATGCTTGCCTATATGAGAAAGAGGAGCATCCCAGTAGCTGAACAAGCTGAGGAGGTTATTTCTAAGCTGGTGGGGAGGGCACGTGAAGTAGTTAAAGTGGGTATACGTAGTAAGCCAGTTCTGACTTTGACTGATGGCCCTGAACCCATTTTTGAGATACTGAAGCAGCATTTCAGTGACACAGTGACCTCTAGTTTGCCATTGGCTGACTTTTATGCTACACGTCCCCACTCTGACGAACACCCCTTTGACTATTGGTTGAGACTTAACAGAGCCCTAGAAGTGACTGAGGACTCACTGAAGAGACAAAATAAGACTTTCGACTATCTATCCCGTGACTTAGCCGCCATGTTCATTCAAAACTGTCCCGACCCTGAACTTTCGCTCATGTTGAAGTGCAAGCCGAGGCACCAATGGACGGTTGCTGATATTCACGAGAAGCTGGTGGAACACTGTAGGGACCACAAACCGACACCCAAGCAGAAACTGAACACTGTCTTGTTTTCGCAGCGCCAAGAAATTGCTCCCTCTGGACTCAGCTGCTGTCACGCCACCTGCTGGACAGCCTGCTGACGGTTCACCAGACCGTCTGGACAGAGTCATTGCCCTGCTTGAACGTGTTCTGGCGCAGCAACAACAGCACCCCAAGCAACTCAGTAAGTTTGGTGCACACATGCAAAACCCCAGAGGTAGAGCCGGTGCGCCCTGTGCTGTGTGCGATGATACTGGGCACACTACCATCCATCACTGCAGATCCAACCATCTGTGCTTTAGCTGTTATGCACCTGACCACACGAGAGCGGAATGTCCTGTGGCTGCAGCCAAATCCAGAGCCACAACTCAAGTGGTGCACCAGCAGGAAAACTAGATGGCCTGCATGTGGTGGGGGCGAATGTTGGGCCAAAAAGTGATCCCCCTATTTCTGAAGAGGATGCTGATATGGAGTCTGTGTATCAAAGTGTTTGTGAGGAAAGAGACATGGCTCGCACACCTGTACTCCAAAATGTTCAGAGACTAATGCAACATGATGAACTGTTCTATGAAAATGTGACACTGGGTGGAAAAGTGACTGTTTCTGCTTTACTAGACAGTGGTTCAATGGCATGTACCCTGAGCTCTAGTGTAGTCCCTCAGTTGTTAAAGCAAGCTGTATTGAAGGGCCCCACTCTTCAGTCCACTAATACTGTGTTAATCGGGTGTGGGGGCTCCAGAACTTTGGTGTGTGCGACCTGGAAATAGAATTGCATGGCTGCAGTGTAATTGTCCCAACCTTAGTTGTCAGTGGCCAGAGTGATGATTTGATTGTTGGCAGTAACCTGTTACAGCACATGATCAGCGAACTGAAAAGGGAACATAGGAGTCAGTGTTCTACAGTGCGCAGCTGTAGGAGTGAAACGTAGACTGTTGTGCTTAATGGCTAGTGTGGAAACTGACAGTGTCCCAGATGTGAGTGGAACCATCAAAATCAGGAAAGCTGTCACCCTAGAGCCAATGACTGAGCACTTGGTGTGGGCCAAACTGCAGTGTGTTGACAAACAGTTTGCTGGTAGTGAAGTCATAGTGGAGCCTACTAAAGCTAATTAAGGACCAAGAACAGTGTTGGTCGGTAGGTCTGTGTCTCTATTGAGGGAAGATGGTTGGCTACCACTTAAAGTGATAAATCCGTTCCATAAACGTGTTATTCTAAAACGCAATGTGAAATTGGCTGATGTGTCTCTGTGCATGGCCATGGAGAAGTTTGGTGATGCTCAGTCTGTAGTTAGTCCGCCAGTGCAGTTTCAGAACACCTGTAAAACTGAGCCCAGCCTGGTGTCAGACACATCCACGTTACCTGACTGCCCCCTTATTAAGACAGGATGTTCTACTGCTGATTCACCTCAGTCCAAGTTGTGTGAACTAGGTTTGTCAGACATAGATATTGAGTCATGTGAAGTTTCCTCGGAGTACAAAGCCAAGTTGTCTGAGCTCATTGTAAAATACCAGTCCATCTTCTCCAGAGATAAGTTAGACTGTGGAAAGGCCACAGGATACCTGCATCGTATCAGAGTCACTGATGTCAAACCCTTCAGACTCCCATGCAGGCGCATACCACCAACCCAGTATGAGAAACTGAGAGAGGTCTTGGATGACATGGAGGAGCGTGAGATTATAAGAAAGTCCAGTAGCGAGTTTGCGTTGCCTCTTGTGATAGTCTCAAAGAAAACTGGTGACTTGAGAATATGCAATGATTTCCGCTGGCTCAATGCACGGACTGTTAAGGACGCACACCCGCTCCCTCATCCTGCCGACGCCTTAGCTGCCTTAGGTGGTAATGCCTTTTTTTCAACAATGGATCTGACCTCAGGTTACTACAATGTGGAAGTCCATGAGGAAGACAGGACATATACGGCCTTTTCATCGCCATTTGGACTATATGAGTACAATAGAATGCTGCAGGGCCTTTGTAACAGCCCGGCAACGTTCATGAGGATGATGTTAAGCATCTTTGGCAACCAAAACTTCCTTAGTCTATTGTGCTATCTGGACGATGTTTTAGTGTTCGTCCCAACTGAAAGTTTGGCCCTTGACCATTTGCAAATGGTTTTTCAGAGATTCCAGTCGCACAACCTCAAACTTGCGCTGAAAAAATTTAACTTTCTTCGACGGTCTGTTAAGTTTCTCAGCCATATCATCAGTGCCGATGGCATCTAGTCGGACCTAGATAAAGTTGTGGCCATTATTTCCTTAGCAGAGTCAGACCTTATGGAGGATGGCACTAATGTCCCTTCTCAGCGTAAAATCTGTTCATTTCTTGGTCCATCCATCCATCCATCTTCTTCCGCTTATCCAGGGCCGGGTCGCGGGGGCAGCAGTCTAAGCAGGGACTCCCAGACTTCCCTCACCCCGGACACGTCCTCCAGCTCCTCCGGTGGGACCCCAAGGCGTTCCCAGGCCAGCCGAGAGACATAGTCCCCCGCCTTCGACTGCCGCCCGGATCTCTCCGCACCCGCCCCTCATGGCTCCTCCCGCAGGTGGTGGGTCCACGGGAGGACGGCCCCACGTCGTTCCTTCGGGCTGGGCCCGACCGGGCCCCGTGGGGAAAGGCCCGGCCACCGGGGGCTCGCTGCCGAGCACCCACCCCAGGCCTGGCTCCAGGGTGGGGCCCCGGTAACGCCAGTCCGGGCGACGTAACAGGCCTCGCTGTTTTTCTATCCATGGGGGCTCATTTCTTGGTATGGTAGTGTATTACCAGCAGTTTATTGAGGGCTGTTCCGCCATAGCTAAGCCACTGTTTGGTCTCACCTCAGGGTCCAAGGGTCCTCGCAGAGCTGGTAGAAAGCGCCAGATTTCCATGAAGCTTAGTGCTGGTGATTGGACTGATGAATGTAGGATGGCATTCCATAAACTAAAACAAGCTTTGTTGGACCAGGTCATTCTCGCTCACCCTAATTTCAATGACCCCTTTTTGCTTTCAGTTGATGCCTCTACAGACGGGTTGGGCGCCGTCTTGTCGCAAGTTCCTTCAGGTGGCACAATAGCCAGGCCAATCGCATTTGCTAGCAAGTCCTTCACTTATGCTCAGTTGAAATATCCCGCACACAGACTAGAGTTTTTCGCACTTAAGTGGGCTGTGTGTGATAAGTTCCATCACTGGTTGCGGGGTCACCAGTTCACCGTGTGGACAGACAATAATCCGTTGACCTATATATTGTCCAAAGCTTGTCTGGATGCATGTGAACAGAGGTGGATTGCGAAACTTGCACCTTTCCAGTTTCCAGAGGTTTTATTGGCAGGGTCTCTCCAGTGATGTTGCTAAATATGTTAAATGCTGCAGGCAGCGTGTTGTTAGCAAGTCTCCTGAGCCTGAAGCAAGAGCGCCCTTAGAAAACATTCATACCTCTGAGCCTCTTGAACTTGTTAGTATTGACTTTTGGTCGGCTGAAGATTCGGCTACAGGTCCCTTGATGTGCTTGTTGTCACTGATCACTTCACTAAATTGGCACATGCCTTCCTGTGTCCCAACCAGTCAGCCAAAGCAGTCGCACATCAGCTATGGAACAACTACTTTTGTATCTATGGTTTTCCCAAATGGTTGCACTCTGATCAGGGAGCCAACTTTGAAAGCACGCTTATTGCAGAGTTGCTGAGTGTGGCCGGGGTGCTAAAATCCCACACTACTCCCTATCACCCAATGGGTAATGGCTCGTGTGAAAGGATGAACCGCACCCTAGGCAACATGATTCGGGCACTACCCCCAAGAGCGAAAGACCGTTGGCCGGAAGCCCTGAAATCCCTGACATTTGCGTATAACTGTACTATTCACGAGACAACTGGCTATGCCCCATTCCTGCTCATGTTCAGGAGAGTGCAACGCCTTACAGTGGATGTTATGTTTGGCTCAGTGCTCAGTGACCCAGAGGTTGTGGACTATGATCGCTATGTTGAGTCCTTGAGGAGAAGCATGAGAGAGGCGATGGCCATTGCTCGGTCGCTGGCAACAAAACAGCTTCAGTGCCACACTGATCTGTACAATAGGAAAGTGCGTGGTGCTCCAGTGGAAGTGGATGATCGTGTGTTACTTGCCAACAAGGGAGAGCGTGGAAAAAGAAAACTTGCTGATCATTGGGAAAACACAGTCTATGTCATGATTGAGAAAAATGACGAGAGCCACACTTTTAAGGTTCAAAATATCACTAGTGGCCAGACAAAAGTCGTTCACCGTAATCTGATTATGCCAGTGAACTTCCTGCCACTCCCAGTTTCGGATTCGGATTCCCAAGAGCAGGACATTTTGTCCCCTACATCAAGTTCAGTAGACTTTGGTGTGGACAGGTCAGCAGTCACTGACGCTTCCTCAGAGTCAGCTGAGTTTCGGACAAGAGTATGGGTGTCTGAGTTACCGTCTGCTTCTGACTGTGTTGTAAATGCGGTAGGTTGTGATCTGCTGGATGATACAGTCCCAAGTAACGTGCCAGTGACTGCAGCAGTTGAACAATGCTGTTCTGCCCCTGTTTCTTGCCCTGACTTTGAGATTGCGTCAGCCCCTGACTCTGTCATACATGTTGAGCCTCCTGTGACTACAATTGACTCTGCTCCTGATCGTAGATCTAGAGCTGGACGTTTGCTGAGACCAGTAACAAGACTTATTGAGATGATGCACCAGAAACCTGCTTCTGCCTCTTGACTTATAGTTGTGGAATTACAGTTACTTATTCTTATTTTGTGGGGTTTCGCAACGTTTTTGGAACGTTGTCGTTTTAAGTTTTGCCTTTAATTTTTTTCTTTTTTTTCTGTCACCTGTCTATTTTATTTGGTCTATTCTGAGGTGTGTTACAGTTACATACTTATAGGATATGTAAGTGGGCATGTTCTTTTTCCCTGTGTGTGTAGATCGGGTCTGGCCAATCCTTTTCTCGTGCTAATCCTTCCCGTCTTTGTAACTGTTTTAACATTCAAAGGTTCCTCATCTGTGTGATGGGTACAGTGGTATGTCAGTTTCCTGTGCGTGTCACTAGCACTTTGTACTTTATTTTTGTTGGGACCTGTTTGCCTGTACTGGTCCTTTTTGGTTTCTGTAATGGGACAAGTGGAATTCAGCAGGGGGGAATGTAACAGAGATTAAATGGTATTGATTCCACTTGTCATTACGTTTAATTTGGCTTATGTATTGTAATTGAGTAACGCCCTCTTGTGGTGACCGGAAGTGATAAGTGCCCCTGGCATCGCGAGCACATTGCCAGTTGATGAGAGTCGGGCACGAGGTGGGTCACTGACTTTAGCTCTATCACTATAAAGTGTGTTTTTCTGTTTAATTATTCATTATATAATGACTGCCTAAGTGTACACATTAATTACGTAATCTGGGACATTTATGAGCTAATAATTGTACAACATATGAGTTATTACACAGTAATGGACTGTTACACGTGTCGTGAAAAAACGTTTGTGTGCTTTCAGCCGTCGAGTCGTCTCGTAAGTATAAAATGGCCTGTACCAAGCAGACTGCCCATAAATCCACTGGAGGTAATTTTGTGTGTAGGCGGCACGGTGGCTGAGTGGCAACACTCATGCCTCACAGCAAGAGGGTTTGGTTGGATCCCCGGGTCGCCAGGCCTTTCTGTGTGGAGTTTTTCATGTTTCTCCCCGTGTCTGGATGGGTTTCCTCCGGGTACTCCGGTTTCCCCCATCAACCAAAACATGAACGCCCTTCGAGAAAACTGTTGTTGTGATTTTGGGCGTTACAAAAATAAATGAAATAATAATTGAATTGAATCGTGATAGAAGCTAACTTTTGGGATGCTCTCCGTGTTGAGCCGTGGTTTCCTGACCAGTATTTATGTTGGCTATGCAGATTAAACTACGAAGAACCACACTGTGTACTGGCCAATTATTCACAACACAACGCAGATAAACTGTACAACAATCGAGGACAAACACCGACTGGTAGTTCCTGCAACCAGCTGGACTTTTGCATGGCCAAGTTCAGCGCGGTTACACATGCTTGCTGTTACGTTAAAAGAGGTAGTTAACAATAGTTCTGATTGGAGTTGTTTACTTTATTAGACTAAGGAAATATGCATAGTGGTGCACTGAAATGCATTTCTTTCAACGTGAATCAGGCTAGACCCAAACCTGGACTCATCAAGGAGGAGCACCCACTTAAAAAAAAAAGTTAGATCCTTGATGGAGGAGCTGGGTGTTCTAGATGTATGGAGAGATATGCAACCAACAACTAGAGATTATACACATTTTTTGTAGCCCACACTCAATTTACTCAAGGATTGATTATTAGTTTGTCTTTAGTTCTGATAGACTTAAGATAAAGGATTCTCAAATATTAACGATTGATATATCAGACCATAGCCCAATAATCCTGCCACTAGATTTTAAAAAAAGATACAAAGAGAACCTCGTGGAAACTTAATTCAAATATTCTCAGTGACTCCACAACAGTAGAGAAACTTAAAAAAAAAACATATTAAAGAATATCTGGAATTTAATGATGATGGTATAATTAAGCCCACAATCTCATGGGATGCATTAAAAGCAGTTTTAAGAGGGAAATTTATCTCCCTAACAGCGTTCATGAAAAAAAAAAACTAGGGGTCAACGTCTGGCAGATCTACAGGAAAAATTTAAACAGATGCAAAACAGGGACAGCCAAGACATCAATGTCCAGTTGAGATCTGAAATAAAGAAAGTACAGAAACAACTAGATGAGGTTTATAATTTAGAAGTGCAAAAAAAGCTGACGTTTTTGAAACAGAAACACTATGAGGTTGGAGCAAGATCGGTTGTCACCTGGTCCAGAAGGTGTCGGCAAGAACTTGTACTCTTTTCCACTGGTGTTTGAGCATGTCTGCATTGGTGAAATCTCCAGGTGGATTTGGGATTGCTTTTGTCTTTTGAGTTAGAAACATCATAGGAGTCAAGATCAAAGGTGCATCAGGATCTGAAGAGACGGGCACCAAGGGTCTTGCGTTGATAATACTGGACTTTGGCCAGCAGTGTTGTCAGGACCTCGTGAGTAAGTAACGGATTACCTGCTTGTAAGAGCATAGAGTCAATGATGCACCATACATTCCTCCCATGTGCCTCCCATGCGAGATGCGTGACGAGGGTTGAACACCCAGGATGTGCCAATAAAAATGGTACCGCAGTCGGACGTAACTGTTTAGCAGGCCCTCTGATGGCAAAAAACCTACGAAGAGCATTGATGAAACCTGATGAGCTTAGTGTCTCAATAACTTCGATTTGAATGGTTCTTGTAGACATACAAGTAAACAGGACTGCCTATCGTTTGCTGTTGGCATTACCACCTTTAGTACTGTCATAATACTGGTGTGGGGTGCACCAAAGAGGTGCAGAACTCGGAGCAGATTTACAGTGTTGATTTACAGTTTGCGCAATAATAGACAGGTGTTCATTAAACTGACAAGAAGTGAGGAGCAGGGTGCGAGCCAGAGCCCAGGGATGCGTCGCGGAGAGCAGAGATAGGAACAGGGAACAGCCAGTGCCGGGGTGAGGACAGGACCGGGGACGGAGCCAGAGGAAGTCGAGCAGGGGCGGTCCGAGGAACGGGAGCCAGAGCAGGAGACGTGGAGCAGGCCAGAGTCCAGGACGACACAAGGAGGTGAAGACAAGGAGCCAGAGACCAGGAGCTGGGACGGTCGAGAGAGCAGGAATCTGAGGGGCAGCAAAATCCAGTAAGCATCAAAAAGGTAGGTAACAAAGAGTACAAAGACGGAGCTGGAATAGTCACGTTTGACACGCGGACGATCTGGCACCGAGTGTCTGGTCCCGACTCCTCTTATCCACGGCAGGTGGCGTTGATTGCCCTGATGGAATGCAGGTGCACACGGGAGGAGCCAGGAACTCCGCCCAGCTCCAGGTTCAGGCAGGTGAGGGAGGGGGGAGAGCACACAGGGAGGCATCACAGGAGCAGAAATACATGCCTCATGACAAGTACGTTATTAAGGTCATGGCCAAAGAGCAGGACATCATTGAGAGACAATCCATCAAACTGAGCACTGGAGTCAAACATCACACGGATTTCCCCAGGCTACTGTGGATGGTAGACGCCGAAAGTGGGAAGATACCATGCCTCTTTGTCTTTGGGGTGAGGTGGTTTGGGGCAAGCTCAGCATGTTTGTTGTCAAGCATCTTCTGCATGAACTCAATGACGTGTGCCTTCATGTCTGGTTTCTTAATAAAGCATGCGTAGGAGAGACTCAAGGGCGTAGCACCTGTTGTCTGAGAGAAGGCGCCTTGGGCTTCGAAATAGGAGTGGTGCAACCCAACTGTTAGTGTGATCTTTGAAGATCTGATCCATCTTTTTCAGAAAGATGAGGTCTTCAGTTGAGTGTGCAAGGCGGTTATCTTCACTGGTTTGACAGAAAACAGTCTCTCCTAAGCTTTCAACTGTAGGCTTTACTTGTAGGCTTGAAGGTGGCAGTGGAATTGAAATGGCTTTGGAATTGCTCAATGTGAAGCTCTCCTTTATGTTAAAGCGACTGTTGCAGTGAGTGAGATAGCTTGTGCGACCATTGTCCAGCCCATATGTCTTGAGAGCATTTACTTCACTTGGCTTGTGAGCGTTACCCAGACATACTTCTCCGATGATGACCCAGCTTAGGTCAAGCTTTTGTGCAAATGGCTCATTTTGCTTGCCGCATATTTGTTTTCTAACCTTGTGGACTCTCACAAGATTCCGTCCAATCAACAGCAGGATGCCAGCGTGTGGGTCAAGGGGAGGTATCTCGCTAGCTATAGCTCTCAGATGAGGGTGGTGCAAGGCAGCTTCTGTGGTGGGTATCCCATCCCTATTGTTGGGGATAGCATTACACTCTATCAGCGTGGGGAGAGGAAAGCAAATTTTTTCCATTAAATGACTGAACAACGTACTGGCAGGCTTCTTCTGCCACTTACTTGTGTCACACCGGAGCAGGTTTTTAGTGTGTAGGGTGTGGTTGTGCCTTGTATTGCAAACATATCAAAAAACTCGGTCTTTGATCGTCTATTATTGCACTTTATTGGTGACTGGTAGAGGCAAGGCAACGATAACAGATGTTATTGTCTTTGAGCAGCTTTTTCCTATCTTCCAACAGCATTGTTCTGAAACCTCTGCATCTTTTCAGTGGGTGTGGTTTGTGATGTATGGGGCATTCCTCTTGAATGTGAAGGGGATGTCAAGTAATAAAGCTTTTTAGATGCATTATATAATTCATATATCATATCAAAACATAATAATTCATATATCCTTTGAATATTGTCATATAACCACCATTTTTATACTGAATGCATATATTCTTTGAATGTTGTATCCTTTTGAAGGTTGTTTAACAAGCACTATTTTATACTAAAGTTTGAGCACGGGTTTGATATACTAACACTGAAACTATTCATTAAAGTTGTATCCTTTTGAGGTATGCCTAACAAGCACTACATTCTAACACTGAAACTATTCACTCATTATAACAGTCCTGCTTTAAAGGCAACATTGTGAGATGTGAATTGTGGGAGACAGTGGGTGCTTTCCACAGACTCCCTGACAGAGATAAGGCTGCCGGAGTAGACTCAAGGCCGGAAAAACAGACCGGTGTGGCTTGGAGAGGTGAACGAGGCTGGAAGGAGGCATTCAAGGCATCTACCTTCTCAACAATATTTGCATATTCATGTTGCATGTTACATTTTTGTCTTTGGGGCCAGGGAAAGGCAGACAGACCGCCTGCTGCACATACGAGGGATAGATCATTTGACCCGGGGTACTGTATTAGATTGTAACTGTCAGGGAAATAAACTTTTGAGATTTGACCGAATCCAGTCATCATTTTGATAGAATGCGCCTAACAAATGTTTGCATGTTTCATTCGTCTTGTATGTGTCTGACACTTCTATCTTGTGCAATGTGACGGACGGTCTTTGGCCATAGTTACTGGTTGGCTTTCCTTTTTTGTAGCTGTTGGATGGACAGGAGGGTTGTAAGCTGTGGTAAAGCTAGGGTCATTCCTCGCTTTGGCTTGACCTTTCACAAAGTCTACAAAGAACGAGAAGGATGGAAAGCTTACATTATGGTCTTCTTTATAACGTGACCCCACCAATGTCCATCTCTCTTGAAGGTGAAAAGGCTATTTTTCCACGATTGGACTCACTCCTCTAGCTGTATCAACGTAACTCAAACCTGTTAGATATCCATCTAGTTTTGCAGCTTCCAGTTCACACAATAGATCTGCGAGGTCGCAAAGCTTATGAGGCTCTTTGCTTGAAAGCTTTGGAAAGTTTTGTAATCTTGTAAACATAGAGTTCTCTATTGCTTCTGGAGAGCCATAACATTCTTCTAGTCTCATCCAGATCGTGTTCAGACCAGCATCAGAATTTGATGTTGACTGCCGTTAATCTTTTTGCATGTTCGGAAGGCTCAGGGCCGAGCCACTTGATGAGGAGGTTAATTTCTTCGCTAGCTGTAAGACCCAGGTCTCTGATGGTGCTCTGGAAAGTGTCCTTCCAGCGGAGGTAACTCTCTGGCTTGTCATCAAATTTAGTTAGCCCTCCAGTTACTAGTTGACTTTTGGCTAGGAACCTGGCAAGGTCACTGGTAGTGTTATCTGCACTGTTTGGACCTGAAAATCGCTTTGGTTGTTGAACTATGTCTCTTAGTGGTGGTAGCGTGGCACCATCTGGTGGCTGAACGGAGTATTCATTTGTTTTTTGTTTGGAATGGAAAGGCGTGTAAACACTTGGTTGGTATGGTTCTTGAAATGCACAGTTGTGTTGAAAGGTCTCTCTATTTTTTGAGAAAGCTCATTGTTGTGACTGTGCTTGTTTATGTACTCACTCACTTTTTGCTCTGTAGTTGGTTGTAAGGGCAAGAAACTGAACTTGTTGCTTTTCTCTGCTTCCTCGTACTGAGCTGTGGCTGTCTCCATCACCCCAGTTTTGGCCATGGCAGCGTCCACTTCCTTCTGGAGGTTGAGCACATCAAGTTGCTTCTAACAATGCTTTTTTCCACTTTGATGTTCAGTTCTTTCTCAAAATAGGCTAGCCTGGCTTTAGCAGCTTGAGGTTCTGCTTGTGCATGTGCTGCAGCCGTACTGACTCAGCTTGCCACTGACAACCTTAAAGATGTTCCAGCTGATGAGCAAACAGTCAATTTTCCCAAATGTGTTGAGGACTTTGATGAGTATGCCTTTAGTGAGTGAGAGAAGCAGGAAATTTGACTTTTAACTTCTTTCTCCATAGTAGTCTTTCAACATGAAACTGTTGTACTGTTGCATCCAACGTGGCCTTGTGCCCTAATTGAGTTTCACAGCCAGCTAAACTCTCCCTTGCATCACTTTCTCCAATGAACAGGCAGGTGTTGTATTTGGACGGATTTAATACAAGACAGTGTGAAACTGCAACGATGCAAAATACGAAAATATTCAGTAAGCAGTAAACAGTATGGTAAACCGTGTCCATTAAAGTTACACTATGCAAACATCCATCCATCCATTTTTTCCGCTTTATCCGGGACCAGGTCGTGGAGGCAGCAGTTTCAGCAGGGAGGCCCAGACTTCCCTCTCCACACACACTTCCTCCAGCTCTTACGGGAGGATCCCGAGGCATTCCCAGGCCAGCCGAGAGACATAGTCCCTCCAGCGTGTCCTGGGTCTTCCCCGTGGCCTCCTCCCAGTGGGACGTGCCCGGAACACCTCCCTAGGGAGGCGTCTAGGAGGCATCCGGAATATTTTATTTATTTATTTAAAAAGGGGACAATGCACATTAATAAACATTACAAAAAATAAAATAATGTAAATGTGCCCGAGTTAGCTGACTAGAGCTAATTTTCATCGGTTGTCCCCAGGCCAGATGTATCAAGGCAACCTACAATTAAGAAAACATTTCAACATTCAAAGATAAGAATTAAACATAATGAAAGACAATATAATGTGGACAAATTAAAAATATATACAATTACAAATACCTATTTACAATTAATGCTCACAGGACTGAGTTTCCACAAGCCATTTTTTGGCATTCTTTTTAAATGAAAAGAATGATGGAGCCTCTCTAATGGCTTCAGGCACTGTGTTCCACTGCTGGGAGGCTTTGACTGAGAAAACTGCCTGACTAAAGGCTGATCTTCTGTGAGGAATAACACAGTCTGCCCTCGCTGCTCCTCTGGTCACTCGGCCCTCACTAGATCTAAACTTTACGAAATGACCCAGTGACGGCGGGGCAGTGCCATGTTTGATTTTATAGACCAAACAGATGTTTTTAAATTTAACCAAATTATTCCAATTTAGCAAATTGTATTTTTGTAGAATGTGACAGTGATGATATCTGTAATGTTTTTTATCCAATGTTTTTAGAGCTTGTTTATAAAGTGATTCTAATTGTTTTATTGTTGTGAATGAAATACTGGACCAACTGACTATGCAATATATAAGATGAGAAATAATCATGGTAAAGAAATACAATTTGGCAGCTTCAATTGACAGACTATCTCCGATGTATTTAAAATTTGACAAACAGAATTTTACTCTCTTGCATAATTTTTGAATGTGAGTTTTGAAATAAAAATTTGAATCAAGGTATAATCCGAGATACTTGAATTCTGTAACTACCTGTATTGTTTGGCCTGCTATTGAAATGGCTGGCATTGTTTGTAGGTTACTTTTGGAGAAATACATACAAACTGTCTTAGAGAGATTAAGTTGAAGACACGAATTTTCAAGCCAGATTATAATCTGTGACATGGCTGTTGTTAGTTTTACTGCTACGTCCTCAGCAGTTTTTCCGTGACAGAAGATGACCGTATCGTCAGCATACATTATGGTGGTACAGTTCTCACACACCGATGGTAGATCATTAATGTACATGCTGAATAAAACTGGACCAATAATCGAGCCTTGCGGAACGCCAGTGGATAGTTGTAGAGGAAGAGAGTGACAAGTTTCAATTTGAACAGTTTGTGTACGGGTTGACAGATATGACTGAATTAGATTAATAAATTCATTTGAGAAATTTAAATTTTTAAGTTTTTGCAATAATATTGAATGGTTGACCGTGTCAAATGCTTTCCGCAAGTCTAGAAAAATTGCTCCCACAGTGCCCCCTTTATCCATAGATGATTTGACTTTTTCCAAAAAATAACATGTTGCCGTCTCTGTAGAATGGTTGGTTCTGAAACCAAATTGCATTGGATGTAATGAAAAAGAACTGTGATTAAGATGATTTGTTTGACTACAAGTTTCTCAAATACTTTTGACACATTAGGTAGAATACTAATTGGCCTGTAATTAGCTGTGAGTTGGGGATTACCACCTTTAAATATAGGGATAATACTCGCAAACTTCCATGATACAGGGAATTTCCCTTGACTGAGCGACATATTAATGATTTGTTAACGGTGTAGCTATAAATTGACCTATTTGTTTTAGCATAACTGTGTCCAGTCCATATGTGTCTTTAGCTCTTGATGATTTTAAGAGCCTTATGGTCTTTAAGACATCTGCAGTGGAAACCGAACTGGGCTGTAGTGGGGGCTCATCCGAAAGTGAGGCAGTCCTTTGAATGGTAACTGTTTCTCCAGCCGGAAAACAATTGGCTATGGTGGTAACAGAGTCAACAAAGTATTCATTTAGTATTTGGGCCACTTCAAATGGATCCTGACAGAGCTTATTATCTTTTTGTAACTGGATGGTTCTATGTGTAGAAGACACTTTACCTGTTAGCTTATTTACTTGGGTCCATATAGCTTTGGAGTTGCCATTACAGTTTTTAATAATTGTTATGAAAAAATCAGCTCTTGCTTTCCTAAAAAGTTTCAAGACTTTATTACGCAACATTGTGAATTTTTGTCTATCACTAGTTAGATGCCCGAGCCACCTCAACTGGATCCTCTCAACATGGCAGAGCAGCGGCTCTACTCCAATCTCCTCCCGTGTGACTGAGCTCCTCACCCTATCTCTAAGGGAGTGCCCAGCCACCCTGCGGAAGAACTTCATTTCGACCGCTTATATTCGCGATCTTGTCCTTTCGGTCATTACCCAAAGCTCATAACCATAGGTGAGGGTAGGAACGTAGATTGACTGGTAAATCGTGAGCTTTGCCTTCCGGCTGAGCTCCTTCTTTACCACAACGGTCCAATACAGCGACTGCATCACTGCAGATGCTGCACTGATCCGCCTGATCGGTGCACCCTGAGATACTTGAACTCCTCCACTTGAGGCAAGGACTCTCCACCCACTCGGCGAGGGCAAGCCACCTTTTTCCGGTCAAGAACCATGGCCTCGGATTTGGAGGAGCTGATTCTCATCCCAGCCGCTTCACACTCAGCTGCAAAATGCCCCAGTACCTATTGCAGGTCCTGGCTCAAAAAAGGCATCAGGACAACATCATCTGCAAACAGCAGAGATGAGATCCTGTGGTTCCCGAACCAGACCCCCTCCGGCCCCTGGCTGTGCCTAGAAATTCTGTCCATATATAATGAACAGAACCGGTGACAAAGGACAGCCCTGGCGGAATCCAACATGCACTGGGAACAGGTCTGACTTACTGCCGGCAATGTGAACACAGCTCCTGCTCCCTTAGCAAAGGGCCCCCAACCCCATTCTCCCGAAGCACCCCCCAAAGGAGACCACGAGGGACACAGTCAAATGCCTTCTCCAGATCCACAAAACACATGTGGACTGGTTGGACAAACTCCCATGAATCTTCGAGGACCCCATGGAGAGTATAGAGCTGGTCCAGTGTTTCACGACTGGGACAAAAAACACACTGCCCCTCCTGAATCTGAGGTTCGACTATCGATTGGATTCTCCTCTCCAGTACCCTGGAATAGACCTTATCGGGAAGGCTGAGGAGTGTGGTAGTGTAGTTGGAACACACCCTCCGGTCCCCCTTCATAAACAAAGGGACCCCAGCCTGCCATTCCACAGGTACTGTCCTTGACTGCCCGACTGTGATGTTGCAAAGGCGTGTCAGCCAAGACAGCTCCACAACATCCAGAGTTTTAAGATACTCAGGACGGATCTGATCCACTCCCGGAGCCTTGCCACCGAGGAGCCTTGCCAACCACCTCAGTGACTTCAGCTAGGGTGATGGATGAGTCCACCCTTGAGTCCTCAAACTCTGCTTCCTCCTCGGAAGACTTGACAGTGGGATTGCGAGGATCCTCAAAGTATTCTTTCCACCGCCCAACTATGTCCCCAGTTGAGGTCAGCAGCTCTCCACCTGCACTGTAAACAGTGTTGGTGAAGCACTGCTTCCCTCTCCTGAGGCGTCGGACGGTTTGCCAAAATTTCTTCGAGGCCGACCGATAGTCCTCCACCATGGCCTCCTCGAACTCCTCCCAGCCCCAAGTTTTTGCCTCTATGACTGCAAGGGGTGCGGCATGCTTGGCTAGACGCTACCTGTTGGCTGCTTCAGGAGTCCCACAAGCCAGCAGGGCCTGATAGAACTCCTTCTTCAGCCTGACGGCATCCCTTAAATCCGGCGTCCACTACCGGGTTCGGGAATTGCCACTGTGACAGGCACCAGAGACCTTGCGACCACAGCTACGTGCAGCTGCATCGACAATGGAGGTGGAGAACATGGCCTACTCGGACTCCATTCGATGTCTCCAACCTCCCCCGGGATATGGGGGAGGTTCTCTCCCGGAGGCGTGAGTTGAAGACATTGTTGAGAGAGAGATATCTACCTGGTACCTCTCAACCTCCTGCACGAGCTCAGGCCCCCTCTCCCCCCCCAGCGAGATGATATTCCACGTCGCTACAGCCAGATGCTCTGTCTGTGGATCCAGTCATCGAGACACCCATCTTCGACCGCTGCCCAGTTCTCTTCGCACCCGACCCGTATGAGACCCTCTGCGGGTGGTGAGCCCACAGGAGGGCATACCCACGTTGTCCTTTTGGGCTGAGCCCAGCCGGGCCCCGTAGGCAAAGGCCCAGCCACCAGGCGCTCGCATTCAATCCCCGAACTCAGGCCTGGCCCCAGGGTGGGGCCCCAGGGTGGGGCCTCCGCTGCGCCATACCGGGCGACGCTATGGGAGACCCTACCAGGGGCATATGCAGTACGCAAACTCCGCCACCACGATAAGGTGGCAGTTCAAGGGGGAGACTATGCAAACAAGGTCTGTTATCTCATCTGAAATTAGCGTTTATAAAATGCAACAAACTTGCATAAATTGTAACAAATATAGCTGCCAACATTAATATTGAACATAAAACACATTCATATTACCAATCAAAGGTCTAGAAATGAGTGGATGGCTTCAGATTGAACAGCACAAAACATCATGGACTGATTGGCGTCTTTGTCAACACAAACTGGGAGTGGCATCCTGTTGTTCCGACCACCGCTACCCAGCCTGCTAGCAAACGTGCAGTCTTTGGAGAACAAACTGGACAAGTTACAAGCTAAGATTACATCGCAGAGAGGAAGTCCTTTAAAATGCACCCACTTCACCAAGAGTACATCTCCACGCTTTTAACTTTGTTCATGATAGTTATATTTGGAGCATCACCGCTAACTTACAGGTACGCTCATTATGCACACTCTACACAACTAAAACAACAAACTCACCTGGGCTTTTCTATCCCTCCGGCGAGCGTTCGGGCTACATCCACGGCCAAGAGGAATGACATGTGGACCAACATGGCAGAGCCAGCGAGGAGTGGCGTGGCTACCTGGGACGGATCCTGCTCGTTAGCTCCACAACAACATCCACGGTCCTGCCAAATCCCAGTACATCTTTCTTCTGTGGCCATTATGCCTGTAGACCAACTATTTGTGGCAGAAACCAGAGCAACAGCCGTCGCACGTCTTCGCAGCCTCAACACCTTCAATACGGCGCAAATCTTGCCCGTCATTAGAGCAACACTACCACAAGGACCAATAAGGGTTCACGTCAAGGCAGGGGCTGCGGAAGGCGCGGAAAACGTGGAGTAGATTTTAGTCTACTCCGCTCTTTCCCTAGAGTTAAGACCATCTCGAACATAAAAATTGAGCTGTTCAATTCACAGTCCCTGTCAAACAAAGCCAGTTTTATATTACAACATATCCTTGACAATAACATTCATCTAATGTGCCCCACAGAAACTTGGCATAAACCGGAGTCTTATCTTGCCCTTAATGAAGCTTGCCCCCCAGGATATACATACATTGAAAAAGCCAGGACAACTGGCCGCGGAGGAGGGCTGGCAGTTATCTATCATGAAGACCTGCATCTGATGCCCCTTCCACTGCCTGTGCTGTCTACATTTGAATGTTTCGGATATATTGAATTTTCGGATATATTGTTTTTGCTAAAAATATTATAAGGCCCGAGCCCATACAGGGCGTAGGGCCTATTGCTTCCGCAATATTTTTGCAGACTGTCTTCAGCACCGCCCCCTGCACAGACTCCTGTATCCTAGCAACCCATGCCGTAGGCATGGGCCATCTTTGTTACTGGTAAAATGAATGGAAGTCAATGGGAGGTCAATGGTGGACCCCGATGTCGTGGCGAATGACGGGCGATGACGCGCCCGTCATTCGCCATTGACCCCATGGTGACGTGGGGAAGGTCGAGAGCTTTCAAAAAACGTATAATATGTGTTTCTAATGTTATTGGATATATTGTTTTTGCTAAAAATATTATTATTTTTTTTAATTATTTTTTTTATTAGGCCCGAGCCCCTACAGGGCGTAGGGCCTATTGGGGCGTAGGGCCTATTGCTTCCGCAGAAGCGCGCAACTTCGTGGCAGCACCGCACCTTGCACAGACTCCTGTGTCCTAGCAACCCATGCCGTAGGCATGGGACATGCATATTTGTTCTTGCTAGCATGTCAGCGTCAACATTGACGCAGCGCGAAGCGCTCATGCCCCCAAACACACTCCTGGCATCGAGCCCTATCCAAGCCCCCATGCCGCAGGCATGGGCCATACTTGTTACTGCTAAAATGAATGGAAGTCAATGGGAGGTCAATGGTGGACCCCGGACGTCATGGCGAATGACAAGCGCGTTAGCGCTCATCATTCGCCATTGACCCCACGGTGACGTGGAGAAGGTTGAGAGCTTTCAAAAAACGTATAATATGTGTTTCTAATGTTATCGGATATATTGTTTTTGCTAAAAGTATTATTATTTTTATTATTATTTAGGCCCGAGCCCATACAGGGCATAGGGCCTATTGCTTCCGCAACGATGAGTGCATGGGCGAAGCTCATGGGCGCGCTCATGTCCCCAAACACAGTTGTAAAACTTTCGGGCCTAAAGCTACTCATTGTGATGGAAACTAAATTGGCGCGATAGCGCCCCCTACAGAACATCTAATAAATTTGTATGGAAGGCCGAAAATTTTGTTTTCCCAAATGTTACCAAATTTGACACAAAATTCCATTGGGTCATCCCAATCAATAAAGTCAATCAGACCTATGTCGTTTTTTTGCACTGTGTTGCCATGGCGATGCGCCAAACTGCCAATGTTATCCTAATGGGAATCCTCTCAATTTTTCCCATTCATGGGAAAAATATTAGTTTCATGGAATAATGTGAAATTTGGCACAATGACTGTTCATGTCACCCTGATAAAAAAAAAGTCAATCAGACCCATGTCATATTTTTCACTGGGTTGCCATGGCGATGCGTGAAAGCGCCCATGTTATCCTAATGGGAAAATTTCCAAATTTTCGTACATTTCAAAATCTTATAACGACTTATTACCATCAACGACGAACATAAAATTTGGCACGGTGATTCTTCAGGTCATCCCCGTCAAAAAAGTCCAGGGGCCAAGTTTGTATTTTGCACGGTCTTGCCATGGCGATGCCTGGAAAACCCATGTTTTTGCATTTTGTGCATTAGCACTTCACATGTGTTTTGACTTGTTTGGTGACAAGTGCAGCCCAAAGCCACAATAAAAAAGGGACAAGTGCCGCGAGGGCCGTTCGATGCCGCTTGCGGCTTTAATTTCTTCTTCTTCTGCTTTTTGAGCAGGAATTTGACCCCCTGAACATATTCAAAAACTCACCAAATTTGGCCCATAATTCAGGTCTGGCGAAAAATTTATTTTTTTATGTGGTGCATCATTGGACATACAAAAAATGGCGTGACAGCGCCCCCTGCAAAAGTCAAATTTTTGACGTCAATGGGAGACGTCGACGTCAACTTTTTCATACAGCCACAAAATTTGGTACACGCATTCTTCAAGTGATGCCAAACAAAAAATATAATTATGGCCACGCCCTCTGACGCACCGTAAATCGGCCATCTTGGATCGAAAATTCCAAAATGCCGAGTCGGCATTTTCGCTGACGTCGCATTTTAATCAACTCCTCTGAAGGCGCTTCACCTGTGGGGCTGAAAATCACTGTACATCATCTAGACAAGTGGGACATCAAAACTTATCCAATTCATGATGATGCCTATCACGGCTTCCGTGCGGCGAAGCCGCAAAATTCCATCGGAATTTTTGCAATTTTCAAAAGTCAAAATTTGCTCCCATTTGCACATACAAAGTTCGATTTGGCTCAAATTCGAATCAGTTGTAAAACGTTCGGGCCTAAAGCTACTCATTATGATAGAAACTAAGATGGCGCGATAGCGCCCCCTACAGAACATCTAATATATTTGTATGGAAGGCCGAAAATTTAGTTTTCCCAAATGTTACCAAATTTGACACAAAATTCCATTGGGTCATCCCAATCAATAAAGTCAATCAGACCTATGTCGTCCTTTGCACCGCACCGTGTTGCCATGGCGATGCGCCAAACTGCCAATGTTATCCTAAAGGGACACCTCCCAATTTTTCCCATTCATGGGAAAAATATTAGTTTCATGGAATAATGTGAAATTTGGCACCATGACTCTTCATGTCATCCTAATCAAAAAGTCAATCAGACCCAAGTCATATTTTTCACTGGGTTGCCATGGCGATGCGCGAAAGCGCCCATGTTATCCTAATGGGGAAATTTCCAAATTTTCGTACATTTCAAAGTCTTATAACGACCTATTACCGTCAACGACGAACATAAAATTTGGCACAGTGATTCTTCAGGTCGCCCCCGACAAAAAAGTCCAGGGGCCAAGTTTGTATTTTGCACGGTGTTGCCATGGCGATGCCTGGAAAACCCATGTTTTTGCATTTTGTGCATCAGCACTTCCAATGTGTTTTGACTTGTTTGGTGACAAGTGCAGTCAAAAGCCCCAATAAAAAAGGGACAAGTGGCGCGTCAGCGCCACCCACAGGGAGTGCCGGGTCGGCCGATTGCGAAGCACGGCCCGCGAGGGCCGTTCGATGCTGCTTGCGGCTTTAATTTTTATTCTTTCTTCAGCTCTTTGAGCAGGAATTTGACCCCCTGAACATATTCAAAAACTCACCAAATTTTGCCCATAATTCAGGTCTGGCGAAAAATTTATTTTTTTATGTGGTGCATCATTGGACATAAAAAAATGGCGCAACAGCGCCCCCTGCAAACTAATTATTATTATTGTCATTCTGCAAGCTAGTTGTTTACTTCTATCCACCTACTGGCTGAATATAAGAACACATTTGCAACTACCGCCCTCTAGAAGGCTGGAAGAACAAAATATAGAACCGTTACAATACAAACCACGCTGTCTTATATCTGTGTAATCCTGGATTCTACTCATTTTTACTAAGTCATATGAGTGCCCTGCACACACCAACTTTGTTATGAGTGAGTTTGCTGCTGTATTCTACTAATTTTTACTTGAGAAGCACCCACAATGTATGAAAGCACAGTTCTGATCACTTATATCAGAGTACTGTGAAGTTGATGAAAATTAGCTGTTCAGCGCCTGAAAATGGGAATGCATCAATAAAAGATGAAAACGCGTATAACTTTAGTTTGCAAGGTGATAAACCCAAACTTTAAAATGTATGTTGTACAAGTCCTCATGCCCTACTTTGAACAGCAAGAAATAAGTTGATATGTGTTGTGGATTTTTCCCAATTTCACTTTTCAAGTTCAGGGTGCCTATGGGAAATTGCATTGAATTCCGCCTAAAGTCATATGAGTGCCCTGCACAAACCAACTTAGTTATGAGTGAGTTTGCTGCTGGATTCTACTCATTTTTACTTGAGAAGCACCCACAATGTATGACAGCACAGTTCTGATCACTTATATCAGAGTACAGTGAAGTTGGTGAAAATGAGCTTTTCAGCGCCTGAAAATGCGAATGCATCAATAAAAGATGAAAACGCCTATAACTTTAGTTTGCAAGGTGATAAACCCAAACTTTAAAATGTATGTTGTACAAGTCCCCACACCCTACTTTGCACAGCAAGAATTAAGTTGATATGTATTGTGGATTTTTTACAATTTCACTTTTCAAGTTCAGGGTGCCTATGGGCTTTGAATTCCGCCTAAAGTCATATAAGTGCCTTGCACAAACCAACTTAGTTATGAGTGAGTTTGCTGCTGGATTCTACTCATTTTTACTTGAGAAGCACCCACAATGTATGAAAGCACAGTTCTGATCACTTATATCAGAGTACTGTGAAGTTGGTGAAAATGAGCTTTTCAGCGCCTGAAAATGCGAATGCATCAATAAAAGATGAAAACAACTGTCAGCTTTTCCCGGAGGCACACCGCAAATAAAAATCCAGTAGGCTCAAGTAGATCCATAAACCAGGTTCTTTATTTCGACACAGGCATCATTCAAACTGATTCGACACAATCTCCTCATTTTACATGTCCAGAGTAGGCTCTACATACTAGTAGCACACATCACATTCTCTTAATGATTAGCTTGGAATATACAGACATGTACATGTTATCTGGGTTCACTGAAGACACAGTGTGCAAAATATATATTCTTATCTGATCTTTCTTGGGAAACTTGCATATGTTGGTACAAAATGCACATAGCACTTCCACGTCCATCTATGTTCCAAGTACATTATGACATAATCATGCCACACTGGCACCCACAAAAACATACAGGTCAAAGTATAATATATCATATATATTAATCTCACAAGCCTATAACTTTAGTTTGCAAGGTGATAAACCCAAACTTTAAAATGTATGTTGTACAAGTCCCCACGCTTCAAGTATTATTGAGCGTGATAGGATTAGTATGAGCAATAGCATTACTAATAGCATTAGTGATACTAGTAATAGTACTATAGGGCAAGGGGGGCTTCAAGATGGACGGGGGTCTTCAAGATGGATGAGGGTTGTTTGGTAGGAGTTGTAGTCGTAGCAATAGCGTTAGGAGTAGTAGCAGCCAGTATTTTCTTAGGGTACAACGTAGGGTCAGATAGACTTACAGATCAGCTATCAAGATGGACAACAGCCAAGACCATGGAAGAGACAGCCCAACCTACCTTCTGCTCCTATTTCAGGTAAAATTCAACTTTTATAATGATTAACCCTGTTTCAATGTTTACAGTGTGTGATGTGTTTTTGTGTTTTTTTTCTTCAAGTTGCCTAAACATGGCATACACGCACAAGCACGACTCATTTACATGTTAGAGCAAAAAAGGTGGGGATAGACGGGTTCAGTTGTCAGATTTTTCTATTTTTCTATTGTAGTGTGAGAAGTAGGTCAAAACAATTTCACAGTTCAGGTCAAGGGGGGGCTTCAAGATGGACGGGGGTCTTCAAGATCGATGAGGGTTGAGTGGTAGTATTATTGAGAGTGATAGGATTAGTATGAGCAATAGCATTACTAATAGCATTAGTGATACTAGTAATAGTACTATAGGGCAAGGGGGGGCTTCAAGATGGACGGGGGTCTTCAAGATGGATGAGGGTCGTATGGTAGGAGCACCCACACAACTCACTTGTATCGTAGGGTGAGAAGTAGGTCAAAACAGTTTCACAGTTCAGGTCAAGGGGGGGCTTCAAAATGGATGGGGGTCTTCAAGATTGACAAGGGTTGAGTGGTAGTATTATTGAGAGTGATAGGATTAGTATGAGCAATAGCATTACTAATAGCATTAGTGATACTAGTAATAGTACTATCGGGCAAGGGGGGCTTCAAGATGGATGGGGGTTTTCAGGATGGATGAGGTTTGTTTGGTAGGAGCACCCACACAACTCACTAGTATCATAGGGTGAGAAGTAGGTCAAAACTGTTTCACAGTTCAGGTCAAGGGGGGGCTTCAAGATGGATGAGGGTGTTTTGGTAGGAGTTGTAGTCGTAGTAATAGCGTTAGGAGTTGTAGCAGCCAGTATTTTCTTAGGGTACAATGTAGGGTCAGATAGACTTACAGATCAGCTATCAAGATGGACAAGGGTCTAAGATGGACAACAGCCAAGACCATGAAAGAAAAAGCTCCTGTTTCAGGTACAATTCAACTTTTATAATGATTAACCCTGTTTCAATGTGTGTGATTTATGTTTAGTTTTTTTTTTCTTCAAGTTGCCTAAACATGGCGTCAGGTCAAGAGGGGGGCATCAAAATGTAAGAGGGAAGACATTTCGCTGCCCAACCCTCATCCAATGATTTGTCTAGTTGACAGATTTTAACGTCTTTTGCAATGTATCAGACCTGGATGACTGAGGGTTTACACAGATAGCAGTAGTACTAGCAGTAGTAGCAGCCATAATATTTCAGGCTAAGATGTAGAGGTCAGACAGGCTCACAGCCTGACTTATCTATATGGTCAACTGTCTAGATGCACAAAGTTCTGTTAACTGTTGCACCACTGTGTTGCCTAAAATTTCTTTTGTCCCAATGTTTGAGTTTTTACATTGTCGCTAAGCTTGACTAACCTTTTGATTTTGCAGGTTGCTTGTCTGTGTAATTAATTTCAGCTTAGCAGGGTAAGGGTAAATTGCTAAATACTATACAGCTGATCTTAAATTTGGTCTAATAAGCATCTTTCATATGTGAGTAACCTTTTGATTTCACAGGTTTTGCAGCTTTTAATTTGTATTTGAGAGTACAGCTGATCTTATTGAAACTTGTATATGAATGTTCTTTGCAGATTTTGTGTACTATATTATGACTTACAGTCATCCCTTTTTCATTGCAGTTTCTCTGTGCATGTTCTAACTATTAACACTACTAATTCCACTCACTAACCTTGCACAAGCACTGGGCGGTGGGTTTAATCCAGCCAAAAAGGGGCTCTGTCTGCACCCTTTGTGCCAGTCCCCAGCCTGGACAAATGGAGAGGGTTGCTTCAGTGTAAAATCTACCTCTTCTCTCTGCAAGATTCATGTGACCAAGTAGGTAGGTCACTGTGTCTGCTCTTTGTTGTAATACAGTAATTTTACAACAAATGGCAAAATGTTGTACTGCCCCCTTGTGGCGCTGCTGTTAAATGAAAATAAAGAAAACCAAAAAACATCGACAGGTTATGGGCCCAGAGTGTTGCTGAAAAAAGGCTTTTTTACCTGGACTTGAGGGTCATAAAGAGTGTTGTGGGATTCACAATGGAAGATAAACTGTTTATTGACAAGCTGAGTGAACCGGAGAACTGGGCAACATGGAAATTTCAGATGGAACATCTTCGGAAAGTATAAGGACTGTGGGGTATGCAAACAGAGACCAAACAGCTAGCAGCAGATGCTAACGCACGAGCCGAGTTTGAACAACGGCGTGAGAAGGTATTTTCAGTGTTAGTGCTAAATGTGAGTACACCCCAGTTATACTTGATAACAAACTGCAAGACACCAAAAGAAGCGTGGGACATGTTAAAAGGACAATTTGAGAAGGACACTGTTGCAAATAAACTTTTCCTGAAGAAAAAATGTTTCATATGTGAATTGAAGGAAGGAGAAAATCTCAATGAAAATTTGAAATGAATGCAGGAGCTAACTGATCAATTAAGTGCAATAGGGTCGGTGACAGAAGAAGAGGACCAAATTGTACTGGGCAGTTTACCACAAAGCTATGAAACAGTTGTAACTGCACTTGAAACAAAAATGGAGAATTTGACACTGACGTTTGTGCAGCAGGCGCTAATAAATGACGAACAAAAGCGAGTGCATGCTGATTTCTCGGTATCAAGTGGTGCATCAGCCATGTCAACACAAATGTGTGGACCCAAACAGGGCAAGTCAAAAACAGTGGGAGCAGATAGTTCCAACACATGGAGATGTTACAAATGTGGCAAAGAGGGACATCTCAAACGTGACTGTGAAATTTGTATTTCTTTTTTATGCTTGGACAAAGCCAAAAGTATGATGTATGAGGAGACTGAGGATTCATGTGAAGGTGCCTTTGTAGTAAAGGAGTCAAGTGACAGTGAGTTACAAGAAGGGAACTGGTTAACTGACTCTGTGGCTGAAAACTGTTGATAGTCTTGAAGTCTTTCTTTGTTCCATATCATGTGTTTAGATTCCCCAATCAGTCAAACTTGGTGATGGCAGAGTGGTTGAAGCTCTTGGACTTGGTTGTCAATGAATTTGTTTTCAGTGGGAGCTGCAGTAAAAAGAGGGAAACATTAAAAATGCTTGCTGTTACATACGTGGAGAGGATGGAAAACTTCAAGGTATTGGAACACAATGATCGGATGGACTCTACCAGCTTAATGTTGAAGGGAGCATTGCTGCCTGTCATGGTGCGTCAAGTGCATCAGTTACAGCAAGTGTGTGGCACCAGCGCCTTGGTCACACTACCAAACTGAAGGAACTCAAACAACTAGCGAAGGGAGTGAATTTTACTGCTGATGAGGACGAAGCCTTCTGTGAAGCCTGTGTTGAGGTCAAAATGACTAGAAAGCCTTGCAAGCCACTTGGAGAAATACAGACAAAATGTAAGTTGCAACTAGTTCACAGTGATGTTTGTGGTCCAATGCAAACTGAATCAATTGGTGGAGCTAAGTACTTTGTTACGTTTATTGATGACTACACAAGATGCTGTAAGGTTTACTTCATGAAAGAGAAAAGTGAGATTCTGAGCAAGTTCAAGGAGTTTGAAAAACATTCTCAAATGAGTGTGGGCAAAAGGTGACAAGACTCAGAACAGACAATGGTGGTGAATACACATCCAGGGAGTTTCAGGAGTATTTGAAAGCTCAGGGCATTCATCATGAAATGACTGTACCTCATACACCCCAACAAAATGATGTGGCAGAAAGGAAAAACAGGACATTAGTTGAAGCAGCCAGAAGTATGCTATCACAGGCAAAGTTACCAAGAATGCATTGGGCTGAGGCTGTTGCAACTGCAGCCTACATTCAGAACAGGTTACCCACAATTGTTCTAAACCAGGAAACACCCTATCAAAGGTGGTATGAAAAAAGGCCGGACCTGAGTCACATGAGAGCGTTTGGCTGCATATCCCAGACATAGAAAGAAGGAAGCTGTACAAAAAGGCAATAAAGCTTTGCTTCATGGATTACTCAAACAATGCTAAAGGGTACCGACTGTGGGATGAAGAAAAGAGGAGAATGCTCATTCGAAAGGATGTTGTTTTCACTGAGTCAGATTTTGGGTGTAAACAAGGAGAAAGTACATCCAACTCAGACAATGAAGTGACACTAAGCACAGATGAAAAGCAAGCAAATGCTGAAAACATTACAATCTGTTAAGCAGTCAAGCAGGGTCAGAAAACCTCCAAGGAGATTTGGATTTGACGAATTTGCAGATGTAGTTACTGTTGAACATTATGCTAACATGTGTTGTGTCACAGAGCCAAGCACACTGAAAGAAGCCAAATGCAAAAGATTGGAAGGAAGCAGCTGATTTGGAATATGAATCACTGTTAGAAAATGACACATGGGACTTGGTGGAGTTACCAAAGAATCGCAAAGCAATAGGATTAAAGTGGGTGTTTAAAATAAAGCAACACAGTGACGGACAAGTGGAAAGGTACAAATGTAGACTTGTTGCTAAAGGCTACTCACAAGTGTATGGTGTAGACTATGATGAGACTTACTCACCAGTGGTACGGTTCAGTTCAATTCGTGCATTGTTGTCATTTGCTGTGCAAAACAACTTACAAGTACATTAAATGGATGTTGTAACTGCATTTCTAAATGGACACTTGGAAGAAGAAATCTACATGGAGCAACCAGAGGGTTACACAAAACAGGGACAAAAACATCTGGTGTGCAAACTAAAAAAGTTATATGGACAGTCTATGGACTAAAACAATCACCTTGCTGCTGGAGCAAATCTTTCACTGAGTTTATGAAAGACATTGGGTTTACACAGACTACCTCAGACCAGTGTGTGTTAGTTAGAACAGGTCAGGAAGTATAAATACTAGCTGTGTATGTTGATGATCTGATTTTGATTACAGAATCCAGACAAAATGAACAAGCTGAAAGAAACTCTGAAGAAGAGATACAAAATGAAGGACATGGGTGAGCTGTCCTACATTCTGGGCATCTCTGTTGTTCAAGACAAAGAGTGCATCTTTCTTCATCAGAGGAAATACATTGAGGACATTTTACAAAAATATGGAATGGACAATGCAAAACCAGTGACAACACCAGCTGACTCCAATGTCAAGCTAAAAAAGGAAGATGATGTGAGTAAACCAGTGAACCCGAGCACCTATCAATCCATGGTAGGAAGTTTACTGTATGCTGCTATGGCAACACAAGCAGACATCGCACAAGCAGTAAGTGTTGTATCAAAGTTTAATGCAAATCCAAATACTTGCACATCTTACAGCTGTAAAAAGAATCCTGAGATACTTGAAAGGAACACAAAACCTTGCGCTCAAGTATAAGTGGTTGGAGACAGGATCCTTGGTTGTTTTCTCAGATGCAGACTGGGCCGGTGATCAGGATGATTGGCATTCAACAACAGGAAACATCTTTCTCTTTGCTGGAGGAGCAGTAAGTTGGCTTAGTAAGAAACAAGCCACAGTAGCACTTTCAACTGCAGAAGCTGAGTATGTCGCTTTAAGCCAAGCTGCTCAAGAAGGAACTTTGTGTGGTTTCCATTTCAAGTTCAGTCAGTAGTCGTCTCAGCAAACAGTGATCCTGGAGGACAATCAAGGAGCCATTGCAATCGCAAAAAATCCAGTTGGTCACGCAAGAACAAAGCACATAGACATTTGTTATCACTACATACATGAATGTATTCAAAATGGACAAATCCAGCTTCAATATTGCTCAACAGATCATATGTATCATAAGTATCTCATGATCATAAGTATTTCATTTGATTTTTTAAGCATATCTTTTTAACTTTGTGCATGCCCTTATTTGTATTTGTATTTATTCAGTGTGTTTATGTTGCACTTTTTCACTGAAACGAGTTCCTAGTTTGTGAACTGTGTTCACAGACTATGGCAGTAAAAGTCTTCTGATTCTGATTCTGATTCTGATGAGGGCAGATATTCTGACAAAGCCGTTACCAAAACAAAAGTTTGGACACAGCCCAATTTGTTCTCTAAGATATTCAGTTTAAATATCTTTATTATGTCTTGAGTTAATTGTTAAAGAGGTGTAATTTTTAGTTTGTTCAAATGTATTACAAAAGGAGGTCTTAAAAGGTAAATTGTAACATTTTTTCAGGAAGTTACAGGTACTGTATTTTTTGTTATTGTTTGGGGGTGTAAAACAAAACAAAAGATGGTCAAACTATATGAATAAAATGTGAAATTCTCATGGTAAAATTAAGTGGGTGTGTTGTAATACAGTAATTTTTACAACAAATGGTTAAATGTTGTTCTGCCCCCTTGTGGTGCTGCTGTTAAATAATAAAAAAAGAAAACCAAAAAAACTCTTGACTTTGTCAACCTAACCCTTCCACAGGTTCCAGTTTGTGCTTGACTCCCAGGTCACCAGGCCTTTCTGTGTGAGTTTGCATGTTTCTCCATTAACCTAAAGCATGCACAATAGGTCAAGTCCTCCAGCTAATAATGTGAAAGAAGCTTATACTGTGACAATGTACATAAAGTTTTTTTTTAGCTGTTCATATGATTAAAAGGTTTTTGTTCTGCACACTGTTAACTTACATCATGATCATAACATTATTTGTTTGAATTATTTGAATTGTGATATATTCACCCCTCCCCTGAACCGCCACCTTAACGTGGTGGAGGGGTTTGAGCACCCGAATGATCCTGGGAGCTATGTTGTCGGGGGCTTCATGCCCCTGGTAGGGTCACCCATGGCAAACAGGTCCTGGGAGACGGGTCTGACTAAGAGCGGTTCAGAAGCCCCCCATGAAAGGAAAAAGATCAAGGCCAGTTATGTCGCCCGGACTGGCGTTACCGGGGCCCCACCCTGGAGCCAGGCGTGGGGTGGGTGCTCGGCAGTGAGCGCCTGGTGGCCGGGCCTTTCCCCACGGGGCCCGGTCGGGCCCAGCCCGAAGGAACGACGTGGGGCCGTCCTCCCGTGGACCCACCACCTGCGGGAGGAGCCATGCGGGGCGGGTGCAGAGAGATCCGGGCGGCAGTCGAAGGCGGGGACCTCGACGACCGGATCTCCGGACATGGAGACTAGCTCTGGGGACGTGGAACGTCACCTCGCTGGGGGGGAAGGAGCCTGAGCTTGTGCGGGAGGTTGAGCGTTACCGGCTAGATATAGTCGGCCTCACCTCCACGCACAGCTCGGGCTCTGGAACCCAACTTCTTGAGAGGGGTTGGACTCTCCATTTCTCTGGCGTTGCCCGCGGGGAGCGGCGGCGAGCTGGTGTGGGCTTGCTCATTGCCCCACAGCTCAGCCGCTGCGTGTTGGGGTTCACTCCGGTAAACGAGAGGGTCGCGTCCCTGCGCCTTCGGGTCGTGGACAGGTCTCTCACTGTTGTGTCGGCCTACGGGCCAAACAGCAGTGCAGAGTACCCGGCCTTCTTGGAGTCCCTGGGAGGGGTACTAGACAGTGCACCAACCGGGGACTCCGTTGTTCTCCTGGGGGACTTCAACGCCCATGTGGGTAACGACAGTGACACTTGGAGGGGCGTGATTGGGAGGAACGGCCTCCCCGATCTGAACCCGAGTGGTGTTTTGTTATTGGACTTCTGTGCTAGTCACAGTTTGTCCATAACAAACACCATGTTCGAGCACAAGGGTGTCCATCGGTGCACGTGGCACCAGGACACTCTAGGTCGGAGGTCGATGATCGACTTTGTTGTCGTGTCATCTGACCTCCGACCGCGTGTCTTGGACACTCGGGTGAAGAGAGGGGCTGAGCTGTCAACTGATCACCACCTGGTGGTGAGTTGGATCCGCTGGCGGAGGAGGAAGCCGGACAGACCTGGCAGGCCCAAGCGCATAGTGAGGGTCTGCTGGGAACGTCTGGCGGAGCCCTCTGTCAGGGGGGTCTTCAACTCCCACCTCCGGGAGAGCTTCTCCCTGATCCCGGGGGAGGTTGGAGACATGGACTCCGAGTGGGCCATGTTCTCCACCTCTATTGTCGATGCGGCTGCTCGTAGCTGTGGTCGTAAGGTCTGTGGTGCTTGTCGCGGCGGCAATCCCCGAACCCGGTGGTGGACACCGGAAGTAAGGGATGCCGTCAAGCTGAAGAAGGAGTCCTATCGAGCCTTGTTGGCTCGTGGGACTCCTGAGGCAGCTGATGAGTACCGGCGGGCCAAGCGTGCCGCGGCTCGGGCAGTCACAGAGGCAAAAACTCGGGGTTGGGAGGAGTTCGGGGAGGCCATGGAGAAGGACTATCAGACGGCCTCAAAGAGATTCTGGCAAACCGTCCGACGCCTCAAGAGGGGGAAGCAGTGCTTCACCAACACTGTTTACAGTGCGGGTGGAGAGCTGCTGACCTCGACTGGGGATGTTGTCGGGCGGTGGAAGGAATACTTTGAGGATCTCCTCAATCCCACTGTCACGTCTTCCGAGGAGGAAGCAGAAACTGGGGACCCAGAGGCGGACTCGTCCATCACCCTGGCTGAAGTCACTGAGGTGGTTGGCAAGCTCCTCGGTGGCAAGGCTCCGGGGGTGGACGAGATCCGTCCTGAGTACCTCAAGTCTCTGGATGTTGTGGGGCTGTCTTGGCTGACACGTCTCTGCAACATCGCGTGGCGGTCGGGGACAGTACCTGTGGAATGGCAGACCGGGGTGGTGGTCCCTCTGTATAAGAAGGGGGACCGGAGGGTGTGTTCCAATTACAGGGGAATCACACTCCTCAGCCTTCCCGGTAAGGTCTATTCCAGGGTACTGGAGAGGAGAATCCGACCGATAGTCGAACCTCGGATTCAGGAGGAGCAGTGTGGTTTTCGTCCTGGTCGTGGAACACTGGACCAGCTCTATACTCTCCATCGGGTCCTCGAGGGCTCATGGGAGTTTGCCCAACCAGTCCACATGTGTTTTGTGGATCTGGAGAAGGCATTCGACCGTGTCCCTCGTGGTGTCCTTTGGGGGGTGCTCTGGGAGTATGGGGTCCGGGGCTCTTTGCTGTGTTCGCATTGCCGGCAGTAAGTCAGACCTGTTCCCGGTGCATGTTGGACTCCGCCAGGGCTGCCCTTTGTCACCGGTTCTGTTCATTATATTTATGGACAGAATTTCTAGGCGCAGCCAGGGGCCGGAGGGGGCCTGGTTTGGGAACCACAGGATTTCATCTCTGCTGTTTGCAGATGATGTTGTCCTGATGGCTTCTTCGAGCCAGGACCTGCAGCAGGCACTGGGGCGGTTTGCAGCCGAGTGTGAAGCGGCTGGGATGAGAATCAGCTCCTCCAAATCCGAGGCCATGGTTCTCGACCGGAAAAAGGTGGTTTGCTCTCTCCGGGTGGGTGGTGAGTCTCTGCCCCAAGTGGAGGAGTTCAAGTATCTCGGGGTCTTGTTCACGATTGAGGGAAGGATGGAGCGGGAGATTGACAGGCGGATCGGTGCAGCGTCTGCAGTGATGCGGTCGCTGTATCGGTCCGTTGTGGTAAAGAAGGAGCTGAGCCGGAAGGCGAAGCTCTCGATTTACCGGTCAATCTACGTTCCTACCCTCACCTATGGTCATGAGCTCTGGGTAATGACCGAAAGGACAAGATCGCGGATACAAGCGGCTGAAATGGGTTTCCTCCGCAGAGTGGCCGGGCGCACCCTTAGGGATAGGGTGAGGAGCTCGGTCACACGGGAGGAGCTCGGAGTAGAGCCGCTGCTCCTACACGTTGAGAGGAACCAGCTGAGGTGGCTCGGGCATCTGCTCAGGATGCCTCCTGGACGCCTCCCTAGGGAGGTGTTCTGGGCATGTCCCACCGGGAGGAGGCCCCTGGGGAAGACCCAGGACACGCTGGAGGGACTATGTCTCTCGGCTGGCCTGGGAACGCCTTGGGGTCCCACCGGAGGAGCTGGAGGACGTGTCCGGGGTGAGGGAAGTCTGGGAGTCCCTGCTTAGACTGCTGCCCCCGCGACCCGGCCCCGAATAAGCGGAAGAAAATGGATGGATGGGTGATATATTCAACTGCTACTGTACCACTAGTTTCCCTTCTCCCAACCTCTTGCTGCAAAAGAGGTGTCGTGGTTCGACTGAATGGCAAGGAGACATGCTTAGACTCCTGCTACAACTTATATTGTTTAATTGTTGTTACTGCTGAGCTAAACCTATGTTTTAGGATAGTAGTACAACTCAAATTAATGAAATTTGGAAGCTGTGACTATTTCCTTAGATCCACATTACTGCAGATTCTAACTTTGGTGTGTCACTGTAAAGCTTAACTGTTGTCTCTGTAGAACATTCATGTTTTTCACTGTAAAGTTAATATACTGTGTCCACAGGTCTCACTTGTAATACACCAGTCAAGAATTTTGTGATGGATAAAATGCTGCAAGGGACTGCTGATGGTCTGTGCACTGGATGACTGCCTCTTCTATTCTCAAAATTATATTTATTTTGAACCAAACCTTGTTTCATTCTTGATTTGATTTTGTTTGTAGTATCTGCAGATGCAGACGTATATCAACCCTGGGAGTTTCTTTGCAAGGGGAAATATAAAAGATCATATTCTTTCAGTACATTCATTAATAAGCTTAGCCTTAAATAATACCTAATTTCTCTTTGTGTACATGCGTGTGAACATTCTCAAGAACATTAATCATAAGGTTAAACAATAACTATCAAAACAGTTAATAACTATAAGGACAGTTTAAGTGTTAAAATAACAGCAGTTATTTTAACACTTAAACTGTCCTTAAAACCACTTTGGGTCCCCGGCTCACCCACTGAGAATGATTGTTATGGAGCACCCTAACCCAGTGATATCTGCAGCTCATTTCGTTCAGAGAGGTGAAGCTGCTGTGAGCTGAGACAAGTCTCCTGTCTTCAGAAGCTGACACTGGACGGGATGGACTCCTGCTTTTCACAGATAAATGTGTTTTACCATGTTTATGAGCACATCATCCACTTTCTTTTTAGAAAATGTGTGCTTTCTGACAATTTTCATTTTATCAGGAGATACGCAGTTACACAGCAGTATTTTTTACATGTAGGCAAATGCACATGGAATACTTGTAACTTGAAAATGTATTTGACACCCCTGGCCTAGATGGACAACTGCAGAAATGTACAGAAGATTACATTTTTATCAAGAGGTTGCCATATTTATCGCATATTCATCTCAAAATATAATGTCCTGAGAATCCTCTGAATTAAGTGGCGTAAGTGGGAATATTTAAGAACCAAGAGTCCATTCATTCCCTGATTTGTGCTTGAAGAAGTCCATTGTGCTTTGTCTGCTATATATATATATGCTATATGCTATATATCTGCTATACATATATATCCACAGAGCTGATATGAAACAGGGGAAGGCTGATGTGGCTCTGGTGTCACAGCAGGTGTGGTGTGTTCACAAAGGAGTCCCCAGAGCAGTTGAATGTCCCTGGAAAAAACACACAAACATTTTTACTAAGAAAAAGACAATTTTGAAGCATGTTTAGGCTCAAACAATTTCTCCTCTTGTCTGTGTAGACCAGGGGTGTCAAATACATTTTCACCAAGGGCCACATCAGCAAATTGGCTGCTCTCAAAGGGCCAGATGTAAAATAAATATAATTACTTTTTTAACTTGTTAACTGTTTTTGTGTTTATTACTTATTCAAGTTACAAATATTATACAAATATATAACTTCGTTGTTTGCTATCGATTTCTCCTCTTGGAAACAATTTCTCCAGGTTTGGAGAAAATTCGTTCACTAGGAACTGATGAGGCAGGAGTACACAAATATTTTTGGGACAGTTTGAATAAGTATAAGTGTGGGTAGGTCTTTTTTTTTTTGAGAATTCCAATATTCCAGTGAGTCTTCAGTTCTGGGAATGTTTGCTCCTGACAGGTATCTTTGAACTTCTATTATAGCATCAGCCATAAAACTTGTACTCTCTTGTACTGTACTTCTACTCTGAGACACCTCCATGTCTAGCTGTTGCCACAGGTTGTCTACAAAACATGACATGATTTGCATAAAATGTAAATCCTAAATATCAACAAATCCATTTTGAATCAATAAATACATACCTGAACTAGAAGATGCTGGCAAATGAGATGAGAGGCCAGGCTGATCTTCCTGTGGTGTTGAAGGCAGCCCAGAAATTCTCATCTCTGCAGCACATTCAGATTTTAGTCGCTTCACTGCTTCATTTATCTTGTTCCCATTTTAAAAAAACAAGCGCTTTGTACCTTGGGTCCAGCAAGGTTGCCAGAGACAGATGGCCAGAAGATTCATAACTGTTTAAGGTTTCCATGACTCTTTTGTCCAGTTCCTGACATAATTTTTTTCGAACCGATGTTTGCAAAGATGGAGCACATTTTTGCATTGTATGGTGAAGCATTTTCAGCATTCGCATTGTTTTACTTCCACTCGCTCGCTTCTCCTCTGAAAGCTCCACAGTAGCAGAATTATAAGGGACAAGCACAACCGGGACTTCTGCAATGATGTCGTGCTTCTCATCAGTAAGTGCAGGCATTGGTGTTTTTAAGGATGCCAGACTCACCCAAACAGGGTCTATTTTGGCTTGCTACTCTTGACAGCATTTGTCAAGTGCTGTTCCAGCATGTTGGAACTTCATTTATTAGCTTCAAAAGTGGTCTTTCCATTTGCTGTTGCACTTGACACAGCTTTTCCTTGGCGACAGTGCTGGAACAAAAATGGCTGACAATTTTTTTTGGTTTTATTTCGGATATCAGTTAGGTCTGACACTTGATCGCAAGATTTTTAACAAATTTAAAGTGTGTGCAATGCAAAGACTATACACGATTTTTAATAGTCTCGCTGTTGCTATCATTTGCACCAGCATCAGTCACAAAGTGTTCAACCTTTCCTGCAATGGCCCAGCTGTCAATCAGATGTTGTGTGACCTAAAAAAACAAAAAAAAAAAAACAAACAAGTCCTTACATGACACCAACACATACCGTACTGAATATTTTCAATAAACCTACCTAGCAATATTCTCTGCTGTGTGGCTCTGGGGAAAGTATTTAAATCCCAGCACAGTGGTGCACATTTTATTTTCAATATCATCAAAGTGGCCAGTCACAGCCAAATAGGCCTCCATGTTTACTGAAGTCCACATATCAGCTGTAAGGCTGACTGCATTGGTGGAGTGAAATTTTTCTTTTATGTTCAGGGTTTCTGTTTGATATATTTTAGATACCATTTTCCTTTAGAGCCCATAAAACAGAAAAAAACATTTCTTCAAACAATAATAATAATAATTCAAACTGTTAATGTTAAGTGCAGTTTCTGACATATACAGTACCTTCCTGGTAGGTATTGCGTATGATGGCTCAAGGGTCTGCAGCATCTCCCTGAATCCGTCGTCCTCAATGAAGCTTAAAGGTTGGCAATCTTTTATTATAATATTTACAATGCATCGATTTAGGGCCTCTTTTCTAGAAGCTTAAAGTGAAAAGGAAAGGTGTTTAATTTAGATTATTATTAGCCTCCATAATAATTACTGACTGATTACAAAATACTAATCCACCAGTGTCCATTCCTGGTGTATTTTTTTTATTTTCTATAATGCCCTAGCATTGATGAAGTGTTTTGGGTTGCATAGGACATCTCCATTGAGTACTGACAACATTTCACCTGCGGGTCATAAAAATATAAATAAAAGACTTTGTCTGCCGTGGAAACGGGAATGGAATATAAATTACCTTATCAGGTGTTATGAGATATAAATGATCACATATGGAAGAAAACTTTCTCTTTCTTGGAGGATCCATAGTGACGAACGACATCCTAGCAACAAGTGCCTCGATCTGTGCTGGACTTCCTGATGTAGAACTGCCGCCTCAATGACACGTGATACAATGTGATACAATACGACACAGTCACTGTGTCGGTCATATGACTTTTCTTAAAACAATATGCTCAGTGACACAGCTCGGCTGAGGCATTGCTTTCAGCACATGTTGCTTGTATCGGTGCCTCGGCTCGTTGAGACCATCACTAGTATGAAGCATTCATGAACTATGGCATCACCTGAAATGTATCAAATACAATTTCATTCTATTTTCGTTTATTTTCAAATAAAATTCCCACTGCATGTCCATCTTTTGTGTATTAATTTCATTTTGTTTGCTCATTGTAATGAGAATGCATCAGTGCAGTAACACATTTCACATTAAAAACAGTTCAAAATGATTATGAATACAGAGCAAATAGTATTAGTTTAGAGTTTGCATTTTATTATCATAACAACACTAAGGAAAAGGTGTAATACCCAATACCATAAAAACAAAACATAACAAAAACACACTTTTTTAGATATTAGAATTTTAGACACTACATAACGCCATCTGTAATATTACCATGTGGTCTCAAGCTAGTTCTAATATAGATAGACTGTCTAATGTCCAATGCTCATGAATTATTTAAGCATCAGGACATAGTATTTGTGTATTGCTGGGTTTCAAATGACATCACAAAATTCTTTAGGCCAATAATATGTATAGGCCTCATATTACGCTTTTTTCTGATTTATGTTATAATGTTTCCTTATCATACACACCTGGAGTTGCATTTTGTTTCATTCACACGTTTAACACAAACCATGCATATTTAGGCACTTTTTTCGCTCAAATAGAATAGAGCATTTTCAGCTTTGGAGATGTAGACAGACTAATAATGCATGATTGCTCAAATGTGTGAAAAAAAAAAAAAACAAAAAAAAAAAACACAACTCCAAGTATGTTTTCGATGAGTTAACAACATTCTAACATGGCTAAAAGCTCACAAGAGTCAATTGAAAAACTCACTCATAAGTAAGTTGGTTTGTGAAGGGCACTCATATGACTTTAGGCGGAATTCAATGCAATTTCCCATAGGCACCCTGAACTTGAAAAGTGAAATTGTGAAAAATCCACAATACATATCAACTTAATTCTTGCTGTGCAAAGTAGGGCCTGGGGACTTGTACAACATACATTTTAAAGTTTGGGTTTATCACCTTGCAAACTAAAGTTATAGGCGTTTTCATCTTTTATTGATGCATTCGCATTTTCAGGCGCTGAAAAGCTCATTTTTACCAACATCACTGTACTCTGATATAAGTGATCAGAACTGTGCTTTCATACATTGTGGGTGCTTCTCGAGTAAAAATGAATAGAATCCAGCAGCAAACTCACTCATAAGTAAGTTGGTTTGTGAAGGGCACTCATATGACTTTAGGCGGAATTCAATGCAATTTCCCATAGGCACCCTGAACTTGAAAAGTGAAATTGTGAAAAATCCACAATACATATCAACTTAATTCTTGCTGTGCAAAGTAGGGCCTGGGGACTTGTACAACATACATTTTAAAGTTTGGGTTTATCACCTTGCAAACTAAAGTTATAGGCGTTTTCATCTTTTATTGATGCATTCGCATTTTCAGGCGCTGAAAAGCTCATTTTTACCAACATTACTGTACTCTGATATAAGTGATCAGAACTGTGCTTTCATACATTGTGGGTGCTTCTCGAGTAAAAATGAGTAGAATCCAGCAGCAAACTCACTCATAAGTAAGTTGGTTTGTGAAGGGCACTCATATGACTTTAGGCGGAATTCAATGCAATTTCCCATAGGCACCCTGAACTTGAAAAGTGAAATTGTGAAAAATCCACAATACATATCAACTTAATTCTTGCTGTGCAAAGTAGGGCCTGGGGACTTGTACAACATACATTTTAAAGTTTGGGTTTATCACCTTGCAAACTAAAGTTATAGGCCAGGGGTCTCAAACTCAATTTACCTGGGGGCCGCTGGAGGCAGAGTCTGGGAGAGGCTGGGCCGCAACAGGTATCCCTCGCTATATCGCAGTTCACTTTTCGTGGTTCACTTTTGCCGGGCTCGCTGTTTTGCAGATTTTATTTTTTAAATAATATTGGTTCCTACTCATTGTTGCGGTACAGCGCATTTGAGGAGCGCACCGATAAAAATGTAACAAGAGTGAACGCACACAGGGTGTGGACGCACACTGGGCACGCACCAGATGAGATGAGTGAAGTTATTGAATGAAGATGAGCTGTAACTGTCCTGCCGTGTTGGTTTATTTAAGCAGGACATGGACATGCTGAGGACAGGGAGAAGTTACGCGGCTGGAGGAGGCGTCATTACAGAATAAATGAATCTTTCGTTCGTTACATAAAGGAGGAATAATAGCGTTGAAAAAGGATGCAGAAGGGATTGTAACCATCGTGCGGATGGAGTCTGCTTTAGCTTTGTGGATCAGTGACTGCAGGGAAAAGAACATTACGCTGGAAACCAACATCAACAACACATCAAACAACATCATCCGCACAAAAGCTAAAACGCTTTATGAAACACTACAGGGGAGCGGCGCCAGGACGAAGAAGAGGGTCAGAGGAACTGTGAAATACACCTGAGACAATATTAATCATTTCTTATGTGTCCAGCGTCGTAGGTTGTCAGAGAGAGACCTCATATTAACTCTCTAAGTGCCATTGACGTGCATGTGTAAATATATGAATATATTTATGTAAATTTATATACATGTAATATCCCGCTGAGCAGCAACTTAAAAACACCTTTTTTTGTGTTGTGAACGTAACGCGCTCGGATGAATGTCCTCGTGTGCTCAATAGAAACCAGGCATGGAAGAAAACACTCCATGGCAGCGCTGCTGTAACTTTCACTCATTGAGAAATGTTTCTCTGCGTCACACCTGGCCGATGTCCCGCCACCAGAGCCATATACCCCACTGTGATTGGTAGGTTCGTTCAGCTCCGCACACAACACTCGCGGGCCGCATTTACATTAAACTTTCATATTAAGGCGGGGGCCGCAAAATACCGGCCTGAGGGCCGCAATTGGCCCGCGGGCCGCGAGTCTGAGAACCCTGTTATAGGCGTTTTCATCTTTTATTGATGCATTCGCATTTTCAGGCGCTGAAAAGCTCATTTTTACCAACATCACTGTACTCTGATATAAGTGATCAGAACTGTGCTTTCATACATTGTGGGTGCTTCTCAAGTAAAAATGAGTAGAATCCAGCAGCAAACTCACTCATAAGTAAGTTGGTTTGTGAAGGGCACTCATATGACTTTAGGCGGAATTCAATGCAATTTCCCATAGGCACCCTGAACTTGAAAAGTGAAATTGTGAAAAATCCACAATACATATCAACTTAATTCTTGCTGTGCAAAGTAGGGCCTGGGGACTTGTACAACATACATTTTAAAGTTTGGGTTTATCACCTTGCAAACTAAAGTTATAGGCGTTTTCATCTTTTATTGATGCATTCGCATTTTCAGGCGCTGAAAAGCTCATTTTTACCAACATCACATGTACTCTGATATAAGTGATCAGAACTGTGCTTTCATACATTGTGGGTGCTTCTCGAGTAAAAATGAGTAGAATCCAGCAGCAAACTCACTCATAAGTAAGTTGGTTTGTGAAGGGCACTCATATGACTTTAGGCGGAATTCAATGCAATTTCCCATAGGCACCCTGAACTTGAAAAGTGAAATTGTGAAAAATCCACAATACATATCAACTTAATTCTTGCTGTGCAAAGTAGGGCCTGGGGACTTGTACAACATACATTTTAAAGTTTGGGTTTATCACCTTGCAAACTAAAGTTATAGGCGTTTTCATCTTTTATTGATGCATTCGCATTTTCAGGCGCTGAAAAGCTCATTTTACCAACATCACTGTACTCTGATATAAGTGATCAGAACTGTGCTTTCATACATTGTGGGTGCTTCTCAAGTAAAAATGAGTAGAATCCAGCAGCAAACTCACTCATAAGTAAGTTGGTTTGTGAAGGGCACTCATATGACTTTAGGCGGAATTCAATGCAATTTCCCATAGGCACCCTGAACTTGAAAAGTGAAATTGTGAAAAATCCACAATACATATCAACTTAATTCTTGCTGTGCAAAGTAGGGCCTGGGGACTTGTACAACATACATTTTAAAGTTTGGGTTTATCACCTTGCAAACTAAAGTTATAGGCGTTTTCATCTTTTATTGATGCATTCGCATTTTCAGGCGCTGAAAAGCTCATTTTTACCAACATCACATGTACTCTGATATAAGTGATCAGAACTGTGCTTTCATACATTGTGGGTGCTTCTCAAGTAAAAATGAGTATAATCCAGCAGCAAACTCACTCATAAGTAAGTTGGTTTGTGAAGGGCACTCATATGACTTTAGGCGGAATTCAATGCAATTTCCCATAGGCACCCTGAACTTGAAAAGTGAAATTGTGAAAAATCCACAATACATATCAACTTAATTCTTGCTGTGCAAAGTAGGGCCTGGGGACTTGTACAACATACATTTTAAAGTTTGGGTTTATCACCTTGCAAACTAAAGTTATAGGCGTTTTCATCTTTTATTGATGCATTCGCATTTTCAGGCGCTGAAAAGCTCATTTTTACCAACATCACATGTACTCTGATATAAGTGATCAGAACTGTGCTTTCATACATTGTGGGTGCTTCTCGAAGTAAAAATGAAGTATAATCCAGCAGCAAACTCACTCATAAGTAAGTTGGTTTGTGAAGGGCACTCATATGACTTTAGGCGGAATTCAATGCAATTTCCCATAGGCACCCTGAACTTGAAAAGTGAAATTGTGAAAAATCCACAATACATATCAACTTAATTTGCTGTGCAAAGTAGGGCCTGGGGACTTGTACAACATACATTTTAAAGTTTGGGTTTATCACCTTGCAAACTAAAGTTATAGGCGTTTTCATCTTTTATTGATGCATTCGCATTTTCAGGCGCTGAAAAGCTCATTTTTACCAACATCACTGTACTCTGATATAAGTGATCAGAACTGTGCTTTCATACATTGTGGGTGCTTCTCGAGTAAAAATGAATAGAATCCAGCAGCAAACTCACTCATAAGTAAGTTGGTTTGTGAAGGGCACTCATATGACTTTAGGCGGAATTCAATGCAATTTCCCATAGGCACCCTGAACTTGAAAAGTGAAATTGTGAAAAATCCACAATACATATCAACTTAATTCTTGCTGTGCAAAGTAGGGCCTGGGGACTTGTACAACATACATTTTAAAGTTTGGGTTTATCACCTTGCAAACTAAAGTTATAGGCGTTTTCATCTTTTATTGATGCATTCGCATTTTCAGGCGCTGAAAAGCTCATTTTTACCAACATCACTGTACTCTGATATAAGTGATCAGAACTGTGCTTTCATACATTGTGGGTGCTTCTCGAAGTAAAAATGAGTAGAATCCAGCAGCAAACTCACTCATAAGTAAGTTGGTTTGTGAAGGGCACTCATATGACTTTAGGCGGAATTCAATGCAATTTCCCATAGGCACCCTGAACTTGAAAAGTGAAATTGTGAAAAATCCACAATACATATCAACTTAATTCTTGCTGTGCAAAGTAGGGCCTGGGGACTTGTACAACATACATTTTAAAGTTTGGGTTTATCACCTTGCAAACTAAAGTTATAGGCGTTTTCATCTTTTATTGATGCATTCGCATTTTCAGGCGCTGAAAAGCTCATTTTTACCAACATCACTGTACTCTGATATAAGTGATCAGAACTGTGCTTTCATACATTGTGGGTGCTTCTCGAGTAAAAATGAGTATAATCCAGCAGCAAACTCACTCATAAGTAAGTTGGTTTGTGAAGGGCACTCATATGACTTTAGGCGGAATTCAATGCAATTTCCCATAGGCACCCTGAACTTGAAAAGTGAAATTGTGAAAAATCCACAATACATATCAACTTAATTCTTGCTGTGCAAAGTAGGGCCTGGGGACTTGTACAACATACATTTTAAAGTTTGGGTTTATCACCTTGCAAACTAAAGTTATAGGCGTTTTCATCTTTTATTGATGCATTCGCATTTTCAGGCGCTGAAAAGCTCATTTTTACCAACATCACTGTACTCTGATATAAGTGATCAGAACTGTGCTTTCATACATTGTGGGTGCTTCTCGAGTAAAAATGAGTAGAATCCAGCAGCAAACTCACTCATAAGTAAGTTGGTTTGTGAAGGGCACTCATATGACTTTAGGCGGAATTCAATGCAATTTCCCATAGGCACCCTGAACTTGAAAAGTGAAATTGTGAAAAATCCACAATACATATCAACTTAATTCTTGCTGTGCAAAGTAGGGCCTGGGGACTTGTACAACATACATTTTAAAGTTTGGGTTTATCACCTTGCAAACTAAAGTTATAGGCGTTTTCATCTTTTATTGATGCATTCGCATTTTCAGGCGCTGAAAAGCTCATTTTTACCAACATCACTGTACTCTGATATAAGTGATCAGAACTGTGCTTTCATACATTGTGGGTGCTTCTCGAGTAAAAAAGAAATAGAATCCAGCAGCAAACTCACTCATAAGTAAGTTGGTTTGTGAAGGGCACTCATATGACTTTAGGCGGAATTCAATGCAATTTCCCATAGGCACCCTGAACTTGAAAAGTGAAATTGTGAAAAATCCACAATACATATCAACTTAATTCTTGCTGTGCAAAGTAGGGCCTGGGGACTTGTACAACATACATTTTAAAGTTTGGGTTTATCACCTTGCAAACTAAAGTTATAGGCGTTTTCATCTTTTATTGATGCATTCGCATTTTCAGGCGCTGAAAAGCTCATTTTTTACCAACATCACTGTACTCTGATATAAGTGATCAGAACTGTGCTTTCATACATTGTGGGTGCTTCTCGAGTAAAAATGAGTAGAATCCAGCAGCAAACTCACTCATAAGTAAGTTGGTTTGTGAAGGGCACTCATATGACTTTAGGCGGAATTCAATGCAATTTCCCATAGGCACCCTGAACTTGAAAAGTGAAATTGTGAAAAATCCACAATACATATCAACTTAATTCTTGCTGTGCAAAGTAGGGCCTGGGGACTTGTACAACATACATTTTAAAGTTTGGGTTTATCACCTTGCAAACTAAAGTTATAGGCGTTTTCATCTTTTATTGATGCATTCGCATTTTCAGGCGCTGAAAAGCTCATTTTTACCAACATCACTGTACTCTGATATAAGTGATCAGAACTGTGCTTTCATACATTGTGGGTGCTTCTCGAAAAAAAAATGAGTAGAATCCAGCAGCAAACTCACTCATAAGTAAGTTGGTTTGTGAAGGGCACTCATATGACTTTAGGCGGAATTCAATGCAATTTCCCATAGGCACCCTGAACTTGAAAAGTGAAATTGTGAAAAATCCACAATACATATCAACTTAATTCTTGCTGTGCAAAGTAGGGCCTGGGGACTTGTACAACATACATTTTAAAGTTTGGGTTTATCACCTTGCAAACTAAAGTTATAGGCGTTTTCATCTTTTATTGATGCATTCGCATTTTCAGGCGCTGAAAAGCTCATTTTTACCAACAATCACATGTACTCTGATATAAGTGATCAGAACTGTGCTTTCATACATTGTGGGTGCTTCTCGAAGTAAAAATGAGTAGAATCCAGCAGCAAACTCACTCATAAGTAAGTTGGTTTGTGAAGGGCACTCATATGACTTTAGGCGGAATTCAATGCAATTTCCCATAGGCACCCTGAACTTGAAAAGTGAAATTGTGAAAAATCCACAATACATATCAACTTAATTCTTGCTGTGCAAAGTAGGGCCTGGGGACTTGTACAACATACATTTTAAAGTTTGGGTTTATCACCTTGCAAACTAAAGTTATAGGCGTTTTCATCTTTTATTGATGCATTCGCATTTTCAGGCGCTGAAAAGCTCATTTTTACCAACAAAACTGTACTCTGATATAAGTGATCAGAACTGTGCTTTCATACATTGTGGGTGCTTCTCGAGTAAAAATGAGTAGAATCCAGCAGCAAACTCACTCATAAGTAAGTTGGTTTGTGAAGGGCACTCATATGACTTTAGGCGGAATTCAATGCAATTTCCCATAGGCACCCTGAACTTGAAAAGTGAAATTGTGAAAAATCCACAATACATATCAACTTAATTCTTGCTGTGCAAAGTAGGGCCTGGGGACTTGTACAACATACATTTTAAAGTTTGGGTTTATCACCTTGCAAACTAAAGTTATAGGCGTTTTCATCTTTTATTGATGCATTCGCATTTTCAGGCGCTGAAAAGCTCATTTTTTACCAACATCACTGTACTCTGATATAAGTGATCAGAACTGTGCTTTCATACATTGTGGGTGCTTCTCAAGTAAAAATGAGTAGAATCCAGCAGCAAACTCACTCATAAGTAAGTTGGTTTGTGAAGGGCACTCATATGACTTTAGGCGGAATTCAATGCAATTTCCCATAGGCACCCTGAACTTGAAAAGTGAAATTGTGAAAAATCCACAATACATATCAACTTAATTCTTGCTGTGCAAAGTAGGGCCTGGGGACTTGTACAACATACATTTTAAAGTTTGGGTTTATCACCTTGCAAACTAAAGTTATAGGCGTTTTCATCTTTTATTGATGCATTCGCATTTTCAGGCGCTGAAAAGCTCATTTTTACCAACATAAATGTACTCTGATATAAGTGATCAGAACTGTGCTTTCATACATTGTGGGTGCTTCTCGAATAAAAATGAGTATAATCCAGCAGCAAACTCACTCATAAGTAAGTTGGTTTGTGAAGGGCACTCATATGACTTTAGGCGGAATTCAATGCAATTTCCCATAGGCACCCTGAACTTGAAAAGTGAAATTGTGAAAAATCCACAATACATATCAACTTAATTCTTGCTGTGCAAAGTAGGGCCTGGGGACTTGTACAACATACATTTTAAAGTTTGGGTTTATCACCTTGCAAACTAAAGTTATAGGCGTTTTCATCTTTTATTGATGCATTCGCATTTTCAGGCGCTGAAAAGCTCATTTTTACCAACATTCACTAGTACTCTGATATAAGTGATCAGAACTGTGCTTTCATACATTGTGGGTGCTTCTCAAGTAAAAATGAGTAGAATCCAGCAGCAAACTCACTCATAAGTAAGTTGGTTTGTGCAGGGCACTCATATGACTTTAGGCGGAATTCAATGCAATTTCCCATAGGCACCCTGAACTTGAAAAGTGAAATTGTGAAAAATCCACAATACATATCAACTTAATTCTTGCTGTGCAAAGTAGGGCCTGGGGACTTGTACAACATACATTTTAAAGTTTGGGTTTATCACCTTGCAAACTAAAGTTATAGGCGTTTTCATCTTTTATTGATGCATTCGCATTTTCAGGCGCTGAAAAGCTCATTTTTTACCAACATTCACAGTACTCTGATATAAGTGATCAGAACTGTGCTTTCATACATTGTGGGTGCTTCTCAAGTAAAAATGAGTAGAATCCAGCAGCAAACTCACTCATAAGTAAGTTGGTTTGTGAAGGGCACTCATATGACTTTAGGCGGAATTCAATGCAATTTCCCATAGGCACCCTGAACTTGAAAAGTGAAATTGTGAAAAATCCACAATACATATCAACTTAATTCTTGCTGTGCAAAGTAGGGCCTGGGGACTTGTACAACATACATTTTAAAGTTTGGGTTTATCACCTTGCAAACTAAAGTTATAGGCGTTTTCATCTTTTATTGATGCATTCGCATTTTCAGGCGCTGAAAAGCTCATTTTTACCAACATAAATGTACTCTGATATAAGTGATCAGAACTGTGCTTTCATACATTGTGGGTGCTTCTAGAGTAAAAATGAATAGAATCCAGCAGCAAACTCACTCATAAGTAAGTTGGTTTGTGAAGGGCACTCATATGACTTTAGGCGGAATTCAATGCAATTTCCCATAGGCACCCTGAACTTGAAAAGTGAAATTGTGAAAAATCCACAATACATATCAACTTAATTCTTGCTGTGCAAAGTAGGGCCTGGGGACTTGTACAACATACATTTTAAAGTTTGGGTTTATCACCTTGCAAACTAAAGTTATAGGCGTTTTCATCTTTTATTGATGCATTCGCATTTTCAGGCGCTGAAAAGCTCATTTTTACCAACATCACAGTACTCTGATATAAGTGATCAGAACTGTGCTTTCATACATTGTGGGTGCTTCTCGAAGTAAAAATGAATAGAATCCAGCAGCAAACTCACTCATAAGTAAGTTGGTTTGTGCAGGGCACTCATATGACTTTAGGCGGAATTCAATGCAATTTCCCATAGGCACCCTGAACTTGAAAAGTGAAATTGTGAAAAATCCACAATACATATCAACTTAATTCTTGCTGTGCAAAGTAGGGCCTGGGGACTTGTACAACATACATTTTAAAGTTTGGGTTTATCACCTTGCAAACTAAAGTTATAGGCGTTTTCATCTTTTATTGATGCATTCGCATTTTCAGGCGCTGAAAAGCTCATTTTTACCAACTTCACTAGTACTCTGATATAAGTGATCAGAACTGTGCTTTCATACATTGTGGGTGCTTCTCAAGTAAAAATGAGTAGAATCCAGCAGCAAACTCACTCATAAGTAAGTTGGTTTGTGAAGGGCACTCATATGACTTTAGGCGGAATTCAATGCAATTTCCCATAGGCACCCTGAACTTGAAAAGTGAAATTGTGAAAAATCCACAATACATATCAACTTAATTCTTGCTGTGCAAAGTAGGGCCTGGGGACTTGTACAACATACATTTTAAAGTTTGGGTTTATCACCTTGCAAACTAAAGTTATAGGCGTTTTCATCTTTTATTGATGCATTCGCATTTTCAGGCGCTGAAAAGCTCATTTTTTACCAACATCACAGTACTCTGATATAAGTGATCAGAACTGTGCTTTCATACATTGTGGGTGCTTCTCGAATAAAAATGAGTAGAATCCAGCAGCAAACTCACTCATAAGTAAGTTGGTTTGTGAAGGGCACTCATATGACTTTAGGCGGAATTCAATGCAATTTCCCATAGGCACCCTGAACTTGAAAAGTGAAATTGTGAAAAATCCACAATACATATCAACTTAATTCTTGCTGTGCAAAGTAGGGCCTGGGGACTTGTACAACATACATTTTAAAGTTTGGGTTTATCACCTTGCAAACTAAAGTTATAGGCGTTTTCATCTTTTATTGATGCATTCGCATTTTCAGGCGCTGAAAAGCTCATTTTTTACAAACTTCACTGTACTCTGATATAAGTGATCAGAACTGTGCTTTCATACATTGTGGGTGCTTCTCGAAGTAAAAATGAATAGAATCCAGCAGCAAACTCACTCATAAGTAAGTTGGTTTGTGAAGGGCACTCATATGACTTTAGGCGGAATTCAATGCAATTTCCCATAGGCACCCTGAACTTGAAAAGTGAAATTGTGAAAAATCCACAATACATATCAACTTAATTCTTGCTGTGCAAAGTAGGGCCTGGGGACTTGTACAACATACATTTTAAAGTTTGGGTTTATCACCTTGCAAACTAAAGTTATAGGCGTTTTCATCTTTTATTGATGCATTCGCATTTTCAGGCGCTGAAAAGCTCATTTTTCACCAACATCACTGTACTCTGATATAAGTGATCAGAACTGTGCTTTCATACATTGTGGGTGCTTCTCGAGTAAAAATGAGTAGAATCCAGCAGCAAACTCACTCATAAGTAAGTTGGTTTGTGAAGGGCACTCATATGACTTTAGGCGGAATTCAATGCAATTTCCCATAGGCACCCTGAACTTGAAAAGTGAAATTGTGAAAAATCCACAATACATATCAACTTAATTCTTGCTGTGCAAAGTAGGGCCTGGGGACTTGTACAACATACATTTTAAAGTTTGGGTTTATCACCTTGCAAACTAAAGTTATAGGCGTTTTCATCTTTTATTGATGCATTCGCATTTTCAGGCGCTGAAAAGCTCATTTTTACCAACATCACTGTACTCTGATATAAGTGATCAGAACTGTGCTTTCATACATTGTGGGTGCTTCTCGAGTAAAAAAGAAATAGAATCCAGCAGCAAACTCACTCATAAGTAAGTTGGTTTGTGAAGGGCACTCATATGACTTTAGGCGGAATTCAATGCAATTTCCCATAGGCACCCTGAACTTGAAAAGTGAAATTGTGAAAAATCCACAATACATATCAACTTAATTCTTGCTGTGCAAAGTAGGGCCTGGGGACTTGTACAACATACATTTTAAAGTTTGGGTTTATCACCTTGCAAACTAAAGTTATAGGCGTTTTCATCTTTTATTGATGCATTCGCATTTTCAGGCGCTGAAAAGCTCATTTTTACCAACATCACTGTACTCTGATATAAGTGATCAGAACTGTGCTTTCATACATTGTGGGTGCTTCTCGAGTAAAAATGAATAGAATCCAGCAGCAAACTCACTCATAAGTAAGTTGGTTTGTGAAGGGCACTCATATGACTTTAGGCGGAATTCAATGCAATTTCCCATAGGCACCCTGAACTTGAAAAGTGAAATTGTGAAAAATCCACAATACATATCAACTTAATTCTTGCTGTGCAAAGTAGGGCCTGGGGACTTGTACAACATACATTTTAAAGTTTGGGTTTATCACCTTGCAAACTAAAGTTATAGGCGTTTTCATCTTTTATTGATGCATTCGCATTTTCAGGCGCTGAAAAGCTCATTTTTACCAACATCACTGTACTCTGATATAAGTGATCAGAACTGTGCTTTCATACATTGTGGGTGCTTCTCGAGTAAAAATGAATAGAATCCAGCAGCAAACTCACTCATAAGTAAGTTGGTTTGTGAAGGGCACTCATATGACTTTAGGCGGAATTCAATGCAATTTCCCATAGGCACCCTGAACTTGAAAAGTGAAATTGTGAAAAATCCACAATACATATCAACTTAATTCTTGCTGTGCAAAGTAGGGCCTGGGGACTTGTACAACATACATTTTAAAGTTTGGGTTTATCACCTTGCAAACTAAAGTTATAGGCGTTTTCATCTTTTATTGATGCATTCGCATTTTCAGGCGCTGAAAAGCTCATTTTTCACCAACATCACTGTACTCTGATATAAGTGATCAGAACTGTGCTTTCATACATTGTGGGTGCTTCTCGAGTAAAAATGAGTATAATCCAGCAGCAAACTCACTCATAAGTAAGTTGGTTTGTGAAGGGCACTCATATGACTTTAGGCGGAATTCAATGCAATTTCCCATAGGCACCCTGAACTTGAAAAGTGAAATTGTGAAAAATCCACAATACATATCAACTTAATTCTTGCTGTGCAAAGTAGGGCCTGGGGACTTGTACAACATACATTTTAAAGTTTGGGTTTATCACCTTGCAAACTAAAGTTATAGGCCAGGGGTCTCAAACTCAATTTACCTGGGGGCCGCTGGAGGCAGAGTCTGGGAGAGGCTGGGCCGCAACAGGTATCCCTCGCTATATCGCAGTTCACTTTTCGTGGTTCACTTTTGCCGGGCTCGCTGTTTTGCAGATTTTATTTTTTAAATAATATTGGTTCCTACTCATTGTTGCGGTACAGCGCATTTGAGGAGCGCACCGATAAAAATGTAACAAGAGTGAACGCACACAGGGTGTGGACGCACACTGGGCACGCACCAGATGAGATGAGTGAAGTTATTGAATGAAGATGAGCTGTAACTGTCCTGCCGTGTTGGTTTATTTAAGCAGGACATGGACATGCTGAGGACAGGGAGAAGTTACGCGGCTGGAGGAGGCGTCATTACAGAATAAATGAATCTTTCGTTCGTTACATAAAGGAGGAATAATAGCGTTGAAAAAGGATGCAGAAGGGATTGTAACCATCGTGCGGATGGAGTCTGCTTTAGCTTTGTGGATCAGTGACTGCAGGGAAAAGAACATTACGCTGGAAACCAACATCAACAACACATCAAACAACATCATCCGCACAAAAGCTAAAACGCTTTATGAAACACTACAGGGGAGCGGCGCCAGGACGAAGAAGAGGGTCAGAGGAACTGTGAAATACACCTGAGACAATATTAATCATTTCTTATGTGTCCAGCGTCGTAGGTTGTCAGAGAGAGACCTCATATTAACTCTCTAAGTGCCATTGACGTGCATGTGTAAATATATGAATATATTTATGTAAATTTATATACATGTAATATCCCGCTGAGCAGCAACTTAAAAACACCTTTTTTTGTGTTGTGAACGTAACGCGCTCGGATGAATGTCCTCGTGTGCTCAATAGAAACCAGGCATGGAAGAAAACACTCCATGGCAGCGCTGCTGTAACTTTCACTCATTGAGAAATGTTTCTCTGCGTCACACCTGGCCGATGTCCCGCCACCAGAGCCATATACCCCACTGTGATTGGTAGGTTCGTTCAGCTCCGCACACAACACTCGCGGGCCGCATTTACATTAAACTTTCATATTAAGGCGGGGGCCGCAAAATACCGGCCTGAGGGCCGCAATTGGCCCGCGGGCCGCGAGTCTGAGAACCCTGTTATAGGCGTTTTCATCTTTTATTGATGCATTCGCATTTTCAGGCGCTGAAAAGCTCATTTTCACCAACATTCACTAGTACTCTGATATAAGTGATCAGAACTGTGCTTTCATACATTGTGGGTGCTTCTCAGAGTAAAAATGAGTAGAATCCAGCAGCAAACTCACTCATAAGTAAGTTGGTTTGTGAAGGGCACTCATATGACTTTAGGCGGAATTCAATGCAATTTCCCATAGGCACCCTGAACTTGAAAAGTGAAATTGTGAAAAATCCACAATACATATCAACTTAATTCTTGCTGTGCAAAGTAGGGCCTGGGGACTTGTACAACATACATTTTAAAGTTTGGGTTTATCACCTTGCAAACTAAAGTTATAGGCGTTTTCATCTTTTATTGATGCATTCGCATTTTCAGGCGCTGAAAAGCTCATTTTCACCAACATCACATGTACTCTGATATAAGTGATCAGAACTGTGCTTTCATACATTGTGGGTGCTTCTCGAGTAAAAATGAATAGAATCCAGCAGCAAACTCACTCATAAGTAAGTTGGTTTGTGAAGGGCACTCATATGACTTTAGGCGGAATTCAATGCAATTTCCCATAGGCACCCTGAACTTGAAAAGTGAAATTGTGAAAAATCCACAATACATATCAACTTAATTCTTGCTGTGCAAAGTAGGGCCTGGGGACTTGTACAACATACATTTTAAAGTTTGGGTTTATCACCTTGCAAACTAAAGTTATAGGCGTTTTCATCTTTTATTGATGCATTCGCATTTTCAGGGCTGAAAAGCTCATTTTACCAACATTCACTGTACTCTGATATAAGTGATCAGAACTGTGCTTTCATACATTGTGGGTGCTTCTCGAGTAAAAATGAGTATAATCCAGCAGCAAACTCACTCATAAGTAAGTTGGTTTGTGAAGGGCACTCATATGACTTTAGGCGGAATTCAATGCAATTTCCCATAGGCACCCTGAACTTGAAAAGTGAAATTGTGAAAAATCCACAATACATATCAACTTAATTCTTGCTGTGCAAAGTAGGGCCTGGGGACTTGTACAACATACATTTTAAAGTTTGGGTTTATCACCTTGCAAACTAAAGTTATAGGCGTTTTCATCTTTTATTGATGCATTCGCATTTTCAGGCGCTGAAAAGCTCATTTTTACCAACATGACTGTACTCTGATATAAGTGATCAGAACTGTGCTTTCATACATTGTGGGTGCTTCTCGAAGTAAAAATGAGTATAATCCAGCAGCAAACTCACTCATAAGTAAGTTGGTTTGTGAAGGGCACTCATATGACTTTAGGCGGAATTCAATGCAATTTCCCATAGGCACCCTGAACTTGAAAAGTGAAATTGTGAAAAATCCACAATACATATCAACTTAATTCTTGCTGTGCAAAGTAGGGCCTGGGGACTTGTACAACATACATTTTAAAGTTTGGGTTTATCACCTTGCAAACTAAAGTTATAGGCGTTTTCATCTTTTATTGATGCATTCGCATTTTCAGGCGCTGAAAAGCTCATTTTTCACCAACATTCACATGTACTCTGATATAAGTGATCAGAACTGTGCTTTCATACATTGTGGGTGCTTCTCGAGTAAAAATGAAGTATAATCCAGCAGCAAACTCACTCATAAGTAAGTTGGTTTGTGCAAGGGCACTCATATGACTTTAGGCGGAATTCAATGCAATTTCCCATAGGCACCCTGAACTTGAAAAGTGAAATTGTGAAAAATCCACAATACATATCAACTTAATTAACTGTTAAGTTGGGAGAATGTCATCAAGTATTCAAAACTCTGTCTAATATATAAAATTATTAATGGTCTGTCATCCCCTCCACTCAATGAGTTTGTGAAAACAAGAACCAGCTCTCAGAGGGTCACACGGGGGTCTGCCCGAAGAGACTGTATTGTTCCTCTGAGGAGATGTGTCGTCAGTCAGAGTGCCTTTTCAGTTACAGCTGCACAGGACTGGAACTCGGTCCCTCAGAACATCAGAGAAATAAGCACTTACATTCTGTTCAAAAAACATTTAAAAAACTGGTTCATAACACATCAAACATGTCTGCATTAACATTACTAATGACTCCCCCCTGACTAACCAAACACTTGTGTTTTCTCTTGAGTTGGATGTTGTGGAATGGCTGTGGACTGTCTGTATAATGCCTGTGTTTTGTTTGTCCTTTCTGAACACTTTTGTTTACAGTGTTTGTTATATCTGTTTTTAATGTTTTTTCTATACTATATTGTAATTTTACTGTATAATATTTTTACTCTTGTTTTTAGGGAGACAGGTTTGCCATCTGTCCAGGGACAACAGATGAAAAATAGCCTTTTGGCTAATTCTGGTGCATTTGCAGCAATGCTATTAATGTACAATATCCCTGTCAAATAAACCAATAAATAAATAAATAAAATAATTCTTGCTGTGCAAAGTAGGGCGTGGGGACTTGTACAACATACATTTTAATGTTTGGGTTTTATTGTTGCATTCGCATTTTATGGCGCTGAAAAGCTAATTTTCACCAACATCACAGTACTCTGATATAAGTGATCAGAACTGTGCTTTCATACATTGTGGGTGCTTCTCGAGTAAAAATGAGTAGAATCCAGCAGCAAACTCACTCATAAGTAAGTTGGTTTGTGAAGGGCACTCATATGACTTTAGGCGGAATTCAATGCAATTTCCCATAGGCACCCTGAACTTGAAAAGTGAAATTGTGAAAAATCCACAATACATATCAACTTAATTCTTGCTGTGCAAAGTAGGGCCTGGGGACTTGTACAACATACATTTTAAAGTTTGGGTTTATCACCTTGCAAACTAAAGTTATAGGCGTTTTCATCTTTTATTGATGCATTCGCATTTTCAGGCGCTGAAAAGCTCATTTTCACCAACAACACTGTACTCTGATATAAGTGATCAGAACTGTGCTTTCATACATTGTGGGTGCTTCTCGAAGTAAAAATGAGTAGAATCCAGCAGCAAACTCACTCATAAGTAAGTTGGTTTGTGAAGGGCACTCATATGACTTTAGGCGGAATTCAATGCAATTTCCCATAGGCACCCTGAACTTGAAAAGTGAAATTGTGAAAAATCCACAATACATATCAACTTAATTCTTGCTGTGCAAAGTAGGGCCTGGGGACTTGTACAACATACATTTTAAAGTTTGGGTTTATCACCTTGCAAACTAAAGTTATAGGCGTTTTCATCTTTTATTGATGCATTCGCATTTTCAGGCGCTGAAAAGCTCATTTTTACCAACATCACTGTACTCTGATATAAGTGATCAGAACTGTGCTTTCATACATTGTGGGTGCTTCTCGAGTAAAAATGAGTATAATCCAGCAGCAAACTCACTCATAAGTAAGTTGGTTTGTGAAGGGCACTCATATGACTTTAGGCGGAATTCAATGCAATTTCCCATAGGCACCCTGAACTTGAAAAGTGAAATTGTGAAAAATCCACAATACATATCAACTTAATTCTTGCTGTGCAAAGTAGGGCCTGGGGACTTGTACAACATACATTTTAAAGTTTGGGTTTATCACCTTGCAAACTAAAGTTATAGGCGTTTTCATCTTTTATTGATGCATTCGCATTTTCAGGCGCTGAAAAGCTCATTTTTACCAACATCACTGTACTCTGATATAAGTGATCAGAACTGTGCTTTCATACATTGTGGGTGCTTCTCGAGTAAAAATGAATAGAATCCAGCAGCAAACTCACTCATAAGTAAGTTGGTTTGTGAAGGGCACTCATATGACTTTAGGCGGAATTCAATGCAATTTCCCATAGGCACCCTGAACTTGAAAAGTGAAATTGTGAAAAATCCACAATACATATCAACTTAATTCTTGCTGTGCAAAGTAGGGCCTGGGGACTTGTACAACATACATTTTAAAGTTTGGGTTTATCACCTTGCAAACTAAAGTTATAGGCGTTTTCATCTTTTATTGATGCATTCGCATTTTCAGGCGCTGAAAAGCTCATTTTTACCAACATCACTGTACTCTGATATAAGTGATCAGAACTGTGCTTTCATACATTGTGGGTGCTTCTCGAGTAAAAATGAATAGAATCCAGCAGCAAACTCACTCATAAGTAAGTTGGTTTGTGAAGGGCACTCATATGACTTTAGGCGGAATTCAATGCAATTTCCCATAGGCACCCTGAACTTGAAAAGTGAAATTGTGAAAAATCCACAATACATATCAACTTAATTCTTGCTGTGCAAAGTAGGGCCTGGGGACTTGTACAACATACATTTTAAAGTTTGGGTTTATCACCTTGCAAACTAAAGTTATAGGCGTTTTCATCTTTTATTGATGCATTCGCATTTTCAGGCGCTGAAAAGCTCATTTTTACCAACATCACTGTACTCTGATATAAGTGATCAGAACTGTGCTTTCATACATTGTGGGTGCTTCTCGAGTAAAAATGAATAGAATCCAGCAGCAAACTCACTCATAAGTAAGTTGGTTTGTGAAGGGCACTCATATGACTTTAGGCGGAATTCAATGCAATTTCCCATAGGCACCCTGAACTTGAAAAGTGAAATTGTGAAAAATCCACAATACATATCAACTTAATTCTTGCTGTGCAAAGTAGGGCCTGGGGACTTGTACAACATACATTTTAAAGTTTGGGTTTATCACCTTGCAAACTAAAGTTATAGGCGTTTTCATCTTTTATTGATGCATTCGCATTTTCAGGCGCTGAAAAGCTCATTTTTACCAACATCACTGTACTCTGATATAAGTGATCAGAACTGTGCTTTCATACATTGTGGGTGCTTCTCGAGTAAAAATGAATAGAATCCAGCAGCAAACTCACTCATAAGTAAGTTGGTTTGTGAAGGGCACTCATATGACTTTAGGCGGAATTCAATGCAATTTCCCATAGGCACCCTGAACTTGAAAAGTGAAATTGTGAAAAATCCACAATACATATCAACTTAATTCTTGCTGTGCAAAGTAGGGCCTGGGGACTTGTACAACATACATTTTAAAGTTTGGGTTTATCACCTTGCAAACTAAAGTTATAGGCCAGGGGTCTCAAACTCAATTTACCTGGGGGCCGCTGGAGGCAGAGTCTGGGAGAGGCTGGGCCGCAACAGGTATCCCTCGCTATATCGCAGTTCACTTTTCGTGGTTCACTTTTGCCGGGCTCGCTGTTTTGCAGATTTTATTTTTTAAATAATATTGGTTCCTACTCATTGTTGCGGTACAGCGCATTTGAGGAGCGCACCGATAAAAATGTAACAAGAGTGAACGCACACAGGGTGTGGACGCACACTGGGCACGCACCAGATGAGATGAGTGAAGTTATTGAATGAAGATGAGCTGTAACTGTCCTGCCGTGTTGGTTTATTTAAGCAGGACATGGACATGCTGAGGACAGGGAGAAGTTACGCGGCTGGAGGAGGCGTCATTACAGAATAAATGAATCTTTCGTTCGTTACATAAAGGAGGAATAATAGCGTTGAAAAAGGATGCAGAAGGGATTGTAACCATCGTGCGGATGGAGTCTGCTTTAGCTTTGTGGATCAGTGACTGCAGGGAAAAGAACATTACGCTGGAAACCAACATCAACAACACATCAAACAACATCATCCGCACAAAAGCTAAAACGCTTTATGAAACACTACAGGGGAGCGGCGCCAGGACGAAGAAGAGGGTCAGAGGAACTGTGAAATACACCTGAGACAATATTAATCATTTCTTATGTGTCCAGCGTCGTAGGTTGTCAGAGAGAGACCTCATATTAACTCTCTAAGTGCCATTGACGTGCATGTGTAAATATATGAATATATTTATGTAAATTTATATACATGTAATATCCCGCTGAGCAGCAACTTAAAAACACCTTTTTTGTGTTGTGAACGTAACGCGCTCGGATGAATGTCCTCGTGTGCTCAATAGAAACCAGGCATGGAAGAAAACACTCCATGGCAGCGCTGCTGTAACTTTCACTCATTGAGAAATGTTTCTCTGCGTCACACCTGGCCGATGTCCCGCCACCAGAGCCATATACCCCACTGTGATTGGTAGGTTCGTTCAGCTCCGCACACAACACTCGCGGGCCGCATTTACATTAAACTTTCATATTAAGGCGGGGGCCGCAAAATACCGGCCTGAGGGCCGCAATTGGCCCGCGGGCCGCGAGTCTGAGAACCCTGTTATAGGCGTTTTCATCTTTTATTGATGCATTCGCATTTTCAGGCGCTGAAAAGCTCATTTTTACCAACATCACTGTACTCTGATATAAGTGATCAGAACTGTGCTTTCATACATTGTGGGTGCTTCTCGAGTAAAAATGAGTAGAATCCAGCAGCAAACTCACTCATAAGTAAGTTGGTTTGTGAAGGGCACTCATATGACTTTAGGCGGAATTCAATGCAATTTCCCATAGGCACCCTGAACTTGAAAAGTGAAATTGTGAAAAATCCACAATACATATCAACTTAATTCTTGCTGTGCAAAGTAGGGCCTGGGGACTTGTACAACATACATTTTAAAGTTTGGGTTTATCACCTTGCAAACTAAAGTTATAGGCGTTTTCATCTTTTATTGATGCATTCGCATTTTCAGGCGCTGAAAAGCTCATTTTTACCAACATCACTGTACTCTGATATAAGTGATCAGAACTGTGCTTTCATACATTGTGGGTGCTTCTCGAGTAAAAATGAATAGAATCCAGCAGCAAACTCACTCATAAGTAAGTTGGTTTGTGAAGGGCACTCATATGACTTTAGGCGGAATTCAATGCAATTTCCCATAGGCACCCTGAACTTGAAAAGTGAAATTGTGAAAAATCCACAATACATATCAACTTAATTCTTGCTGTGCAAAGTAGGGCCTGGGGACTTGTACAACATACATTTTAAAGTTTGGGTTTATCACCTTGCAAACTAAAGTTATAGGCGTTTTCATCTTTTATTGATGCATTCGCATTTTCAGGCGCTGAAAAGCTCATTTTTACCAACATCACTGTACTCTGATATAAGTGATCAGAACTGTGCTTTCATACATTGTGGGTGCTTCTCGAGTAAAAATGAATAGAATCCAGCAGCAAACTCACTCATAAGTAAGTTGGTTTGTGAAGGGCACTCATATGACTTTAGGCGGAATTCAATGCAATTTCCCATAGGCACCCTGAACTTGAAAAGTGAAATTGTGAAAAATCCACAATACATATCAACTTAATTCTTGCTGTGCAAAGTAGGGCCTGGGGACTTGTACAACATACATTTTAAAGTTTGGGTTTATCACCTTGCAAACTAAAGTTATAGGCGTTTTCATCTTTTATTGATGCATTCGCATTTTCAGGCGCTGAAAAGCTCATTTTTACCAACATCACTGTACTCTGATATAAGTGATCAGAACTGTGCTTTCATACATTGTGGGTGCTTCTCGAGTAAAAATGAATAGAATCCAGCAGCAAACTCACTCATAAGTAAGTTGGTTTGTGAAGGGCACTCATATGACTTTAGGCGGAATTCAATGCAATTTCCCATAGGCACCCTGAACTTGAAAAGTGAAATTGTGAAAAATCCACAATACATATCAACTTAATTCTTGCTGTGCAAAGTAGGGCCTGGGGACTTGTACAACATACATTTTAAAGTTTGGGTTTATCACCTTGCAAACTAAAGTTATAGGCGTTTTCATCTTTTATTGATGCATTCGCATTTTCAGGCGCTGAAAAGCTCATTTTTACCAACATCACTGTACTCTGATATAAGTGATCAGAACTGTGCTTTCATACATTGTGGGTGCTTCTCGAGTAAAAATGAATAGAATCCAGCAGCAAACTCACTCATAAGTAAGTTGGTTTGTGAAGGGCACTCATATGACTTTAGGCGGAATTCAATGCAATTTCCCATAGGCACCCTGAACTTGAAAAGTGAAATTGTGAAAAATCCACAATACATATCAACTTAATTCTTGCTGTGCAAAGTAGGGCCTGGGGACTTGTACAACATACATTTTAAAGTTTGGGTTTATCACCTTGCAAACTAAAGTTATAGGCGTTTTCATCTTTTATTGATGCATTCGCATTTTCAGGCGCTGAAAAGCTCATTTTTACCAACATCACTGTACTCTGATATAAGTGATCAGAACTGTGCTTTCATACATTGTGGGTGCTTCTCGAGTAAAAATGAATAGAATCCAGCAGCAAACTCACTCATAAGTAAGTTGGTTTGTGAAGGGCACTCATATGACTTTAGGCGGAATTCAATGCAATTTCCCATAGGCACCCTGAACTTGAAAAGTGAAATTGTGAAAAATCCACAATACATATCAACTTAATTCTTGCTGTGCAAAGTAGGGCCTGGGGACTTGTACAACATACATTTTAAAGTTTGGGTTTATCACCTTGCAAACTAAAGTTATAGGCGTTTTCATCTTTTATTGATGCATTCGCATTTTCAGGCGCTGAAAAGCTCATTTTTACCAACATCACTGTACTCTGATATAAGTGATCAGAACTGTGCTTTCATACATTGTGGGTGCTTCTCGAGTAAAAATGAATAGAATCCAGCAGCAAACTCACTCATAAGTAAGTTGGTTTGTGAAGGGCACTCATATGACTTTAGGCGGAATTCAATGCAATTTCCCATAGGCACCCTGAACTTGAAAAGTGAAATTGTGAAAAATCCACAATACATATCAACTTAATTCTTGCTGTGCAAAGTAGGGCCTGGGGACTTGTACAACATACATTTTAAAGTTTGGGTTTATCACCTTGCAAACTAAAGTTATAGGCGTTTTCATCTTTTATTGATGCATTCGCATTTTCAGGCGCTGAAAAGCTCATTTTTACCAACATCACTGTACTCTGATATAAGTGATCAGAACTGTGCTTTCATACATTGTGGGTGCTTCTCGAGTAAAAATGAATAGAATCCAGCAGCAAACTCACTCATAAGTAAGTTGGTTTGTGAAGGGCACTCATATGACTTTAGGCGGAATTCAATGCAATTTCCCATAGGCACCCTGAACTTGAAAAGTGAAATTGTGAAAAATCCACAATACATATCAACTTAATTCTTGCTGTGCAAAGTAGGGCCTGGGGACTTGTACAACATACATTTTAAAGTTTGGGTTTATCACCTTGCAAACTAAAGTTATAGGCGTTTTCATCTTTTATTGATGCATTCGCATTTTCAGGCGCTGAAAAGCTCATTTTTACCAACATCACTGTACTCTGATATAAGTGATCAGAACTGTGCTTTCATACATTGTGGGTGCTTCTCGAGTAAAAATGAATAGAATCCAGCAGCAAACTCACTCATAAGTAAGTTGGTTTGTGAAGGGCACTCATATGACTTTAGGCGGAATTCAATGCAATTTCCCATAGGCACCCTGAACTTGAAAAGTGAAATTGTGAAAAATCCACAATACATATCAACTTAATTCTTGCTGTGCAAAGTAGGGCCTGGGGACTTGTACAACATACATTTTAAAGTTTGGGTTTATCACCTTGCAAACTAAAGTTATAGGCGTTTTCATCTTTTATTGATGCATTCGCATTTTCAGGCGCTGAAAAGCTCATTTTTACCAACATCACTGTACTCTGATATAAGTGATCAGAACTGTGCTTTCATACATTGTGGGTGCTTCTCGAGTAAAAATGAATAGAATCCAGCAGCAAACTCACTCATAAGTAAGTTGGTTTGTGAAGGGCACTCATATGACTTTAGGCGGAATTCAATGCAATTTCCCATAGGCACCCTGAACTTGAAAAGTGAAATTGTGAAAAATCCACAATACATATCAACTTAATTCTTGCTGTGCAAAGTAGGGCCTGGGGACTTGTACAACATACATTTTAAAGTTTGGGTTTATCACCTTGCAAACTAAAGTTATAGGCGTTTTCATCTTTTATTGATGCATTCGCATTTTCAGGCGCTGAAAAGCTCATTTTTACCAACATCACTGTACTCTGATATAAGTGATCAGAACTGTGCTTTCATACATTGTGGGTGCTTCTCGAGTAAAAATGAATAGAATCCAGCAGCAAACTCACTCATAAGTAAGTTGGTTTGTGAAGGGCACTCATATGACTTTAGGCGGAATTCAATGCAATTTCCCATAGGCACCCTGAACTTGAAAAGTGAAATTGTGAAAAATCCACAATACATATCAACTTAATTCTTGCTGTGCAAAGTAGGGCCTGGGGACTTGTACAACATACATTTTAAAGTTTGGGTTTATCACCTTGCAAACTAAAGTTATAGGCGTTTTCATCTTTTATTGATGCATTCGCATTTTCAGGCGCTGAAAAGCTCATTTTTACCAACATCACTGTACTCTGATATAAGTGATCAGAACTGTGCTTTCATACATTGTGGGTGCTTCTCGAGTAAAAATGAATAGAATCCAGCAGCAAACTCACTCATAAGTAAGTTGGTTTGTGAAGGGCACTCATATGACTTTAGGCGGAATTCAATGCAATTTCCCATAGGCACCCTGAACTTGAAAAGTGAAATTGTGAAAAATCCACAATACATATCAACTTAATTCTTGCTGTGCAAAGTAGGGCCTGGGGACTTGTACAACATACATTTTAAAGTTTGGGTTTATCACCTTGCAAACTAAAGTTATAGGCGTTTTCATCTTTTATTGATGCATTCGCATTTTCAGGCGCTGAAAAGCTCATTTTTACCAACATCACTGTACTCTGATATAAGTGATCAGAACTGTGCTTTCATACATTGTGGGTGCTTCTCGAGTAAAAATGAATAGAATCCAGCAGCAAACTCACTCATAAGTAAGTTGGTTTGTGAAGGGCACTCATATGACTTTAGGCGGAATTCAATGCAATTTCCCATAGGCACCCTGAACTTGAAAAGTGAAATTGTGAAAAATCCACAATACATATCAACTTAATTCTTGCTGTGCAAAGTAGGGCCTGGGGACTTGTACAACATACATTTTAAAGTTTGGGTTTATCACCTTGCAAACTAAAGTTATAGGCGTTTTCATCTTTTATTGATGCATTCGCATTTTCAGGCGCTGAAAAGCTCATTTTTACCAACATCACTGTACTCTGATATAAGTGATCAGAACTGTGCTTTCATACATTGTGGGTGCTTCTCGAGTAAAAATGAATAGAATCCAGCAGCAAACTCACTCATAAGTAAGTTGGTTTGTGAAGGGCACTCATATGACTTTAGGCGGAATTCAATGCAATTTCCCATAGGCACCCTGAACTTGAAAAGTGAAATTGTGAAAAATCCACAATACATATCAACTTAATTCTTGCTGTGCAAAGTAGGGCCTGGGGACTTGTACAACATACATTTTAAAGTTTGGGTTTATCACCTTGCAAACTAAAGTTATAGGCGTTTTCATCTTTTATTGATGCATTCGCATTTTCAGGCGCTGAAAAGCTCATTTTTACCAACATCACTGTACTCTGATATAAGTGATCAGAACTGTGCTTTCATACATTGTGGGTGCTTCTCGAGTAAAAATGAATAGAATCCAGCAGCAAACTCACTCATAAGTAAGTTGGTTTGTGAAGGGCACTCATATGACTTTAGGCGGAATTCAATGCAATTTCCCATAGGCACCCTGAACTTGAAAAGTGAAATTGTGAAAAATCCACAATACATATCAACTTAATTCTTGCTGTGCAAAGTAGGGCCTGGGGACTTGTACAACATACATTTTAAAGTTTGGGTTTATCACCTTGCAAACTAAAGTTATAGGCGTTTTCATCTTTTATTGATGCATTCGCATTTTCAGGCGCTGAAAAGCTCATTTTTACCAACATCACTGTACTCTGATATAAGTGATCAGAACTGTGCTTTCATACATTGTGGGTGCTTCTCGAGTAAAAATGAATAGAATCCAGCAGCAAACTCACTCATAAGTAAGTTGGTTTGTGAAGGGCACTCATATGACTTTAGGCGGAATTCAATGCAATTTCCCATAGGCACCCTGAACTTGAAAAGTGAAATTGTGAAAAATCCACAATACATATCAACTTAATTCTTGCTGTGCAAAGTAGGGCCTGGGGACTTGTACAACATACATTTTAAAGTTTGGGTTTATCACCTTGCAAACTAAAGTTATAGGCGTTTTCATCTTTTATTGATGCATTCGCATTTTCAGGCGCTGAAAAGCTCATTTTTACCAACATCACTGTACTCTGATATAAGTGATCAGAACTGTGCTTTCATACATTGTGGGTGCTTCTCGAGTAAAAATGAATAGAATCCAGCAGCAAACTCACTCATAAGTAAGTTGGTTTGTGAAGGGCACTCATATGACTTTAGGCGGAATTCAATGCAATTTCCCATAGGCACCCTGAACTTGAAAAGTGAAATTGTGAAAAATCCACAATACATATCAACTTAATTCTTGCTGTGCAAAGTAGGGCCTGGGGACTTGTACAACATACATTTTAAAGTTTGGGTTTATCACCTTGCAAACTAAAGTTATAGGCGTTTTCATCTTTTATTGATGCATTCGCATTTTCAGGCGCTGAAAAGCTCATTTTTACCAACATCACTGTACTCTGATATAAGTGATCAGAACTGTGCTTTCATACATTGTGGGTGCTTCTCGAGTAAAAATGAATAGAATCCAGCAGCAAACTCACTCATAAGTAAGTTGGTTTGTGAAGGGCACTCATATGACTTTAGGCGGAATTCAATGCAATTTCCCATAGGCACCCTGAACTTGAAAAGTGAAATTGTGAAAAATCCACAATACATATCAACTTAATTCTTGCTGTGCAAAGTAGGGCCTGGGGACTTGTACAACATACATTTTAAAGTTTGGGTTTATCACCTTGCAAACTAAAGTTATAGGCGTTTTCATCTTTTATTGATGCATTCGCATTTTCAGGCGCTGAAAAGCTCATTTTTACCAACATCACTGTACTCTGATATAAGTGATCAGAACTGTGCTTTCATACATTGTGGGTGCTTCTCGAGTAAAAATGAATAGAATCCAGCAGCAAACTCACTCATAAGTAAGTTGGTTTGTGAAGGGCACTCATATGACTTTAGGCGGAATTCAATGCAATTTCCCATAGGCACCCTGAACTTGAAAAGTGAAATTGTGAAAAATCCACAATACATATCAACTTAATTCTTGCTGTGCAAAGTAGGGCCTGGGGACTTGTACAACATACATTTTAAAGTTTGGGTTTATCACCTTGCAAACTAAAGTTATAGGCGTTTTCATCTTTTATTGATGCATTCGCATTTTCAGGCGCTGAAAAGCTCATTTTTACCAACATCACTGTACTCTGATATAAGTGATCAGAACTGTGCTTTCATACATTGTGGGTGCTTCTCGAGTAAAAATGAATAGAATCCAGCAGCAAACTCACTCATAAGTAAGTTGGTTTGTGAAGGGCACTCATATGACTTTAGGCGGAATTCAATGCAATTTCCCATAGGCACCCTGAACTTGAAAAGTGAAATTGTGAAAAATCCACAATACATATCAACTTAATTCTTGCTGTGCAAAGTAGGGCCTGGGGACTTGTACAACATACATTTTAAAGTTTGGGTTTATCACCTTGCAAACTAAAGTTATAGGCGTTTTCATCTTTTATTGATGCATTCGCATTTTCAGGCGCTGAAAAGCTCATTTTTACCAACATCACTGTACTCTGATATAAGTGATCAGAACTGTGCTTTCATACATTGTGGGTGCTTCTCGAGTAAAAATGAATAGAATCCAGCAGCAAACTCACTCATAAGTAAGTTGGTTTGTGAAGGGCACTCATATGACTTTAGGCGGAATTCAATGCAATTTCCCATAGGCACCCTGAACTTGAAAAGTGAAATTGTGAAAAATCCACAATACATATCAACTTAATTCTTGCTGTGCAAAGTAGGGCCTGGGGACTTGTACAACATACATTTTAAAGTTTGGGTTTATCACCTTGCAAACTAAAGTTATAGGCGTTTTCATCTTTTATTGATGCATTCGCATTTTCAGGCGCTGAAAAGCTCATTTTTACCAACATCACTGTACTCTGATATAAGTGATCAGAACTGTGCTTTCATACATTGTGGGTGCTTCTCGAGTAAAAATGAATAGAATCCAGCAGCAAACTCACTCATAAGTAAGTTGGTTTGTGAAGGGCACTCATATGACTTTAGGCGGAATTCAATGCAATTTCCCATAGGCACCCTGAACTTGAAAAGTGAAATTGTGAAAAATCCACAATACATATCAACTTAATTCTTGCTGTGCAAAGTAGGGCCTGGGGACTTGTACAACATACATTTTAAAGTTTGGGTTTATCACCTTGCAAACTAAAGTTATAGGCGTTTTCATCTTTTATTGATGCATTCGCATTTTCAGGCGCTGAAAAGCTCATTTTTACCAACATCACTGTACTCTGATATAAGTGATCAGAACTGTGCTTTCATACATTGTGGGTGCTTCTCGAGTAAAAATGAATAGAATCCAGCAGCAAACTCACTCATAAGTAAGTTGGTTTGTGAAGGGCACTCATATGACTTTAGGCGGAATTCAATGCAATTTCCCATAGGCACCCTGAACTTGAAAAGTGAAATTGTGAAAAATCCACAATACATATCAACTTAATTCTTGCTGTGCAAAGTAGGGCCTGGGGACTTGTACAACATACATTTTAAAGTTTGGGTTTATCACCTTGCAAACTAAAGTTATAGGCGTTTTCATCTTTTATTGATGCATTCGCATTTTCAGGCGCTGAAAAGCTCATTTTTACCAACATCACTGTACTCTGATATAAGTGATCAGAACTGTGCTTTCATACATTGTGGGTGCTTCTCGAGTAAAAATGAATAGAATCCAGCAGCAAACTCACTCATAAGTAAGTTGGTTTGTGAAGGGCACTCATATGACTTTAGGCGGAATTCAATGCAATTTCCCATAGGCACCCTGAACTTGAAAAGTGAAATTGTGAAAAATCCACAATACATATCAACTTAATTCTTGCTGTGCAAAGTAGGGCCTGGGGACTTGTACAACATACATTTTAAAGTTTGGGTTTATCACCTTGCAAACTAAAGTTATAGGCGTTTTCATCTTTTATTGATGCATTCGCATTTTCAGGCGCTGAAAAGCTCATTTTTACCAACATCACTGTACTCTGATATAAGTGATCAGAACTGTGCTTTCATACATTGTGGGTGCTTCTCGAGTAAAAATGAATAGAATCCAGCAGCAAACTCACTCATAAGTAAGTTGGTTTGTGAAGGGCACTCATATGACTTTAGGCGGAATTCAATGCAATTTCCCATAGGCACCCTGAACTTGAAAAGTGAAATTGTGAAAAATCCACAATACATATCAACTTAATTCTTGCTGTGCAAAGTAGGGCCTGGGGACTTGTACAACATACATTTTAAAGTTTGGGTTTATCACCTTGCAAACTAAAGTTATAGGCGTTTTCATCTTTTATTGATGCATTCGCATTTTCAGGCGCTGAAAAGCTCATTTTTACCAACATCACTGTACTCTGATATAAGTGATCAGAACTGTGCTTTCATACATTGTGGGTGCTTCTCGAGTAAAAATGAATAGAATCCAGCAGCAAACTCACTCATAAGTAAGTTGGTTTGTGAAGGGCACTCATATGACTTTAGGCGGAATTCAATGCAATTTCCCATAGGCACCCTGAACTTGAAAAGTGAAATTGTGAAAAATCCACAATACATATCAACTTAATTCTTGCTGTGCAAAGTAGGGCCTGGGGACTTGTACAACATACATTTTAAAGTTTGGGTTTATCACCTTGCAAACTAAAGTTATAGGCGTTTTCATCTTTTATTGATGCATTCGCATTTTCAGGCGCTGAAAAGCTCATTTTTACCAACATCACTGTACTCTGATATAAGTGATCAGAACTGTGCTTTCATACATTGTGGGTGCTTCTCGAGTAAAAATGAATAGAATCCAGCAGCAAACTCACTCATAAGTAAGTTGGTTTGTGAAGGGCACTCATATGACTTTAGGCGGAATTCAATGCAATTTCCCATAGGCACCCTGAACTTGAAAAGTGAAATTGTGAAAAATCCACAATACATATCAACTTAATTCTTGCTGTGCAAAGTAGGGCCTGGGGACTTGTACAACATACATTTTAAAGTTTGGGTTTATCACCTTGCAAACTAAAGTTATAGGCGTTTTCATCTTTTATTGATGCATTCGCATTTTCAGGCGCTGAAAAGCTCATTTTTACCAACATCACTGTACTCTGATATAAGTGATCAGAACTGTGCTTTCATACATTGTGGGTGCTTCTCGAGTAAAAATGAATAGAATCCAGCAGCAAACTCACTCATAAGTAAGTTGGTTTGTGAAGGGCACTCATATGACTTTAGGCGGAATTCAATGCAATTTCCCATAGGCACCCTGAACTTGAAAAGTGAAATTGTGAAAAATCCACAATACATATCAACTTAATTCTTGCTGTGCAAAGTAGGGCCTGGGGACTTGTACAACATACATTTTAAAGTTTGGGTTTATCACCTTGCAAACTAAAGTTATAGGCCAGGGGTCTCAAACTCAATTTACCTGGGGGCCGCTGGAGGCAGAGTCTGGGAGAGGCTGGGCCGCAACAGGTATCCCTCGCTATATCGCAGTTCACTTTTCGTGGTTCACTTTTGCCGGGCTCGCTGTTTTGCAGATTTTATTTTTTAAATAATATTGGTTCCTACTCATTGTTGCGGTACAGCGCATTTGAGGAGCGCACCGATAAAAATGTAACAAGAGTGAACGCACACAGGGTGTGGACGCACACTGGGCACGCACCAGATGAGATGAGTGAAGTTATTGAATGAAGATGAGCTGTAACTGTCCTGCCGTGTTGGTTTATTTAAGCAGGACATGGACATGCTGAGGACAGGGAGAAGTTACGCGGCTGGAGGAGGCGTCATTACAGAATAAATGAATCTTTCGTTCGTTACATAAAGGAGGAATAATAGCGTTGAAAAAGGATGCAGAAGGGATTGTAACCATCGTGCGGATGGAGTCTGCTTTAGCTTTGTGGATCAGTGACTGCAGGGAAAAGAACATTACGCTGGAAACCAACATCAACAACACATCAAACAACATCATCCGCACAAAAGCTAAAACGCTTTATGAAACACTACAGGGGAGCGGCGCCAGGACGAAGAAGAGGGTCAGAGGAACTGTGAAATACACCTGAGACAATATTAATCATTTCTTATGTGTCCAGCGTCGTAGGTTGTCAGAGAGAGACCTCATATTAACTCTC